>NC_136272.1:12730197-13107697 GCF_964187855.1 Myxine glutinosa | reverse complement strand
CACACGTACACACACACAGACATACATATTGTAACGAATTTGGAAAGTGTAAAGAATGTGAGAACTGGTTTGCTGTGTTTTAACTGACCCTCGTAGAGTAAATAAGGTCGAAGGACGTCCCCCCTAGTTAATTCCATGAAACTTACACACAGGCCACGATATATCTTTTTAAATAGCTTATTTCCTTATTCTATGTAGGCTAAATATGTGTTTCCCACTAGATTGGCTCTGCATTGCATCAAACGAAATAAGCGTAGGCCCCTTTCAATTTCCCCAATCATCTCCGCTCTCCAAAGTTCCTTTCAAAAGTGGTGCGAGTGGTGTTCAATCCCGCAAGCCGCCATTGCCCATGTGTTCATCTCGGAGAAGAGGGGGGTAGGAGCCGCCAACTCACAGGCGTGGCACGTCGTCATGATCAAAGGAGGAATCGGACAGCCCTAACAGCCAACCAGCACCGCGGTGAGCGACTCGGTAGGCGTGCCCTCGCAGCCGGCGGCTTGATTCCGACCCGAGTAATAAAAGCGACTGGAAGGGACTGCTTCGGCAGATGAGATGAGATGAGAGGTGAGATGAGAGGTGAGCTGTGAGATGAGAGACGCTCCAAAAAAAGGAGAGGTACTTGGAGATGAAACAAGCTTTGGAGAGACGCGCTGAGAGGAGGGAGACGGCTCCACCAGAAGGAGAGGAGCAGGTGTGACCGAGCCAGCGCGTGACGTCCACAGCATCAGCAGCGTCGACGCGACCGAGGGTTTTCCCGCCAAAGACGCGAAGAGTGGGAGCTGCTACCTCCAGCCCTGCCGGTTGCAGGGACCTGACCCTGCCTCCCTCTCCAGCAACCCACCTCCGCCATTCCTGCCCGCAATTTCCCCCGTGTAAGTGTGAACGTCGTCTGTCCTAATCGTTGTCCTGGGGTTAAGTAAACTGCATAGATAAGCTAACGATTCACTGTGTGACTGCTTCTTCCATCCATTGCTTGTAAATAACTTTGATCGCTCCTTCTTTTTGCTTGTGTGTATAATAAATCCTGTTATTCCTCTGAACTCTGTCTTCTTCTCTCTTCCTTCTCTTTCGGTCGCTTTAGAGGTTTCCATATTGAATATCTGTGGCACGACTTTGGCCAACGTTCAGGAAGTCGGGCTAATCGGGGATCCTGTAACGGTCGCGGTTGACCATCCGCTCAGCCCAAAGTAACATCTTGTCCGCGACCCGTAACAATTGGTGTCTAGGAGTGGGATACGAGGCCCGAACCAAATTTTTTAAAACGTGGCGAAAAAAAAAAAATTGGTCAAAATTACGAGCTGCCGAAATTTTGTTGTTTTATAAAACCCGAATTTTGAGATCGCGCCATGGACAATCAAGGCGATCGGATGTCGGTGGGGGAGATAGACGGGTTAGGGGTAACCCAGGACTTAGGGGAAGAAAGGGAGGAGGAGAGCAATGAGGTGGTTGAGGGAGTATCAGACGCGCAAAATGGCGTCCTCGCGCACGAGGTTTCGGGCGCGCAAAATGGCGCCTTGGCGCACGCGGTTACAGCGGCACCAAATCTGGCGGCGCCCGTGACCGTAGCAGCACCGGTGAATTGGGACCTCTTTATGATACAAATAAGGGCGCTCATGGTCCAGACAAGTGAAGACCTGAGGAAGGACATGGGGAACCGGATGGATGCTCAGAGTGAGCAAATGAGGGCTCAGAGTGACCAAATGGGGGTAATGAGGGACGAAGTGAGGGCTGATAGTGAGCGATTGGGGGGAGAAATGGGGGGCAAAATGGGAGAAATGGGGGGCAAAATGGGAGAAATGGGGGAACGGCTAGAAGCTAAATTTGAGGGGTGAGACAATGGGATAAAAGAGGTAAAGAATGGGTTAACGGGGGTGGAAAATAGAATGGCTGCCCAGGAGAATCAGTTAGAGGGGGTGAAAAATGTGTTAATGGGGTTAGAAAATAGGATGGAAGACAAATTGCGGGAAATAGGGGAGCAATCCGCCCGGGAAATCGAACAGATGGGGAACCAGATAGAGGAGGTGAAAATCGGGTTAGAAAGTAAACTGGATGCTCAGAGGGATGAATTGGGACAGATGAGGGTGGCATCTACAAAAGAGATGGAGGAGATGAAGGAGGGGATACGACGAGGTGTAAGTGAGGAGGTTTCGGGGCTATGTGAGGAGGTCAAGCGAGGTGAGAAGCGTATGGAGAAAGAGGTGAGGAATAATACGGCGAGGTTACAAGGGGGCATAGAGGACCTGACGGAGGAGGTGGAACAGCTGACAGAGGGACAGACGGAGTTAGTGGAGCAGGTTCAAAGGAACACTGCAGTACTAGGAGGGTTAAAGGCGACACAAAAAGAAATTAAAAATGACTTGATAGCGACACAGAGGCAATGTCAGATGGTACGTGAGGGACTGACAATGAGGTTGGACGAGGTGACAGAGGTAATGGAGACAAAGGACCGGCAGGTGAGGATGCACATAGAGACGGTCACGGTAGCCTTAGAGGACGAACTTGAGGAGACGCACCGGGAAATAAAAGAGGTGAAGCAAAAATTAGAGGAAGTGGAAGAAGAGGTGAGTGAAATTAAGAAGAGACGGACAGAAACTAAGAGAGAAATACGGGAGGAGGTGATGGAACATGTACAAGGTCGGTGCTCAACTCATGATGTGCTGCTCACTAACCAAATAAAGAGTTTGCAGGTGGCAGAGGAGGTGCGACGACGAGGTATGGAGGTGAGTGGCAATGTATATGATGTGAGGGGAGATTCAGTCGGCTTGGGGGTTGTTGTGGACCCGGGTGTTCGTGAGAGGCCGTTGGTGAAGTGTGCGACAGGTCTGGTGTGCGAAAAAAGAGGTGTGCGAGAATGTCCGACCATGGGGTGTGTGAGGAAAAAGTGCGCGCCGACCAGTGAGTGTGCTGTCGAGAGTGAGTCGGTCGTAGCGCGTGTGCGAGGGAGCACATGGAAGCGCGGTGTGGTGAGTGTTACGGAGGAAGTAACGAGAGAGTGTACCCCTGTGGTGAGTGTTACAGAGGATGTAACGGGAGAGTGTGCGCAAGAGGATGCGCGAGAAAGGTGTGTAACGGACAGGTGCAAGGGGAAAGAGTGCGCTGTCAAGAGTAAGGGAGAATGCACGCCTGTGGTGAGTGTTACAGAGGGTGTAACGGGAGAGTGTGCGTGAGAAAGGTGTGCAACGGACAGGGGCATGAGAAAAGAGTGCGCTGTCGAAAGTAAGGGTGAGTGCGCTGTCAAGAATAGAGGTGAACGTAGTGAGAGTGACACGAACCGTGAGTTGGTTGTGACAGGTGAGCGAGGATGTACACCTGGAATGGAAGGATGCACACCTGGAATGGTAGAGCGTGTGTGGGAATGCACACTTGAGTTGGTCGTGAGGCACGTGGTTGGGTGTGCGAGTGAGAGCACACCTGTGATAGTCACAGAGGAGGTGACCGAGAAGGGGGCGCGAAGAGGTGTGTTGGTGAGGTGTGCGAGCGACGAGTGCGTGCAAAGGTGTTCGGTGGTCAGGTGTGTGACCAAGTCTGTGAGCGGAATGAGTGTACCGAGGTGTGTAAGAGAAGGTACGACGAGGAGCATGGGAACAGCTGGATGTATGAGCAAGAAAGGGGTAGCATATGCGTGTAAGCATGCAGGTGAGGCATCGACGGTAACCGGGTTAGCGGTTAGAGCGACTTATAGCCGAATCAGGCCCTCGGTGCATGCCGGGCTTCGCGTGCCGCGAGAACCAGCGGGGATCCGAGCCACAGCGGGTTCGAAAGGACCGCCGTACGCGATCCACGCTGGGCCTCGCTTGGAACGGCCGCGTCCGTGCTCCACTGGGTGGAGCGGGCAGCCCGATAGGAAGGGTCGTCATGGCGACCACTTCTTATTGAGACGTTCCGGCAGGTCGAGATCGGGCAATTGGATGGCTCCGCGCCGAGGTGGTGTGTGGGATCTCGGCATGGGTAAACCTCCTTCCCTGCACCGAGTGTCGGACGCATCCAGCCGCCGGCACCAAAGAACCCGCATTCATTGCTCGGCTGTACGAAGCCGAGCTTTAGAAGTGAATTGGCGCACCGAGAGGATCTAATAAGTAGACGGGTGATGAGGTTAGTGTTTTGGACCCAAAATTAGAAAAAGGCAAAATTTGATGATTGGTACGGTGATTAGCAGTAAATGGCAAATTTTTGATTTGTTGGATTTGGACGAGCGAAATTGATAGTTTGACCTCCCCGATGTGGTGGGATGGCAAATCGACCATCCCTCACAGAGGGGGGCAAAGGAGCACTAGGTTTATGGGGTTTATGGCAGTGAAAACTAGCCCGGGTGGGTTAGGATATTGTGTGTAGGGACCTAGAAGATGACGTTAGGTAACGTTAAGATTAGTTAGTGACAATGACACCTGTAGTGGGGACGCAGGTAGAGTAGAGTGGATGATAATGACGTGGGAGCGCAATAGTTTAAAGGGACGACTGGGAAGCGCAAGTTTCAGAGGGGAGTAGTTAGATGAGATGATGCCGTGTGTTTGAGGATTGAACAGGTGAGATTGCACAGGTGTGCAACTGGACAGGTGTGTGGAGCAGTGTATGAGTGAGTGAAGGTGATTGTGTATTGTGCTGACCAAATGGTCCAGGAAGAGGAGGAGGGTGCAGGTGGCACCAGGTATGATTGTACAGGTGTGCAACGACAGGTGAATGGAGAACAGGTGTATGGAATAAATGGTATGGAGTATTGGAATGGATGGTCGTGGAGTGAGTATGGTGGAAATTGTGGAGTGGAGTGGATGGTGCGAAGGTGTGAATGGGGGAAGAGTGGACCCCCATCACGGATACCCGGGGCGGGTAGTGTAAGTGTTAGGTAGAGGGTATAGGTAAATTGTGGTTGGATATTGGCATCTGTGGTGCGGGTGGAAGAATGGTGATTGGATGGGTGCATTAGTGTTGTGGAAATGGCTGGGCGTGTAGCCTGTTAGTGTGTGTAGTTGGTTTGGGCACTCCACCACTGTGAGAATGTCGGCCAGGTGAGGCCGCAGGTGGGCTCTGGGAGCCGTTAGAGTTGTTGTGGATGGGGCCCGAGGATCCAGAGGACGGACCCGGGTAGCCCAGTGCCAGAGGGCATCAAGGGGTGACAGAGCCAGGAGGGGCCTTCCCCAGTTAGTTAGGTTAGGGTGAGGAGCAGGTAAGCTCGGGAGGCAACTGCAGTGGTGGAGGTGTGCAGGTGGGTAGACCTGCTGGGAGAGCTACACGTCACAGCCCAGAAATTGTGCAAGGGCACCGGGAGATGAATCGGGGGAGTGAGACCCCAAATTGAGAAGCACCACAGTTTGGTCAATGGGAATTGGTTTTTAGAACCCATAGTGTAAGTTGGCCAATGGATTGGCAGGGAGAGACCCCGGGTAATGTAAAGTGTGTTAAGGTCATTTAGAGGATAGTTAGGATTGGAGTCTCCTCGCACCATCTGCATCCACTCACCTGAGATGAGGTAACTCCACACCATGCCATGTTTTGATTATTTTTTACTGTGCAAATGGTTGGATTGTGAGACGCATCATGACGTGGGTGTGACATTGTGCTGGATGTTCCATCTCTTCCTCCTTATGAGGATTGATGATGAATTGGGTGATGGCAAATTTTGAAGTAGAGGGATTGGAGACGAATTTGGTGTAGAAGGGAAAGATGGGGAAGACAAGATGTAGTGACGAATTTGTAAAGGTGTAAATTGTTGTAAATATGGGGTAAGGGCAAGGGTAGTGTAGGTGACAGGGGGGGTGACGTACGGTAGGGACGAGTTTTTCTCACTTCGCTCTCCGTACGCACTTCACCCTGCATTGCCTTTATTGACATGTACCCTTGTGACCTTACCCCTCGCTCATTTGTCTTCCCCCCTTTTTGTCTCCCACTTGAGGACCTGTGCGCCATTGGGCGCCGAGGGGAGCGTGCGTGAGGTGGCCATTGTGCGTACGAGATTCCCAGAACCAGCATGCATTGCGTTGATGTACCACTTTATGGACCGCTGTTCTGTGGCCAAGTACCACTTGATGGACCCCAGGTTCTGGGGCAGGGTACCTCTGTTGGAGACCGGCCATAGTGGCCAGGGAATCTTGCTTGCGGACCTCGGTAAGGTGGCACCTATGCCAAACAGGTGGACCACCCTTAGTTGGCCCCTGAGGCCCTAAATAAAAATGAACACAAGTTGTGCTTTTCATTATTTCCAAGTAGGCCGCATGAAGCCAGAAGACATCGGGAAGAACATCGGCCCAGCAGAAAAAGAGAAGACCACCACCAGTTGTTTTGTTGTGTTTATTATGAACAATGGTGACTGTGCACCGAGCGGTGCTTTTGGTGCTTTGTGGTGCTTTTGGTGCTTTTGGTGCTTTTGGGTGCTTTGGTGGTATTGGTACTGGTGCATCGATGCAATGCGTGCTGTCTCCTCCCTCCCAACAGGAATTTCTTTTTCTTGTTCCCTAAAAAGAAAAAAAAACACAGGTCCTGGGTTGCGTTGTAAATAAGAAATAACGTCACTGTAAATAATGCTCCCCACCGTAAATGTATAGTTTGAGAACAATTCCGTAATTCGGTTAGCTGTGGGCTTGAGTCTGTTAGACAGGGTGCAATGCAATAGGGGGACATACTTATTTGTGTTTTAAAATCGTCACACTCAGGGTCAGGTTAAAAGTAGAGGGAACTACACCTACGTGTCACACTAAATTAAAGTTGTAGGCCCGGGAACGGCCCTGAAGAAAGGAGGGTGCAGTGTAATGAATTTGGAAAGTGTAAAGAATGTGAGAACTGGTTTGCTGTGTTTTAACTGACCGTCGTAGAGTAAATAAGGTCGAAGGACGTCCCCCTAGTTAATTCCATGAAACTTACACACAGGCCACGATATATCTTTTTAAATAGCTTATTTCCTTATTCTATGTAGGCTAAATATGTGTTTCCCACTAGATTGGCTCTGCATTGCATCAAACAAAATAAGCGTAGGCCCCTTTCAATTTCCCCAATCATCTCCGCTCTCCAAAGTTCCTTTCAAAAGCGGTGCGAGTGGTGTTCAATCCCGCAAGCCGCCATTGCCCATGTGCTCATCTCGGAGAAGAGGGGGGTAGAAGCCGCCAACTCACAGGCGTGGCACGTCGTCATGATCAAAGGAGGAATCGGACAGCCCTAACAGCCAACCAGCACCGGGGTGAGCGACCCGGTAGGCGTGCCCTCGCAGCCGGCGGCTTGATTCCGACCCGAGTAATAAAAGCGACTGGAAGGGACTGCTTCGGCAGATGAGATGAGATGAGATGAGATGAGAGGTGAGATGAGAGGTGAGCTGTGAGATGAGAGATGAGAGACGCTCCAAAAAAAGGAGAGGTACTTGGAGATGAAACGAGCTTTGGAGAGACGCGCTGAGAGGAGGGAGACGGCTCCACCAGAAGGAGAGGAGCAGGTGTGACCGAGCCAGCGCGTGACGTCCACAGTATCAGCAGCGTCGACGCGACCGAGGGTTTTCCCGCCAAAGACGCGAAGAGTGGGAGCTGCTACCTCCAGCCCTGCCGGTTGCAGGGACATGACCCTGCCTCCCTCTCCAGCAACCCACCTCCGCCATTCCTGCCCGCAATTTCCCCCGTGTAAGTGTGAACGTTGTCTGTCCTAATCGTTGTCCTGGGGTTAAGTAAACTGCATAGATAAGCTAACGATTCACTGTGTGACTGCTTCTTCCATCCATTGCTTGTAAATAACTTTGATCGCTCCTTCTTTTTGCTTGTGTGTATAATAAATCCTGTTATTCCTCCGAACTCTGTCTTCTTCTCTCTTCCGTCTCTTTCGGTCGCTTTAGAGGTTTCCATATTGAATATCTGTGGCGCGACTTTGGCCAACGTTCAGGAAGTCGGGCTAATCGGGGATTCTGTAATGGTCGCGGTTGACCATCCGCTCGGCCCAAAGTAACATCTTGTCCGCGACCCGTAACAATATACACACACACACACACACACACACACACACACACACACACACACACACACACACACACACACACACACACACACGTACACACACACAATTGTTTGTCAGACAAGGATACACAAGGAACTTTAGTGCAGAAGGAGGACATTCGGCCCATCATGCGTGTGCTGCACTAACACCAGATAACATCGCTCCTCCACAAACCAAGCTACCGACTCGTCCTGCCAATGGATCTGCAAAACTTTCAATCTCCGATGCATCTCGTCGGCCACGAATTGAAGGAACTAGATAAGTCTACAAAGGCGAATAAAAAACCAGGTTGTTACGACATAAATAAAACATACCGTATAAATATAAAAAAACATAAATTTGACTCATCATGTAATTGTTACGTAAGCGAAATGAACGTTATTACATGATGCGCTTGTGTCGGTCGCAAAATCATTTCCACGTTTAATATCAAAGCAGCAGATTGGAGTATCTATAAATTGTATATAATCGATAGGACGCAGTTTACTCGGCACACTCGCCGACCGCTCGTGACTGCCTCGTGAACGATGTGTGCTCTCTTTTTAGATAAAGGGCGGCAATGATGACGTGTCATTAAGCGTTATTGTGTTTCTTTAGTGTCCTTTGGTTTATTTATTTAATATCTGCGAGCAGAACGCGCGTGCACTTCGCCGGTTCCGCTCGCTCGGTGCGCGCGCCAAAAATACACGCTCTTCCCGCTATAAATGGAAGGAAGATCAATACGCGAGGCCGTCAATGGGAGGTGCGAGACTAATTTTAGCCTCCGAGCTGCGTCAATGGAGGGCAGCGCGCGTCATCGGCCGTTACGCCAGAACCGCAGCGCGCCAGATCCCGTTTCTTTCGGAGCCCGATGGGTTGGGGTTGCTCGGCGCACGCAAGCGGCCGAGGGGTGGGCGGGGCATCCGAGGGGGCGGGCTGCGGCTCTGAGCGACCACGCCCCCTCGCCCTGATATAAAAGCGCGGAGCGGACGCGCGAGATCGCGTGCTGGGTAAACACGCGGTGGACGAGCCGTGCCGAGAAGCGCGCCGTGCGCGTAGTGACGTATGCACGTACATGCACACGCGGCGGCATCGCATGGCCCGGCGACCGGAGCCCGTTCATGACGAGCGAGTGGAACGACAGGTTGCTTGTGGAGCAGGGATCGACGCTTAGCCCTGACCCGACGTACGGCAGGACTGAATCGCACAAGCAGCGCACAGGTACGCGCGCAGGTATTGCGACTGACACTCGATCACCTCGTGTACTTTTATCTTTTTGTTTGTCTGTCCCGTCGGTACTTGCTCACCTGTTGCAATGATGCGCGTGCAGGTATCGTGACACACTTCACCTCGTGTACCTTTATCTATGTGTGTGTCTCACCCGTCGATACTTGCTCACCTGTTGCAATGATGCGCGTGCAGGTATCGTGACTCGCACTTCACCTCGTGTACCTTTATCTATGTGTGTGTCTCACCCGTCGATACTTGCTCACCTGTTGCAATGATGCGCGTGCAGCGCATAAACTTCCACATCCCATTTTTATACTAATCTTGGTTATTTTGTTCATTTTCCATTTCATTCCCATATTACCTTTCATAAACGATAATGTTCGGTTGACCCTATAAATTAATATGCAATATGATTGTAGGAAAAATGAAAAACAAATTATAGTTTGCGTTTTGCTTCTGTAGGGGCTCGGGAGTGGGGGAGCAGTAGGGGGGCCGGGGTGGGGGGGGGGGGGCTTGAAAAGAACGTTTTCGGGAAGAAAAAAAAATTTGTTCATAAATTCTGCACAAAAACAAATAACCCCGAGTGGGCTGACAGTCATTTATAGAGGTTGTAGTTCAGACTGCTAATTTTGGGGACCACCCCTGGGGGGTCACCTCTGGGAGGGGGGGGGGGGGGGTCCCCTGATATGAAATCGAGAAATGTAAGACCGAGCGATTGTGCGGACCATCGATGAGAAGAGCTGTATGGGGTTTCGGAGGAATTGGTTGGTAAATAAGGGACGAGTATGGATCTGAAGTTTAGGGGGTAGCCCCCCACGCCTCACCTGGAAGCCCCCATGACCCAAAATAGACAAATCTAAGACCGAGCGATTGTGCGGGATACTGTGTTGTATTCATGTGTCTGTTGTTTCAGAACAATCAGCCGGTTGATAAGGAGGGAGTAGCAAAAATGTTAACGGACGGACGGACAGACGGACATCATGACATATTTTATAAATTCATCATCTCTTCGAGAATCGAGATGAGCTCATAAATGAATGGGTGGAAAAATAAATAAAATAATCATTCCCATCAAGAAACTCTTACAAACACCTGTGAGTCATGTAAGCACTCGTACATGAATTACACGCAACCCACATCATGTGATGCATGTACATCATGTGAAGCGTGTACATCATGTGATGCGTGTACATCATGTGATGATGCATGTACATCATGTGAATCGTGCACATCATGTGATGCGTGCACATCATGTGATGCGTGTACATCATGTGAAGCGTGTACATCATGTGATGCTTGTACATCATGTGAAGCGTGTACATCATGTAATGCGTGTACATCATGTGAAGCGTGTACATCATGTGATGTGTGTTCATCATGTGAAGCGTGTACATCATGTGATGTGTGTTCATCATGTGAAGCGTGTTCATCATGTGAAGCGTGTACATCATGTGAAGCGTGTACATCATGTGAAGCGTGTACATCATGTGAAGCGTGTACATCATGTGAAGCGTGTACATCATGTAAGGCGTGTACATCATGTGATGCGTGTACATCATGTGATGCTGGTACATCATGTGAAGCGTGTACATCATGTGAAGCGTGTACATCATGTGATGCGTGTACATCATGTGATGCGTGTACATCTGTGAAGCATGTACATCATGTGATGCGTGTACATCATGTGAAGCGTGTACATCATGTAAGGCGTGTACATCATGTGATGCGTGTACATCATGTGATGCTGGTACATCATGTGAAGCGTGTACATCATGTGAAGCGTGTACATCATGTGATGCGTGTACATCTGTGAAGCATGTACATCATGTGATGAGTGTACATCATGTGATGCGTGTACATCGTGAAGCGTGTACATCATGTGATACGTGTACGTACGAATCGTGTATGTAAGAGAATGTTGAGTTACAGGTTCGGTATTGCTATCGTGGATTCGTGGATAGTTGCATGTACCTTTTACAATTGATCGCGAGATGGCAGGATGGATGGCCTACAGGTACGCACAGTCGCACACTCGCCTCTCAGCTGTCTATGCCTCTCAGCTGTCTATCCTTGGTTCGAATCCCGACCCAGGTACAACAACTACCATCCTGGTGTTTCACATGCTGGGTGATTCATCAGTGTGTGCGCCGTCCCTCGGATGGACATTAAGCCGGGCGTCCCATCTGCCGGTATTAGTTGGTGGACGTTCAGGTCCCTCGCGAAGAGGCGAGTTATCACCGGCACCCTGAACAGAGTACGCATGCATCGCACACGTCACGTTTCCACTGGCATCCTCGTACTGGGCCGCTCTCTATGCTCTGCTCCGATGCGTTCCTCCATCTGGGAAGGCAGTCCCTTGGTCGCCCTGACATAGGTAGTTCAGACCTTTTAACTTGATTTGAAATTGAAGGCACAGGGAAGGGGTTAGGTTAAGGGGATAAGTGCGCCTGTACAGGAAACAAAAACCATCTGCACCCGCACTCGGACAGAACATCTTGTTCTGCACTTTGTTTTTTTTTACACTTTTATTACCGATAGATATCAAACGCGTGCAGTTGAGCGTTAACGTGAGTGCACATACGCACATGGTATGTACACACCAACATTGTGTTTCATTTGAGGAAAACTGCGTAGACCGTGTCCATATTATGTGCGAGATCTGATGTGAGCGCAAGTTCCAGTTCAGAATATTTCCTCATTGATTTGGAGATTTGAAAATCTCTGACATCTCTCACTGCTATATCGATTCCAAAAATCCATGACGATGAAGTTATGGACACAATTCCCCTTTAGGGTAGTGTGGTGGTCCATAGTGTGTGTGTGTAGGTGTCAGACTCTTTGTGTAGGTCCAGGACTCCAGGTTTTGGTCGTGGAATCGAGGTGTAGGTGTAGGACACCAGGTGTAGATGTAGGAATCTAGGTGTAGCTGTTGGGCTCTAGGTTTCAGTCAATGATTATAGGTGTATAGGTGTCGATGTAGGACTCTAGGTTTCGGACGAGGACTCTAGGTTTTGGACGAGGACTCTAGGTTTCGGTCGCAGTCTCTAGGTTTCGGTCGAGGACTTTAGGTTTCGGTGTAGGACTCTAGGTTTCGGTCGAGGACTTTAGGTTTTGGTCGATCAGGACTCTGGGTGTAGATGCAGTTCTCCAGGTTTTGGTTGAGGACTCTAGGTATAGGACTCTAGGTTTCAGTCAAGGACTCTAGGTGTATTGGTGTCGATGTAGGACTCTACGTTTTGGACAAGGACTCTTGGTGTAGTTGTAGGACTCTACGTTTCGGTCGAGGACTCTAGGTGAAGGTGGAGGACTCTAGGTTTTGGTCATGGACTCCAGTTGTAGATGTAGGACTAGGTTTTTGTTGAGGTCTCTAGTTGTAGATGTAGAAATCGATGTTTCGGTCAAGGACTCCATGTGGAGATGTAGGACTCTATGTGTAGGTGCGGACTCTTGGTGTAGGACTTGGTGTATATGTGTGGAAACCTGTCCCAGTACACAGATCAATCTCATTGGATGTCATTGCGCACATTTTAATGACAAGTTGTTACACGACAGCGATGATTATGCTTTGGTTCTGAATGGCAATTATTTACAACTGGATTCATAACATATGACAGCTGTGACATCAAATTGGGCTGTGAGCATTTGAGGCTCGATTTGGAACTTTTGTGGTTTGTTGACATTTCAATTGGGAATATTGGGAATAGAGCCTGTGATGAATGCTGTGAAGAGAAACAGGTTGAGATGGTTTGGCCATGTGTTGAGGAAGGATGAAAGTGACTGGTTGAGAAGAGTCATGGAAATGAATGTAGAAGGAAGTAGAGGACGGGAAAGACCGAGAAAGACTTGGCGAAAGGTGGTGGAAGAAGAAATGCCGGTAAGGGGGTTAACAAGGGGAGATGTAGAAAATATGGCAAAATGGAGAACATTGTCATGGGGCCCGCAAGGCTAACCCCTGCTCCAGCAGGGAAAATGGCCTTAACATGCCTGTTGTTGTTGTTGTTGTTGACATTTCAATATGATCCAAGATCCTGCTGTTCCTCTTTGCTCTGAACGATGGCGCTAACAAAGCACGGTTCAAACCAGGTTATGTACGAGTGTGTATATATATATATATATATATATATATATATATATATATATATATATATATATTAAAAGGCAGTGCCCGTCCGTCTGTCTCCTCCATAACTCAAAAACCATGTAACCTAGCGGCCCCAAACTTTGCATGCATACACCTGGACCTCCAACAGATTGCAAGGAAGAAAATGGTGTGTTTGGGTGTGTCATAACATCCTTTTTGAAGATTATTAACGAGGTGCTCATAAGGAAAAAAAACCCGATGTGGTGGTGTACCAATATGGCGGCCCGCCATCTTGGTCATCCCACTGCACCTCGCTTGGGTCTTAAGCAACCATTTTGTTTCGGCCTTCTCAAACGTGCCTTGCCTTGGAAACACGATCGATTTATCATTACAAAATTGAAGCATATCATCAAAATCTGGATTGGGATATGAGGATTGGATGCTGTAGACTCTACAAATCTCCAAATCTGGAGTGAAATCTGACAAAATTGACTATATCCAGTGATTGGTGAATGCTGCTTTTGCAAGCCATGACGTTACGGTAGACAGAGCTCCCTTTTTGTTTTTATTCAGGCTGCTTTTGCAAGCCATGGCGTTCAGTAGACAGAGCCCACATTTTTGTGCGATATACCTCCATTGTATTAATAGTGCTGTCCACCCGAAAAACAAAATGAACACTGTTAAGCTTAACCCGACTGTGCACGTACGGGTCTGGGAGGCCCGGGCAGCTTTTCGTTTTTGAATTTTTTTTTTTTGTATGCAAGATCGAGGCTCGTGTAAGAGCGAAAAATAACTTTATTATAAAAACGTCGATTTGCCTGACCTTGTCTGTATGCTCCTAAAAAGTTGTGACACGTATTCCTTTGTTTTTTTTTTATAAAAAGAAAATTCGTTCAGTTTCAATTAAAAAAAAAAGGTGAATCCCTTACCCCACCCCATATTACAAGCAACGAGGTGTCTCTTCATGTGGTTTACTTTACGAGGTGTCTCATCATGTGGTTTACTTAACGAGGCGTCTCTTCATGTGGTTGACTTTACGAGGTGTCTCTTCATGTGGGTGACTTTACAAGGTGTCTCTTCATGTGGTTTACTTTACGAGTTGTCTCTTCATGTGGTTTACTTTACGAAGTGTCTTCATGTGGTTCATTTACGAGGTGTCTCTTCATGTGGTTTACTTCACAAAGTGTCTCTTGTTACAGATTCGTCACTTCCGTTGTGGTGGTTTTCATCCACTGTAAACATTTTCGATTCCATGTACTATTATTGTTGTCAAAAGGTTTATTGTTTATGAACTGTTTTCAAAAGGTGAAAAAGTTAGTTTTAAATGAAACCGGAACCGGACGACGAAGAAGGGGAGGAGAAAAAGAAGGCGGAGCGAGTGGAGTCGGACAAGAAGCATAGTCGCTTCGAGGTCTAGAGCGAACGTTGGCGAGCAAGAGTCACGAGTGAACTTTAGGTTTTCCAGGAAAGGGATTCTTGCGACAGAGTTGTTATTGCTGTGACAGATAAACCTGCGTGTCAGGTTTTGCGGTCGATTCCGAAGAGAATTGTTGGACTGCCGTTACGTCTCGAGTACGGCCGTCGGCCATTTTGACTCGCGCGCTTTGTGCGTTGAGCAAGGTTTCTTTGCTTCGCTTCAGCCTTTGCGTGTCGCGCAAGGTTTTTCTTTGCTTCACGTCAGCCGTTTTCACCGCTTTCAGACGTATCTGGTGTGTGTGTGTGCAACGCGGATATACCTGAAGGTAAATCTGAGGTTTGTCGACTGCGAGCTGTGGAACGTCCATACCCGAGGGTTTGATTTCCCAGTCGCCTGGAGGGCGCCTTTGGATTTCCCAGTCGCCTGGAGGGCGCCTTTGCACAGTTTTGGCAGCCGGACTGTAACTGCCAACCCAACGGGATTCTGGTCTCGATTGGACATTGATCTGTCGATCACTGGAGCGGATCGACTTTGGCTTGGAGCCGGGGAATAGAGACATTGGGAATCTTCTTCTTTTCGCTTGCTTGGAGCACAGTGAGTTATATTGTACGAACCTGATGGTACCATCATAGGAATGATATACTATTTGTTGTACAATTGATTACTATTGTTTTTGTACTGTTATTCTTGTGTGATCTTAATACAATACCTGTTGGTTTGTAACAATTGGTGTGGCTTCACCATTGATCTTTGACATACAGAATAACACATTTTTCTGCCGTGACTCCTCTCGGGGCTCGGAGGTACACCGTGACCTGGGGGTCGGGGAGGAGCACGTAACACTCTTCATGTGGTTTACTTTGCGAGGTGTATCTTCATCTGGTTTACTTTATGAGGTGTCTCTTCATGTGGTTTACTTTACGAAGTGTTTCTTCACGTGGTTTACTTTACGAAGTGTCTCTTCATCTGGTTTACTTTACGAGGTGTCTCTTCATGTGGTTTACTTTGCGAGGTGTATCTTCATCTGTTGTACTTTACGAAGTGTCTCTTCATCTGGTTTACTTTACGAGGTGTCTCTTCATCTGGTTTACTTTACGAGGTGTCTCTTCATCTGGTTTACTTTACGAAGTGTTTCTTCATGTCGTTTACTTTACGAAGTGTCTCTTCATCTGGTTTACTTTACAAAGTGTCTCTTCATCTGGTTTACTTTACGAAGTGTCTCTTCATGTGGTTTACTTTACGAGGTGTCTTTTCATGTGGTTTACTTTACGAGGTGTCTCTTCATGTGGTTTACTTCACGAGGTGTCTCCATGTGGTTTCCTAACATCCCAGGTTTGACCCCCCAAAATAGGTATTTGCTTTTTTCTAAGGACGTGCACACACAATTTAGATGAAACGTCACCACAACCTTCATCATCCGTGATGTACTAATGTTTGTTCAAGGCGTTGGAAAAATTGAGGTCTGAGGAGATAAACGGGTCGGAGTGGTGGGTGGGGGAGGGGTTGCCCCCCAAAATAGTTATATTTGTGTTTGTTTGTTTAAAGTCTTATGATTATGTTAGTATGAATATACATGCTGCCCTGTCTTCTAGCAACCATTGAAATTGGTTCAAAATACCTTTAGTCAGTGCAGTATAGTTTATTCTACCAGGTAAGCACCAGGGGTATTGCCCCTACGTTTCCTTGATATGCCACTACTCCACTGTACTTTCGATCTGTTTTTAAAATTCCCTCTAGATGATGGACCCAGGTTGCATGTATCATATTCCCATCAGGAAGTGACTCATTGTTACTTTGCAATGCCGGGTACCTTTGCTAGTATATATATATCTATATATATATCTATATATACACAAAGAATTAAGTTAAGCACCCCCCCCCGTTTTTTTACAACCTCGCACATTACAAGTTTGTTGTCGTCAAAACAGTGTAATATACCCATGATATTGCTATATTTTCTGGAGAAGTGATATTATGGTCACATAAAAACATAACAATCATGCCGTTTTCAATATTTTATTCTGAATAATTTAAGGTGAAATTGTTTGGGAATTTTAGGCATATTTTCACCTCAATTTAAGTATGGAGCTATAGGTCCATCACGGACAGTGTGGATGACGTTTATGTTTTCTAACGTACAGTCATTGTTCTGAGAAGACCTCTAGCGATCTTTGCGTCAATAACGTGTGTAGGACCCATGTGATCGGATCACTGACTCAACCAATCACTTTTTTTCACTTTGATCACTCAATTTCATCAATGGATAATTGCTAATGTCATACCAATCATTATTTGATCTCACATACCTTAGAATATATGCCAATGTATACATATACACAAAGAATATATATTAGGGGGTGCTTACCTTAATTCGTTGTGTAGGGGTGCTTAACTTAATTCTTTGTGTATATATATATATATATATATTGTTACGTGCTCCTCCCCGACCCCCTGGTCACGGTGTACCTCCGAGCCCCGAGAGGAGTCACGGCAGAAAAATGTGTTATTCTGTGTGTCAAAGATCAATGGAGAAGCCACCCCAATTGTTACTCACAAACAAATATTGTATTAAGATCACACAAGAATAACAGTATAACACAATAGTATTCAAAAGTACAATCAATATGTCCTATGATGGTACCATCAGTTTTGTAATCTATAACTCACTGTGCTCCAAGTGAGTGAAACAAGAACATTCCCCAATGTCTCTTATTCCCGGCTTCAAGGCGAAGTTGATTCGCTCCAACGATCGCCAGAACGATGTCCAATCGAGACCACAATCCCGTGCGGATGGCACGTACAGTACAGTCACACAGCCGAAGCTGTACAAAGGCGCCCTCAAGGCGACTGGGAAATCCAAAGGCACCCTACAGGCGACTGAGAGATCACACCCTCGGGTATGGACGAAGTAACCTTCAAAAAGCGACGTCACACACACGCCCCAGATCGATGTCTGAATGCGGTGAATATGGTTGAAAAGAGACGAAACCGCGAGCGAAGCATAAGTCCTGCGCGAGTCAAAATGGCCGACGACCCGGTCTCGTGGCGCACGGCATGGCGATGATTCTCTCCTGAATCGATCGCAAAACCTGACACGCAGGTTAATCTGTCACAGCGCTAACCACTCTGTCGTAGGAATCCCTTCCCTGGGAAACCCGAAAGTTCGCTAGTGACTGTTGTTCGCCAACGTTCGCTCCAGACCGCAAATAGCTCGGCTCCTTCTTGTCCGACTCTCTTGCTCCGCCCTTTCTTTCTCCTCGTCCTCCGGTTCCCGATCCGGTTTCCTGTTTCTTTTAACATTAACTTTTTTACCTTTGGAAACAGCTCATGGACAATACACCTTTTGAAAGCAATAATAGTATATGGAATCAGAAATATTTACAGTGGATGCAAACCACCACAACGGAAGTGACGAATCCGTAACAATATATATATCTAGCTCTGAACAAAATACGGTAACTAATGGCATGTGACGTTTGGACAAGATCAATGACTGTAGGAAAGTGTTTTGTTTCAATAAGTAATGAGTGACACCTTTTTTGTCGCCGGTGTCATATATCTCAAATAAGGGGATCACCTGAGAGATCACACACTACTTCTTGTTTTGTACACTGCTAGCGGCGGTGTACACGCTCTGTTTGTTGAGACAATTTGCACTTCATTGTCATGATCATCCGCCTCCGTCACCACACCACTTGCTGAAATAGTAAAACAAATGAATAGACAAATATTCTCAAGATCCATTTGTGCTGTGGATTTATTATTTACAAACAGATTCATGTTTCTATTTGTGTTCACAGGTCTTCGTGTGTACTTACAAAGCAAACCGTCACCAAAGGTGACAACGATCCAGGTCCAAAATGGAGTGGCAAGGCTGAGTGAATGATGCCATGGCATTGACGTGCAACCTTTGGGAAACTGAGGATGCACACGTATTGGTAAAGCCGAGGTGTAACCCAATAATACACACGTCACAAATGTCGGCTTGGAGACGGTGCATGGAAAAGGGGCGTTTAGTTTCGTATGTAAAAGGGGCGTTTATACGAACGCCTAGTACAGGTGTCCATCTCAGGCAAGACAAGCCGGAGAATTTTCTTCAACAAAGCAAGTGAGTTCCTGTGACTGTCAAAAAAAGATAGTGACGTCAGAATAAAATGATGGGAGTTTGAAAGGTGCGGGTTCGCGATTCCCATGGCTGTTCTGTTGTGGGATTTCAGATTGTCTACCCACTGATGTTATCGAAGGGAAATTCACAGCATGACAATTAATGAAAGAACATTGAGCATGATTATTGCTTGGGAAAGAAATGAAGGAAAGAGATGAAAATCTGGGAGGGTGTGGGGGGAAGGGGAGGCTGGCAATGGGGGAGAGGTGTAAGGGTTGATCCGTACACCTGCAGCTTAATACGGAAGTATGAATATTAAATAAAGATGTTTATTAATTACAATATGAAAAATAATATTTAGCTCTTCCACGAGCCCCGACTGTATATACAAAACAACAACAAAACTGTGTTGAAAAAAGTTTATTTATATTCAGTCACTGACTTCTTATGGATCACATATAGTAGCAAGGTGTGTGTGTGTGTGTGTGTGTGTGTGTGTGTGTGTGTAGGGGGGATGTGTGTGTGTAGGGGGGATGTGTGTGTGTGTGTGTGTGTGTGTGTGTGTGTGTGTGTGTGTGTGTGTGTGTGTGTGTGTGGGGGGGGGGGGATGTGTGTGTGTGGGGGGGGGGGGGATGTGTGTGTGTGTGTAGGGGGGGGGTGTGTGTGTGTGTAGGGGGGGGGGGATGTGTGTGTGTGTAGGGGAGGTGTGTGTGTGTGTGTAAGGGGGGATGTGTGTGTGTGTGTGTGTGTGTGTGTGTGTGTGTGTGCGCGTGTTGTTGTTGGTTGTTACTGTATCTCCATATGTGGGTTTCAGAAGGTGGAACGGAAACGGCCCTCCCAGGTCTCAAAGTATCCACATTTGTGTGTGTGTGTGTGTGTGTGTGTGTGTGTGTGTGTGTGTGTGTGTGTGTGTGTGTGTGTGTGTGTGTGTGTGTGTGTGTGTGTGTGTGTGTGTACTAGCCACAAAAAGAAACTGTGCACACAAAAAATGAAATTATATATCAGAAACACCTGTGTATACAAATACAGATTTAAACACGGCAATTAGTGAAGTGAATTCAACAGGTATGCACGCGCCACGTTTCGTGACGTCAATGGTTTCGGTATGGGCACGTGCAACACGTTTTTGCATGTGCATCGTGAGAAACTGCATAGAGTACATGAATGTCACAAACTGCTTTAACTTTGGGAAGGTTAATTGTTTGATTTTCAATCGTTCAAAAAATTAAGTGGCTAATGAAACGCACGTCACGCCACGGCTCAACTGCACAGCGTCGTGAGGCCATTGGGATGACCCGTGGGGGAATGTCTCACCGTCAAGTGGCTGTGCATTTCCATCGTCGCCAAAACACCATTTCTGCATTGGTGAGACGTTACCAGAACACTGATGACGTTGCCGATGGCCCACGTTCAGGACGTCCACGTGTGACGACGCCAACACAGGACAGATGGATACGGGTGACTCATCTCCGCACCAGGTTCCAGACTGCAGTGACCACTGCGCAGACCATTCCAGGTCGATCTGCGTTATCGATGCTAATGGTGGGCATACCCGTTATTAGTCCCCTACCGGTGTACACCGGAGGGGACTATAGGTTTGCACGCCGTCCCTCCGTCTGTCAGTCCGTCTGTCACGCAAATAACAGCCTTCCGGACTTTTTTTCTCTAAACTCTTAATCCTAATGATTTCAAACTTGGCACATGGTTTCCTCATGATAAGTTACAGATCAAGTTCGAACTTCACGACGTTTCGATTATTTTTGACAAAGTTATGGCACTTTGTTTATTCTAGAATTCTCCTCAAGCTGCACCGCGCGCCCTCAGCCTCGTCTCGCGAACGTCAAAAGCGCGACACAGCGCGCGCTTTCGGGAGGGGCGGAGCCAAGCCGAGCAACATATACATATATATACACACATCGATCATTGATCGTGAACCGGAAAATATAATAAATTACTGATATTTAGCGACTCCAAAGGTTCTTTATCAACAACTTCTTTTCTCGTGCTTCTGCTGACCTGTCTGCAAGGTGTATAAATCGAAGTCCCGAGTGCGAATCACAGGTGAGCCCATCCTGAGGTAATTAGCGATTGGGAACGATTCAGAACCTGTGGGTGAATAACCCTTGGTAATTTCCCCAACAGTTTTCCGGACGACAGACTGCCGGTAGGGGACATGTATTGCAGCGCAATACTCACAATGCTTGTTGACTTTGTGTCACTGTCGCTTGACCCCTGCTCCGAACTTGGACTCGTTATGTCATTGTGATGGACATTATAAATGCAGTTCTACCGTCTTGTTATGGTCTCGTAATCCACCTATTAAAGTTTACATGGAGATGTTACATTGTTGTTATATTTTCCAATTCAGACAGAGTTTTAACAATGCACAGTTTCTTTTTGTGTGTGTGTGTGTGTGTGTGTGTGTGTGTGTGTGTGTGTGTGTGTGTGTGTGTGTGTGTGTGTGTGTGTGTGTGTGTGTGTGTGTGTGCAAGTTGCGGTTGTTTGCTGCTATCTCCACACGTGGATTGGTTTCGGGAGATGGAACGGAGACCAACGGGATCTCAAAGTATTCACCTCCATTGTGTGTGTGTGTGTGTGTGTGTGTGTGTGTGTACACATGTGCCAGTACATATGTAGGTGTGAGTGTATGAATATATGAATGATCGTTTTAGAGCCATTTTCCCCGCGAGAGCGGGGGTTCGCCTTGCGGGCCCCATGACAATCATGGTTCCCTGTTTGAGGCAATGTTTTTATGGCCGGATGCCCTTCCTGACGCCAACCCTTGGTCACGCTCTTATCGATGCGCAGGGATACAGTGTACCTATTCTAAACCGGGGTACACACCGTGATCATTCATCCCAGCAAGCTGGTACTCAATTTGCCGACCTCGGAAGGATGACAGGCTGAGTCAACCCCCCTGGCGTTAATTGAGCGATCGACCTGGATTCGAACCCAGGATCCTAGGTATCCCAAGCCGGCACCCTAACCGCTAAGCCAACACAACACCAGTGTGTGTGCGTATAAATATGTACATACATACATATATATATATATATGTGTGTGTGTGTGTGTGTGTGTGTGTGTGTGTGTGTGTGTATATATATATATATATATATATATATGGATATGTCTATACGAGCAGGAGTATCCGACGTTACCCAACGTCGATTTGTTTTTCTTTCCTATTTTGTTTGGGTGCCTAAAACACTTCCGTACACCTACTAAGGAAGATTCATATTTACTATTATGCATTATAATAACGCACACTAATTGGGAATAATTTAATATTTCCTTTTACACAGCTACAAAGGCTCATGCACTACAGAGCGATTAAAAAAAAATCCCCCCAAATCAAAATCAAAACATTTTTTGCAATTTTTCTTTTTTTCAAAATACTTTGCTTCAAACACTCCCAGGCACTCACTGATGAATCTCCGAAAGTTTGACGAAGATTCGTTTAGCCATCTCTGAGAAAAACGGCAACGCACACACACACACACACACATCTTGTTTTTTAATTTCTGTTCCTCACAATTCTATCATACACAGACACACACAGACAAATGGCTCTCTTATAGTATAAGGTGTGTGTATGTATGTATGAATACATATATATATATATATATATATATATATATATATATATATATATATATATATATATATATATATACATATCAGTTATTATGCGATTTCATACGATCAGTGGTGAACCGCCATTAAGGTATCCCATCCAGCTCTCGCTGTACCTTAATGGGAGCAATAAGCACCGTCTGCCACACGGTACATTACCTCTGGTATCCACTCATTATATGGAATCGCCTGGATTATACTGGATTATACGTCTGGATATATATATATACTCGAGCTGATGAAATATTGTATTGATTTCCCAAATCATCATTCATTCTTTGGGGAGCCAATATATCATCACGTTGAACAAATTCCACTACAAAGCCCTTGCAGAACAAATTGTGAACTGTCTGTAAAGTATGTCTACCCCTCTTCTACACCGTAGTGACTTCCTGTCTCTGTCTCCACTTGTGCATTTCATGTCCTGTCCTGCAGCCTAAGTAAAGATAATTTGTATAGTTGCATAGCCAGAGGCTAGGGAGAGAACGATGTATTGGAACCCAACCCATGGTTACGCCTGTTCCCTTGTCATTGCAGGCATGCCATGTGTGCAAGCTCAGCATGGTACTGTCCCACAGGGCAGCACCCGGACCACCGTGGACACCTTCTCTCCTTTGAATGTCCTTGACCCAGTGTCTGAAACAGGCAGTGCGGATTTTCTTCATGTCCACAGCCCAATAGTTGCCCCTGATGTGTCCGTGACCACGTCTCTACCTAGCTTCTTCTCCTTTGTTGAAGACTGCTATGACATGAAGCCTTCCTGCCCTTTTCAGACGGTCTCAAACCCCTCGTCTGCTTCCGAGCTTCAGGGAGTCAAGATGCACTCTGGCTGTCCCTCTAGCTCTTATTTATCCCTGTCTGAGCAACCGTCCCGACTAACCCCTGGAGTGCACCATGCCCCTGCACCACTCACGGGACTTTATATGAAGCCCTCACCTCCATCGAGTCCTCCTGGGTTTGGCCTTCACGGTCAGGTTTGGGACGAAGGCGACCATAGTTCGTTTGCACACCAGGGATGTTCGGTAACCTCCGTCCGCAAGGAGCCTTTATCTCTGTCGCTGTTGAGCGTTCGGCCTGGAGTTCAGCGATCATACCTGACGCCACCGCAGAGAATCGTACCATACGAGGGTCCACACACACCGCCGCAACACCATCACCAACAACACCCTCCGGCACTACCTCCATTGCTACAAGCACGGAACGTCTCATACCAGCACTCGTTCGCCATGCCCCACACCATGATGACGTCGAGTGCGCTGTCCCTCGGGTTCCCCGCTCCCCTAAACCACACCATGACTGCGGAACCGTTCCCCACAGCACGGAGCCCGCCAATTGGGGAAGGATCTTGTGCCGTTTGCGGGGACAATGCGGCATGTCAGCATTACGGTGTGCGCACATGTGAGGGCTGCAAAGGCTTTTTCAAGGTGAGCACTGAGCATGGCACCTACTATGCTGGAAACAACATCATAGCGACAACATCCGCTACATCAGCAATAACATAGCAAACCCTGTGTTATGCATCACAGATCCCCATTTACTGGTACATATTGTGTACCCAGAGTCAAATGCAACTTACCACATAATATTAATCAAAGTAGGCCGATAAATATCATCTGCATTTGATGCCATAAATTGATGTCACTGCCTGTTTAATGCAGTCACATTGATTTATTTATTTATTTTAAAATGTGACAAACGGCTTCATGCCATGCACAGAGAAAGGGCAAACAAAGAGCAAAGCTTCATGCCATGTACCATGTCATGCTCTTTGGCATGCTGTTTGCCATGTACCATGTCATGCTCTTTGGCATGCCCTTTGCCATGCTCTTTGCCATGCTCTTTGCCATGCTCTTGCCATGCTCTTTGTCATGCCCTTTGCCATGCTCTTTGCCATGTACCATGTCATGCTCTTTACCATGCTCTTTGTCATGCCCTTTGCCATGCTCTTTGCCATGCTCTTTGCCATGCTCTTTGCCATGCTCTTTGTCATGCCCTTTGCCATGCTCTTTGTCATGCCCTTTGCCATGCTCTTTGCCATGTACTATGTCATGCTCTTTACCATGCTCTTTGTCATGCCCTTTGCCATGCTCTTTGCCATGCTCTTTGCCATGCTCTTTGCCATGCTCTTTGTCATGCCCTTTGCCATGCTCTTTGTCATGCCCTTTGCCATGCTCTTTGCCATGTACCATGTCATGCTCTTTACCATGCTCTTTGTCATGCCCTTTGCCATGCTCTTTGCCATGCTCTTTGCCATGCTCTTTGCCATGCTCTTTGCCATGCTCTTTGTCATGCCCTTTGCCATGCCCTTTGCCATGCTCTTTGCCATGTACCATGTCATGCTCTTTGGCATGCCCTTTGCCATGCTCTTTGCCATGCTCTTTGCCATGCCATGCTCTTTGTCATGGCATGCCAACCAATGTGCCATTCACTCTCTTTGCTGAAGCAGTTTATTGGTACAGGTTATGCTGGGTGGTTTGCCACTGCCTTCCTTGCAGTCAGTCAGGGAAGGCATTTGTAATTTGTTCAGTCTGCGATAACTCGCCTACTCTTCACGAAGGACACCGTGGGATCTGTAATGTCCACCAACAAACGGTGGCGGACGGGGCACCCAGTTTAACGTCCATCCAAGCCCCAAGGGATGGCACACGAGTTGAGGCCTCGCCCTGAATACAAAACGTCAGTTAATACCTGAACCGATATTTGAACCCAGGCTAGATAGCCCAGAGGTGAGCGCGCACACCTTTAGGGCCTAGACGCCCTGAATGAGGCCTCGCCCTGAATACAAAACGTCAGTTAATACCTGAACCGATATTTGAACCCAAGCTAGATAGCCCAGAGGTGAGCGCGCACACCTTTAGGGCCTAGGCTATCCTGCCAGCCATAATTGGAAGATACAGTAAAGTTTGTTTATTTATTTATATACATGTCTCGCACTATTGTAAAAATCTCATTCATGCAACTTTTTGAAGGCCCCTCATAATAAAACTGGAAACAATAATAACAAATTATAGTGAATTGAAATTCTGTGAAGTTGCATTTTTCCTTGTTAACCAAATGACTCGGTTCAGCGTAATATGATTTATGCTCTTTGTTGGGTGGTTTGCCACACCCTTTATGTTGTAAAACTGATTGTAACTGCAGGTTTGTAAGATAAAAGCGTTTTACTTCGTGTAATTCAACATGCCCAACTTCCATGATTCCTTCTTTTACACCATCTTGCTTGAAGCGCTTGTCTTTACAATTAAAGAAAAGTGTAAATATGCGGGGACGTGGCGGCCATTTTCAAAAAGAGGAGCCCATCATCCATGATGCACTGGCAAGTTAACCCATCGGGCAGAGATGGGATGTTGTTATCACAAGTAACACGAACAGGAAAACAAAATCACAGACTAATTACTCTTTTTGAGGAAACCAATCATTTTTTGCCATGTGACGGCTTTTTTGGGGGGTTGAATCGACCCCCGCTGCCTCTGTGGGCCCAAAACCTCACCCACTCTCCCCCTCGTCCCCCACCCCCAGCTCCGTCCTTGATATGACAAGAGCATGGAATGTTCCCATACTGGCCTAGAAGCAAAGAATCAATAGATCAAACAAATAAAACTGGTTGATTCTTCAGTTCCGGTGTTCGAGTTAAAATTTTACTTTGTAGAGAAAAATACAAATTCAGATAAAGTTGTTGCACAATGATGAAGAAACAGTTTTGTTTTTCTCATTGATCTTTTTCAAACCCAAAACTTTCACTTGTGCCTCATATTTTTCTTTCTCTTTGAGCGATGTAAACTTGTGCCGATGTGGTTCATGACATTGTTAAAAACATTGGGTTTACTAAAGTTAAAGTTGAGTTTGATGTGGTTCATGGCTGTTAAAAACATTGGGTTTACTAAAGTTAAAGTTCAGTTTGATGTGGTTCATGACATTGTTAAAAACATTGGGTTTACTAAAGTTAAAGTTGAGTTTGATGTGGTTCATGACATCGTTAAAAACATTGGGTTTACTAAAGTTAAAGTTGAGTTTGATGTGGTTCATGACATTGTTAAAAACATTGGGTTTACTAAAGTTAAAGTTCAGTTTGATGTGGTTCATGACATTGTTAAAAACATTGGGTTTACTAAAGTTAAAGTTGAGTTTGATGTGGTTCATGACATTGTTAAAAACATTGGGTTTACTAAAGTTAAAGTTGAGTTTGATGTGGTTCATGACATTGTTAAAAACATTGGGTTTACTAAAGTTAAAGCTGAGTTTGATGTGGTTCATGACATTGTTAAAAACATTGGGTTTACTAAAGTTAAAGTTGAGTTTGATGTGGTTCATGACATTGTTAAAAACATTGGGTTTACTAAAGTTAAAGTTGAGTTTGATGTGGTTCCTGACATTGTTAAAAACATTGGGTTTACTAAAGTTAAAGTTCAGTTTGATGTGGTTCATGACATTGTTAAAAACATTGGGTTTACTAAAGTTAAAGTTGAGTTTGATGTGGTTCATGACATTGTTAAAAACATTGGGTTTACTAAAGTTAAAGTTGAGTTTGATGTGGTTCATGACATTGTTAAAAACATTGGGTTTACTAAAGTTAAAGTTGAGTTTGATGTGGTTCCTGACATTGTTAAAAACATTGGGTTTACTAAAGTTAAAGTTGAGTTTGATGTGGTTCATGACATCGTTAAAAACATTGGGTTTACTAAAGTTAAAGCTGAGTTTGATGTGGTTCATGACATTGTTAAAAACATTGGGTTTACTAAAGTTAAAGTTGAGTTTGATGTGGTTCATGACATTGTTAAAAACATTGGGTTTACTAAAGTTAAAGTTGAGTTTGATGTGGTTCATGACATTGTTAAAAACATTGGGTTTACTAAAGTTAAAGTTGAGTTTGATGTGGTTCATGACATTGTTAAAAACATTGGGTTTACTAAAGTTAAAGTTGAGTTTGATGTGGTTCATGACATCGTTAACAACATTGGGTTTACTAAAGTTAAAGTTGAGTTTGATGTGGTTCATGACATTGTTAAAAACATTGGGTTTACTAAAGTTAAAGTTGAGTTTGATGTGGTTCATGACATTGTTATAAACATTGGGTTTACTAAAGTTAAAGCTGAGTTTGATGTGGTTCATGACATTGTTAAAAACATTGGGTTTACTAAAGTTAAAGTTGAGTTTGATGTGGTTCATGACATTGTTAAAAACATTGGGTTTACTAAAGTTAAAGTTGAGTTTGATGTGGTTCATGACATTGTTAAAAACATTAGGTTTACTAAAGTTAAAGTTGAGTTTGATGTGGTTCATGACATCGTTAAAAACATTGGGTTTACTAAAGTTAAAGTTGAGTTTGATGTGGTTCATGACATTGTTAAAAACATTGGGTTTACTAAAGTTAAAGTTGAGTTTGATGTGGTTCATGACATTGTTAAAAACATTGGGTTTACTAAAGTTAAAGCTGAGTTTGATGTGGTTCATGACATTGTTAAAAACATTGGGTTTACTAAAGTTAAAGTTGAGTTTGATGTGGTTCATGACATTGTTAAAAACATTGGGTTTACTAAAGTTAAAGTTGAGTTTGATGTGGTTCATGACATTGTTAAAAACATTGGGTTTACTAAAGTTAAAGCTGAGTTTGATGTGGTTCATGACATTGTTAAAAACATTGGGTTTACTAAAGTTAAAGTTGAGTTTGATGTGGTTCATGACATTGTTAAAAACATTGGGTTTACTAAAGTTAAAGTTAAAGTTGAGTTTGATGTGGTTCATGACATTGTTAAAAACATTGGGTTTACTAAAGTTAAAGTTGAGTTTGATGTGGTTCATGACATTGTTAAAAACATTGGGTTTACTAAAGTTAAAGTTGTTTGTTTTTGAACGAGTTTTAACACTCACCTCTGGGCTGTCTACCCTGGGTTTGAATCCTGACCCAGATATAACTGTTATCCTGGTGTTTCACAGGCCTGGTGATTCATGTATGTGTCGTCCCTCTGATGGACGTTAAATTGGGTGTCCCATCTGCCGGAATTAGTTTGGGGGGCGTTCAATATTCCACGTTGTCTTTTGTGAAGAGTAGGCGAGCTATCGCCAGCACCGTGAACAAATTACAAATTCCTGCGAAAACCAGCAGAGGGCATTGCATCAGCGGCACAACCACACTCTCGGCCAATGAAGCTACCCCGCAGCCTTGTGCTGCATAGGGAAGAAAAAGATTGTATCGATGAGCGTGCCGCCCCTCGGATGGACGACAACCTGGAGACCCATCTGCTAGCATTCCCTAGCATATTCATCTGCAAGCATATACACACAATAACGGTATAACCCCTCGTCAACCCTCCTCTCCACTCACCCCCAGAGGACGGTGCAGAAAAATGCCAAGTACGTGTGCCTCGCCAGCAAGGCGTGTCCTGTGGACAAGCGGCGCAGAAATCGTTGTCAGTACTGTCGATTTCAGAAATGTCTCACTGTCGGGATGATCAAGGAAGGTGCGTTATGCTCTAAAAATTACACCTTCATATTATACGATTAAAATATTATGATTGCAGTGCGAGTTCATAATATCGGCAATTTTCTCATTGACCAACATGATGTTAGCTGTGATACATAGTAGACCAATTGTCAAGCTTTTTAATAAGACATTTTACACTTTAAGGTGCAATGGGAACAGTTCAGAACATGTATGCCAGTTATGCAAAGATGAGGCCTGAAATAAGAGCTCAGTATACCTTTCACCTGTCTTGTCTTCGTTCAATTCCCAACCCCATTACAAATTGTCACCTATGTACTTTGCAAGCAAAGCCTGGTGTTGGCTTAGCGGTTAGGGTGCCGGCTTGGGATCCCGGTCGATCGCGGAATTAACACCAGGGGGTGGACTCAGCCTGTCATCCTTCCGAGGGGGGCAAATTGAGTACCAGCTCACTGGTAATTCCCTGTGTGTCGCAAGAGGCGACCAACAAGGTTGGCAGCAGGAAGGGCATCCAGCCATAAAATATTGCTTCAAAAAGGGGACCAAGGTGCCCAAAAAGGCCAACCCCCGCTCTGTGGGGAAAAATGGCCTCGAAAGGTGGTTCGGTACTTTGCAAGCAGCGCTTTGCATTAATCGGTGCACCTCCTTCAGAGTGGATGCTAAACTGGGTGTCCCATCTGCCAACATTTGTCGGACAACATGAAAGATCCCACAGTGGCCTTCGACAACTAGTAGGCCATGCTGTGCCGGCTCCCTGGCCAAATTCCAATTTTGTGCCCAAAGCAGCCAATTAGCTCATGTCTGTCATGTTTATAGTGGTGACCCTCGAGGCACTCTCGATGTGTCAAAGGACCGGTCACCTACTGGGTTACGCTACTCGACCATGTGAGACGATTCAGCTAGCCGTCCCCTTTCCAGTGGGCCAGAATGACATGTGTAGATCATGCAAATACTACAGTCATTTTTCTTTTACAGCCATTTAACTTTATTTTTGTGCTTTAGTGTAAGGGGAATTGTAAAAGTCCATTGAGCGGTCGTGCACCTCGGTTATTGTGCTGAAAAGGGTATTTGCAAAAGGCGCTTGATTGCTAATATAATTTTTTTTTACCGCGCATTGATATGGATTTTAGAGTCAACCACGTATGGTATTTCCACATATATACCCCGTGCACACGATGTGAAAAGCGGGGTTAAGCAATTGGTTCACTTCTGTCTGTCCGACCGTCTGCCGTCCACAAATGTCAGCTTATATGATCGAGGAACAACTTATTTGAATTGAAATTTTTATTTTGAGCACAAATTGGAAAACAAACTAGTAGTGAAACATACCTTGACTCCGAATTTGTCCTGATCGCACATGCGTAGAGATGAGTGAAATAATATTTTTACCTGTCGGCCTGTCTGGCAGTCAAACAAAATTGAAAATTATTCCGAGCAGGAAGCTTACTGTTTCTCAGGATGTCATAAAGGACACAAACAACAAGCACGAAGAGCTAATGTAACGTGTTAAATAAGATGGTGTAATAGACGCTGCGTCAACGGCATTAAGCTTTCAGAATTATTTTTTTTATACGACCGTTACAATCTTTATTTTATTTAAATTTAAATATAAACTTAAACATTGCATTGGGTAAGGTGTTTTACCTTAAAAGGAGCTTCAACACAGGAAGAGGCCATTATTCTCATCAATCCTGTGCAATGGTTACCAACTTATGGTTGTTTGTCCGTTCTCTATACTTTTTAAATCCTGAGCATTAAGTAATGAAGTAGTTCGTACCATTTTAAAGGTCTTTGATATGTCTCGGCCGGGGTTTGGGGTCAAACCGCCGAGCCCCCGGATTCATGAGCGGACACTAACAATTACGCCACTGGATCTGATTGTTATAGTATTCTTGCATAGTGAGACGTTTGTATGTTGTTTATGCAAGATGGTGTTTTTTGACACTAGCTCCTCCCCTTGTATCATGTATCCAGTAGTGTGCAGAGGTAGTGCACTTCCATTGAAGCTCTCTCATCTGGGTTTCATTCTTGATCTGACTATCAACTGTCAGATCGGTGCTTCATAGGCACGGTGCATCATCGAGCGGATGCTAAGCTGACGACCCGTATCCTTGCATTTCCTGGTAGACATTAACGATCCCATAGTATAATTCGCAAATAATCAGTTGTTGTCCCCGGCTCTAACATGGAGGGGCACCCACAGCCATGCCTCGCTGATAATGTAACTGGCAGGCCAAAATCATATTTGGGTCTCAGTCCAATCTACATTTACTAACAACTCCTATTACCCTATGATCTCGTAATAAAACTCGCTCTCCCACTTCCTCCAACATTCCTCTACCCTCGCCTTTCCATGATTTTGTCCTGCGGAGATCTCTCCTCGACCTTCCCTGCTCTTCCTTTCCTCAATTTTATCATCCGGTGTTTCATAATTTGTGAATGCTCTCTCATCCAATATCTGCTTTATTATAAAATATTGTAACTTTAGAACATTTTATTCTTTTATCTTAAATGTTCTCAAATTGTACTATTACAGAATGTTCTCCTGTATTCCATCATATCACAACACTTTACTTTGTCCTCGTATATCAAATGAAGGAAAATGCTGTTGCACGGTGCCGGCTGAATGTGACATCAGCTGAGTGCTGAAAATAACTAGTTTGATCGAATAAGCTCAAGTTGAAAGAAAAATCCTTCTGCTGTGGGTCAACAACACCTACCATAATGCTACTATGCCCTATTAATGAAGGTAACGATTCAGCCAAAACATTAAGCTGTCAAGTACCTCTCCAAAATGTCAATTTGAGTGATTCTTGGAATTTTTCGTAACTAGACTCTGCAAAAAAATGACTTGTGATACGATGATATCTTGAGATTTTCTAGAAAAAGCAGTTATTTTATAGAAAACAAAGAGCTCCAACCCTCCGGATGTTTTGGAAAATCAAATTGGGGGATTTGGTGCAATTGCGATTGGTGCAGAGCGCGACATATAGCTTGTAGACATAAAGCACGACATTAAGCTCCACCACATCCCACTCCTGACACCAATTGTCGCGCGGCCGCCTTTGATTAATATCAGGCGGTCACGGATGCCGATCGTGAAGGCCTTAACCCCTGAGGCGAAAACTCAATGGCGGACTCCAGAACCAAAAAGCTACACCAAAGCGCGCGGGATGGAGGGTGGCGGCGAGACCCCTGCAGTCTTACCTGTTCTCGGGGCGTCTCCAATGCTGCTGCAAATTAAATAAATCGCACGGAAAACTGCGTTCAGGAATATATACAGAAAATAATACAAGGGTTTATTGCAAAGAAAATCGGGACAGGGAAAAGCACGCGCCGGTAATAAATATCCTAATCGGGACGTCCCCACACGACTGATTTCAGAAACGAGATGAGGGAATTTGAATTAAGGAAAAGAACACGTCATGTAATTGTGAACGCGCAACTCGGTCTTAACTGTCTCTGGTCGTCTTCCGTGTAACACGGCCCTGCTCGGCTGCCACCAGGCCTCGCTCCAAGCTCCGATCCTCTCGCCGCCCACGAGGTCCGTGCACCAAGCACCACGCATCCAATGCAGGCCCGCGAGCTCCACACAAGGTCGACCCTCGACTCGAGGGTGACCACAGAACGACGAAGAATGGCAAAGGGGGGAAGAGAGCGCGAGTCCACTGCATGCCAAGTGCTGCTTCGAGCCAAGTTCAAGCCAATGAAGCAACTCTCACAATTCTCTCCCTGTCCGAACTCCACTGCTAGCCAACTCCTCTGCTTGCTAACTTACTCACTCTCTCTCGAACCAACTGCCCGGTGCAAGACTCAGCTGCCAGAAGCAACTGCTCTTTCAAACTCACTCGGCGCAAGACCCACTGCCAGACTCAACTGCTCTGAACCAACTCACTCACTCCACGAAAGTCCTGCCGCCCCTCGTATCACTCCGCGGCGGTGACGTCAGCCTTGGCGCGCCACCCAATCAGTGGCCTCCACCGAATCACAGGCCTGTGGCGTGGTCATAGCACGTGGCACTCGATCTGGTTAGGCCCGTCAGAGGTGCAAATGGCGGCGGCCATGCGGCGGTGTCCTGGCCTGGTTTCCTTCCTAAGTCATGTCAGGGGAGGGCGTTATTTAGTGTTGCAATAAGGATCCTAACTAAGTGTCTAAGTGGTTGCGGTGCCAAAAGGGACAAAGGTTTGGCTGACCAGGTGAGACATACAAGGGCGCTACTCTTTAATCCCTAACTCTACTTAACACACGAACCTCCTGGTAGGGTCACAAGTATACTCCTTACCCGACAAAACGTCTACACATGAAGAACTTATTACAGGTAGTTTTCCTTACCGCGACAGACGAAGCATGTTACCTATTCAGATCTATCTGCTCTACATATCACTACCACATCGACATAACAATATTGTAACTTTAGAACATTTTATTCTTCTATCTTAAATGTTCTCAAATTGTACTATTACAGAATGTTCTCCTGTATTCCATCATATCACAACACTTTACTTTGTCCTCGTATATCAAATGAAGGAAAATGCTGTTGCACTGACAAAGGACGGACAAAGGAATACCCACTGACAAAGGGTATTCAATGACAAAGGACAGACTATAACCGAAACAGGCCCGGAAATGTCAAAACGAAGGTTACTGACCTTGAAATGAGATAGAAAATAATGTATAATCAGTTATGAGGTTAGTTAGCTACACAATACCAAAATTTCGGTTCGATTCCGACAACTTTGAAACTTTGACCTTTGTGACCTTCAAAGGTCAAAGGTCGAAGATTTTGAAATTTGTTGGAAAACTTGTATTTCATGATGTATGTGATAATATAAGATCATGTACGACATTTCACCCTATCAAGAAGCGAACAATGTAATAAAACCATCAAAAATCGACTTTCTAAATTTCGTGACCTTGTGACCTTGACCTTGGGGCGAAATTGAAAAATCGAGCTCCGTGGGGCTAGACACATGACATTGGCCTAACCAAATATCGAAACCCCTGTCAGATTCCACCAACTCCCTCGGAGAAGATGTAGCTTGAACTCGATTACCCCTGAAAAAGACATCTTTTTCGGGCGTGGCTCCGCCCACAATGGGCGCAATACGCCCACTCGCGACAGGACACAACTAGATCATGATATCAACCTCCCACCCAAGTTTCATCAAGATCGGATGATATCATTGGGTAGTTATGCTGCGGACAGACAGACACACACCCATGACCAATATAGTGGTCACTCTGTTTGATAACTCGTGAACCAATAGTCTGTATAATGCAAGACTCTATAGATGTTTGTGTGGTGTGCAGATCTAACGGGTATAAAGGGTCGAGGGCAGTGGTTCTTAACCTTTTCCTCAACAGGGACCAGCAAAGGTCAGCGATAAATGGCTGCGGACTGCCAAATGGGAACCATGGTATTAATAGTCTTTACTGTCCATACTTCAAAAAAATAAAAATAAAAACTCGGTGGAGAGCATACCTGAACAGTTTACAGTTTACATTTTGTATCCCACTGATAGTTCAGATCCATATTCAGATCTTCAACAAAATTGAATCGATTCTTCTCTGTCACACACCCAACCTGTCCACCCAGTTTCATTCAAATCCATCTGCAACCTTTTGAGATATCATGCTACATATTGTTTTTTTGCCATAACTCTCAATGGTAAAGAAGAATCACTTAAATTCTCGGATCCAGATTCACCAAAATTTAATAATGTCGTCTGTGTTACATGCCCAACCTTTCCCTAAAATTAAGTCTAAATCCGGCCACAACTTTTTGAGATATTGTGCTATATATTGTTTTTCGCTATATCTCTCAATAGTGATGAATTACTTCAAAAATTATCGGATCCTGATACGGATCTTCACCAACCTCTTCATAAAATCTTGGCCGAATCTGTCCACAACTTTTTCAGATAACCTGTTCACAAATAGACAGACAGGGGTGAAAACAACCCCCATCTACTTTTGGTGGTGAAGATAATATTTTGTGCAATAATATATATATGAAGGAACTGCGCTCCAACGCGAGTCGAAAGAATTGACGCGACCAAAGACGGAATTCGTCCGAGTTGCTTTATTGAAACAAAACAGCTCAGGTATTCTGACAAGCCCGTTTATCGGGCAGCAATATATATACACATTTATGTCGGGAAGTTTGCCCGGCAAAAGCTATACCGGGCATGCCCGGGTATCAAGGGCGAGCCTTGGAAAGGCGAGTCTGGACCTGCCCGGGCGTGTTTGGCTGCGGCCTGGCAAGTCGAGGCTGGGCGTGCCCGGGCGCTCTGGACGAGCACTGGAAAGGTGATAGCGGGCATGCCCGGACGCTCTGGGCGAGCCCTGGAAAGGCGATAGCGGGCATGCCCGGACGCTCTGGGCGAGCCCTGGAAAGGCGATAGCGGGCATGCCCGGACGCTCTGGGCGAGCCCTGGAAAGGCGAGAGCGGGCATGCCCGGGAAAGACGAGACCGGGCGTGCCCGGGAGGTTCGGGCGTGCCCGGGAACAGTGAGTCCGGGCATGCCCGGGAGAGGCGCGTCTGGCCGTGTTCTGGCCGGTGCAAGGCGATTGTGTGCATCCAGCGGTAACCGCTACACACGCCCATCCAGAATCGACCTGCACCGGCAGGGTCAATTTAAGGGGGTCCGGATGACCCGGCCGAAGCGACCCCTGGAGGGTCGTGGGGAGGGGTCCGACGTGGTGGTGGGTGGTCGAGTGGGGGGAACTGTGGACGGGGGGCGGCCTCGCCGCGGAGGAAGGGCCAACCGTGGTGGTCGGTCGACGTCCATGTGCGCCGGTTTGAGGCGGTCCACAGAAATCCGGTCCAGCCGGCCGCCGAAGTCGACGATGAAAGACTTGTCGCCCCGTCGCAGGACCCGGAAGGGCCCGTCGTACGGCGGCCGGAGTGGCCCTCGGTGCGCGTCATGACGCACAAAGACGTACTCCGCTGTGCGAAGCGCCGGGGGGACGTAGGACTGGGGGCCACCGTGGCGGGACGTCGGCACGGGGGCAAATCGTCGGGCGGCCTCCTGGAGGTCCGAGCGCTGGCGAGCGGCGGACCAGGGACTGGTAGCGTCGGGCACGAATTCGCCCGGGACGCGGAGCGGCTGGCCGTAGACGAGCTCGGCGGCCGACGCCTGGAGGTCTTCCTTGGGGGCCGTGCGAAGGCCCAAAAGGACCCACGGCAGCCGGTCGGCCCAACCGTCCTGAAGGCCGGCCATGAGTGCGGCCCTCATGGAGCGGTGAAACCGCTCGCACAACCCATTGGCTTGGGGGTGGTAGGCCGTGGTGCGGTGCAGCGTGACCCCCAACGAACGGGCGACCGCGCCCCAAAGCTCAGACGTGAACTGTGGGCCGCGGTCGGACGAGATGTCCGCTGGTGCGCCGAAGCGCGCGACCCAGGTGGCGATGAACGCCTGCGCCACGTCGGCGGTGGTGGTGGAGGTGAGGGGCACGGCCTCCGGCCACCTGGTGGTCCTGTCCACCATGGTGAGCAGGTGGGTGAACCCCCGCGAGGGGGGCAGGGGACCCACCAGGTCCACGTGGACGTGGTCGAAACGCCGTTCAGGCACGGCGAAAGGTGCCAGCGGGGCCTGGGTGTGGCGGTGGACCTTGGCTCGCTGGCAGGCCGTGCAGGCGTTGGCCCAGTCGCGGATGTTTCGTCGAAGGCCGTGACAGACGAAACGCGCCGACACCAGCTTCTGAGAAGCTTTCCGGCCCGGGTGAGAAAGGCCGTGGATGGAGGCAAAGATGCGGCGCTGCCAGGAAACGGGCACGATGGGGCGAGGCTGGCCCTGGGAGATGTCGCAGAGCAGGACGGTGCCCGCGAAGGGGATGTCGGCCAGGCGGAGGCCCGTGTCCGCCGCGCGGAGTGCCTGCACCGAGGCGTCGGTGGTCTGGTCGGCCGCCATGAGCGCGAAGTCCACGCCGAGGTGGACCACGTTCGCGCTGGCCCGCGAAAGGCAGTCGGCCACGGCGTTGTCTTTGCCGGCGACGTGCTGGATGTCTGTGGTGAACTCCGACACGGCGGAGAGGTGGCGCTGCTGGCGGGCCGACCACGGCTCCGTGACCTTAGCCATTGCGTAGACCAACGGCTTGTGGTCGACGAAAGCCGTGAACGGGCGGCCCTCCAGGAGGTGTCGGAAATGGCGAACAGCCAGGAATAGCCCGAGCAGCTCGCGGTCGAACGTGCTGTAGTTTAACTCGTTCGGCCGGAGTTGCCGGCTGAAAAAAGCGAGTGGCTGCCAAACCCCGTCCACCCATTGCTCATGGACGGCGCCCACCGCGTAGTTGGAGGCGTCCGTAGTGAGGGCGATGGGCGCGTTGAGCACCGGGTGAGCCAGCAGCGTTGCGTCGGCGAGGGCCCGTTTGGCGCTGGCGAAGGCCGCGTCCATGGTCGCGGACCAAACAATGTCATGCTTGGCCGGCTTGCCCCGGAGGGCCTCGTAAAGGGGCCGCATGAGCTGAGCAGCGCGGGGCACGAATCGGTGATAAAAATTCACCATGCCGAGGAACTCTTGGAGGGCCTTGATGGAACGGGGACGCGGGAACGTGGTGATGGCCTCGACCTTGGTCGGCAGCGGCACGGCCCCGGTCTTGGTGATGCGGTGGCCCAAAAAGTCAACGGTCGTCGCGCCGAAGTGGCATTTGACCGGGTTGACAATTAAGCCATGCTCGCTGAGGCGACCGAACAGTGTTCGGAGGTGGAGGAGGTGCTCGGCGCGGGACGTGCTGGCGACGAGGATGTCATCCAGATAGACGAAAAGAAACGGCAGGTCGCGCAGCACGCCGTCCATCAAGCGCTGGAACGCCTGGGCCGCGTTCTTGAGGCCAAACGGCATCCGCAAAAATTCGAACAGGCCGAACGGCGTGATGACGGCCGTCTTCGGGACGTCGGCCGCCCGGACAGGTACCTGGTGGTAGCCCCGTATCAGGTCAATTTTCGAAAAGATGACCCGTCCCGCCAAACGGGCGGAAAAGTCCTGAATATGCGGGATCGGGTACCTGTCGGGGGTGGTAGCGTCATTGAGACGGCGGTAGTCGCCACACGGGCGCCACCCACCCCCCGGCTTTGGCACGATGTGCAGTGGCGAGGCCCACGCGCTATCGGAGCGCCGCACGATGCCGAGGTGCTCCAACGCGTCGAATTCGGCCTTCGCCACGGCGAGCTTGGCTGGGTCGAGGCGGCGGGCCCTGGCGTAGACCGGCGGGCCCGTAGTGGGTATGTGGTGCTCGATCCCGTGCCGCACCGCGACGGCCGAAAACGTCGGCCGCGTGAGGGCCGGGAATTCCACGAGCAGGCGAGCGAACTCGTTCGTTGCCGGGAGGGCGCATGCCAGTTCGGTCGGTGCGGAGCTGCTTATTGTGCACGCCAGGGAGCTGAAGGTCTCGGCATGGACAAGGCGACGTCGTTTGACGTCGACCAGCAGCCCGTGCGCGCAGAGGAAGTCGGCGCCCAGCAAAGCCACGGGGACGCTGGCGGTAACAAAAGTCCATTGAAAGCGCTGGCTGCCGAAGCAGAGGGTGACGATGCGTGGGCCGAAAGTGCGTATGGCCGAGCCATTAGCAGCGACCAAAGAGGGGCCGCAAACTGCGTCCAGCCTGTCCTGCTCGGAGGCGGGTATGACGCTCAGTTGGGCGCCGGTGTCGCACAGGAAACGCCGCCCAGACGCTTTGTCCCGAATAAACAGCAAGTTGCCCGAGTGGCCGGCGCCCATGGCTGGGAATGAACGCCGGCCCGGCCGTTTCCCGACCTGCCGAAAGTGCACGGGGGCCGGCACGTCCGAGCCTTGTGTCCGAACCTGGCGTGGTAATAACACCACGCCCGGTCAGGTGGGGGCCCCGGCCGTCGTGTCGGAAGCGGGCGGTGCGGCGTGGCGGCCGCCAGTTGCACCGGCAGTTCGGCCTCCAACCGCGCAGGGCGCTCGGGCGTCGTGGGCGTCGCCTCGGACGGCGGCGGGCTCCAGGTAACCGCGCCGATGTGCTGGCCCGCCGAGGAGATCTTATCGGCTTCCCTGGCGAGGGCGCGGGAATCCGTGATCAACGTGCCAGCCAGGGCGAGGCGTACCGGGTGAGGCAGCTGGCGAAGGAACAGCTCGCGGAACAGAAAATCCGGAGAGTGCTCACCGAGCAACAAGAGCATATAGTCCATGCGCTCGGACGGGTGCGTGTCGCCGAGCTCGGGCAGGTCAAGCAGGCGCCGTGCGCGTGCTGCCGGTGAGAGGGCGAAAGCGTCGAGGAGGAGTGTCTTCAGCGCGTCGTATTTGTCAGCAGCCGGCAGGTGCTGGAGGAGGCTCAAGGCGCGGGCCGCGGTGGCGGAACCGAGCGCCACCACAACATGGTGGAAGCGGGTGTTGTCCGCGGTGATGCCTCGCAGGGCGAACTGAGAGTCCGCCTGAGCGAACCAAACATCCGTGTGAGCCTCCCAGAAGGTAGGCAGTTTAAGCGTCACTGCCGTATCCATGTCGGTAGGTCACCAATGAAGGAACTGCGCTCCAACGCGAGTCGAAAGAATTGACGCGACCAAAGACGGAATTCGTCCGAGTTGCTTTATTGAAACAAAACAGCTCAGGTATTCTGACAAGCCCGTTTATCGGGCAGCAATATATATACACATTTATGTCGGGAAGTTTGCCCGGCAAAAGCTATACCGGGCATGCCCGGGTATCAAGGGCGAGCCTTGGAAAGGCGAGTCTGGACCTGCCCGGGCGTGTTTGGCTGCGGCCTGGCAAGTCGAGGCTGGGCGTGCCCGGGCGCTCTGGACGAGCCCTGGAAAGGCGATAGCGGGCATGCCCGGACGCTCTGGGCGAGCCCTGGAAAGGCGATAGCGGGCATGCCCGGACGCTCTGGGCGAGCCCTGGAAAGGCGATAGCGGGCATGCCCGGACGCTCTGGGCGAGCCCTGGAAAGGCGATAGCGGGCATGCCCGGACGCTCTGGGCGAGCCCTGGAAAGGCGAGAGCGGGCATGCCCGGGAAAGACGACACCGGGCGTGCCCGGGAGGTTCGGGCGTGCCCGGGAACAGAGTCCGGGCATGCCCGGGAGAGGCGCGTCTGGCCGTGTTCTGGCCGGTGCAAGGCGATTGTGTGAATCCAGCGGTAACCGCTACATATATATATATATATATATATATATATATATATATATATATATATATATATATATATATATATATATGTGTATATATATATATATATATATAGATATATATATAGATATAGATATATATATTTATTTAAATAATTTCCCACTTTAGCTCCTTTTGGAAATTGCCTCGTTTAGCTGCCTCTGACGTCACCCACATGAAGTACCTGATTGAACGACTTGAAAACTCGTCATTGTACTCCTTACCGGTAAAAAAAATAATCCTACCTCTTGCTCTGCTACACCATATGCCATCATGGCGCCCAAGATCAGATCAAACCTTAGGTTTGGTCGGAGGCTTGGAGCAGGTTCTTCGCTCGTGTGTATCAATATATACATGGAAAGTGCAATTAGAACCGCTCGCTGTATATTCACAAACATACACAGCATGAGGAGGAACTGTTCCGGATTGCTACATACATTATACTATTCATGAATATTCATGAATTGGAGTCCATCCTTGGAGTTCCTGAATGAATTCAGATTCTACAATTTAATTACTACAATAAAAACGTTTTGTTTCGGAGTAAATTACAAAAAGATTGAGGAAGTGGTTTCACTTTAAGTTGACAAAGCTCTATAAAGGTTCCATCTCATTTACATCAAAATTAACAAATAACATGTATTTTACAATTGAAACCCCCCACCCCTCTCAACATGTAGTCAATGTGGTCAGCAGATGCTCAGAGCATACCTGAGAGCATTTAAAATCCCAAAGCTTCCGGGCCCCTTGAGTGGACCCCAAGCCCCACCCATTGATGGCTCCACGCTCGTAGCATCCAAGCGAGTATGCACCATGTTCCTTTCATTTCTGGACCCTACCTCCCACCCCCCTCACTTTCAAAAATCCTGGATCTGCCGCTGGAGTAGATGATACATATATACATTTGCTCCATTGATGATGTGAGTAGTCCCATTCGATGAATCTTCCCTTCATTGGCATGCTCACTAAGCATTGTGCGATGCCTGTATAGTGCGGTATAGCCCGGTCCTTGCGCAGATGGACGTCAGACTCCATTAAATATAGATTTGTCAGGCGTCGCTAGCAGGTGAGTGGCAATAAAACCATTTTCTGGCATTAATCCGCAGACCGGTAGTTTTTCTTACCGCAGATTAGCAGCAGTCCGCGAACCAGACGTTAAGAATCTTTGGTCTAGGCTAGAGAGTCTAAGGGATCAAAAGGTGTAAAGGTGGTCTAAAAGTTATCTACATTACCCATATCCAATAGTAGTTCGGGTTTAATGGGTGTAAGGGGTCCAAAGGTTCTTAATAGGTCTAAAAGGGTCTAAAGTGATATAAAATGCTGTTTATTCCACTTTTTGGTTTTTGGTATCATATGCCACTATGGTACAGGTAATGAAATATCATGTAATCTGGTTGCTCGTGGGACATCTAAAAGGGAGACTATTCCAATTTGGCTCGTACGTGTGTAATAGGAGTTATCTATCCTTCCTATTTATATATGGTCCTTGGTCTCGGAGTAGTTAGTTACCAGACAGTGATTGGACTGGTCCACCACAATGGAGAAATAACCAAATACAGACTTGGCATTTAATATGGAATATTATTTTTTTCTTGACTTGGGTTTACTTTCTGAACTCGGTATATCAATCTGGTGAGTTTCTTTTATGCTTCGGTGATTTATTTGTTAAAAGAACCATGTCACTGATTGTCTGTCGCAGCAAGAAGTAAATAACAGGATTATATCACAGGTGGCGTGACAAAATGTACGGACAGGTACATTTGACGATTGGCTTCACAATCGGGAATATAAGGGTTGTTGCGTTCTGTATTAGTGGAAAACAACTGCTGCACATCTACAAAAGTTATTGCCGCTTCCCCTGGAGGTGGTCCGTCAACTCGACAATGCTGTTTGTCATTTAGTGGTGGCTTTACGAAATTCCGGCATGAAACAGCGTGCTATTGCTTGGCAGTATGGTATCACTCAAGGTCAGGTGTCAAAGATCCTGAAACGAAATGCTCAGAGGGGTGTCCCTACTCCAATACCGAGGCCAGGACGTCCCCGCAGAACCACAAGGAGGGATGATCGCCAGCTGCACCGGTTAGTCCGCAATGGCCGTACCGAGTCAGCTAATCGGCTTAGGGCTGAGTGGCAGCAACTGACAAATGTGCCTGTATCCAGAAGACTAGTCGACCAACGACTGGTTAAAGCAGGCTATCGTGCCAGGCGTTCCCTGAGAAAGCCACTTCTGACCAGACAACACCGCCGGCGCCGATTGCAGTGGGCCAGAGAGCACCGTCAATGGCAGCCAGGACACTGGAATCATGTGATCTTCAGTGACGAGTCTAGATTTCTGGTGTATCGTCAAGATGGCCGCGTCCGAGTGCGCAGACAAGTGCATGAAGCCTACAACGAAGATTGTATAGTGCCAAGAGTCCAAGCTGGAGGTGGTGGGGTGACCGTTTGGGCTGCTTTTCATGCAGGGGGCAAAACTGACCTGGTTGTTCTGAATGGAAACCTGAACCAGTTCAAGTACAGGGCCATTCTGGAAGAAACATTGCTTCCATTTGTTCGTGCGGCCTTTCGAGGAAACTTTGTCTTCCAAGATGACAATGCACGGCCTCATCGTGCTCGCATGATCCAAAACTTTCTTGCTGACCGTGGTGTAGAGCATATGGAGTGGCCTGCCATGTCCCCGGATATGAATCCGATAGAGAACTTGTGGGCAGAATTAACGTGTCAAATCGACAATTTGGACCAGCAGCCTGCCTCTGTGCGTGAATTGCAGCAGGCTATTGTAACTGCATGGCAAGCGATTCCTGTCCAAACCTTGGCAAATCTCGTGAACAGCATGCCTCGACGTGTACGTGCTCTCCTGAATGCTCGTGGGGGTTACACGAAGTACTGAACTGTAATTTTACTGTCCGTCATCCCAGTTGTAATTTAACTTTTGTTTAAATTTTTTTTGGCTAATGTGCAAAATAAAGAGATACTTCTGGAAAACGTACAGAAGTTTAACACAGTACTGTCCGTGAATTGAGTTCGATATCGGTTTACATCACTTTCAAGGATCAATTTATTTGCTTCGAAATGTCAAATGTGGTTTTTGCTTCTTTTAAAGGTCACATTAACAAAATCTAGAATAATTTCAACATAATTCCAATGAACTTTTGGTTCTAAGTCATCTTGAAAAGTAAGTTCACCCCCACAAAAAAATATTCCATATTAAATGCCAAGTCTGTAATAACAGCTATGGGGAATCAAAAAAATTCCAAGTATTATTGATGTATTTTGTAAAATATTTCATGGAAAATCTTAAGTAGGGACCCCTTGAGTATACCCTGAAAATTTGGTGGCGATCAATGACCCAAGGGTGTCGTAGGACTTACCGGACATAGACATACAGACACACTTTCACTTTTATTTATTTACAAAAAAAAAAATGCACGGTATTCGAGTTGTTGACTGAAAACGTAGTCTCTCAATTTATTGATGTGGACTTAATATACGCGGGGAAAGAAAGGGGAGTGGAGGGATGAAGGGTCTTACCTGTGCTCCGCTGGCAGTTCCCAAACCTGCAAAAAACAACTCACACGAAAACGGATTTAAAATGTCGAAAAATAACAAAAGGATTTATTAAAAGAAAATACCGATAACAATGTTCCTATGGGATCCTCCACACCAGACTTAAGCACAAAGGGATAAAATAACGTTGGATAAAATAAAGAGGTGTGCTTATTAGTGGGACTTATCTCAGATCGGCTCGTGGGATCTCGTCGGTCTGTGAACGGGTCCCGGAATGCGCAGGGCCGATGCCGCTTCTGCTTTGGTGGGAAGAAGGCCTTGATGTTCACGAGGCCTCAATGAAGGCCTCCCGCACGAGGCGAACGAGCAGGCGTTCAGCCTGCTCCCCAGCCGTGCCCGTCCTCATGAATGCGGCATGGAAACCGCGGCTCTTTGTTCTTGGCGCTCTGCCTCTTTACGACCGACCGACGAGCAAGGTCCCGGAACACGGCCGCTGCGACGAAGCCCAATGAAGAGAGAAATGTCAGTGCACAGCCGTCTCCCACCAAAGTCCGGAACCAAAAGGGCCAAGAGTCCGTCAGCTCCCTCTTTTCTCGGCCAACCTCTCACGTCATCAGTGCTTCTCCTGCAATCCCTGCAGGCCAACACCACCGGCTCAGCTCTCCACCACTCAACACGCAGTCCGCCTTCGTGACGCAGTCCGCCTGTCAATCAAAACCCTGACCAATGGTGTCTCCTCAAGGTGTGGCTTTTCGGCGTGCCTGACCCTGTGGTGATGTAGCTGGTTGCCGTGCCATCGGCAGTGCTCAGAACTGGCTTCCGGTTGGATTTTATTGTTATTTGAAGCAGTTCATAAGGGAAGTTAATGGGAAATTCCTGCTCTACCTATCTAGTGCGGTGCCATAAGGGACAAAGGATGTAAATCACCGAGGGAAAGACATACAGGGAATTAACATAATCCCTGAGATAGTTAACATGCCCCATTCTTCATAATGGGGACGAAGATGCACCTTAATCCGCCATTCGGGCTAAACAAATTCCCCACTGATTACATGGTGGTGGTTCTTCTTCTTTATGACCTTCGTAGCATGCTAATTTATACATTCTACCTGTACTACAGCAATCAGTACCCCACAAACATAACAATATATATATATATATATATATATATATGTATGTATGTATAGTCGTACCCCAACATTTGTGGGGGATATGTTCCTGGACAATGCTGAATCCGTGAATGTGGGGGCATTGTTACAGTGGAAAAAGGGGGATAGGTTCCCAGGAGTTCGTGATTCATAAGGGAAAATAAAAAATCCCATGAAAAACCACGAATACGCGTGAAAATCAGTGAAAATGAGGAGCACAGGGTCGTGAATGTCGCAGCAAACTGCAAATAGGCCTACGAAAAACCGCGAATGTCGAATGGCGTGGCGGCGGATGGTTTACATGGCATACAACACAACAACAACAGGCATTTTAAGGCCATTTAGCCTGCTCGAGGTCTTCCCCATCCTCTACTTCCTTCTACATTCATTTATATCATTCTTCTCAACCAGTCACTTTCATCCTTCCTCAACACATGACCAAACCATCTCAACCTGTTCCTCTTCACAGCATCCATCACAGGCTGTATTCCCATCATCTTTCGCAATTCATCATTTGTCTTCCTCTCTCTCAACGATACTCCGCAGATCCACCGAACCATTCGCATTTCCACCCTTTCCAGCCTTCGTTGCTGCTCTACGTTCATTACCCATGTCTCGCTCCCATAAATCATAACACTTCTCACACATGCAGCAATGCAGCATACACCTTTCCCTTCAGCTTCAACGACACTCCCCTCCTCGTCAGCACACCACTCAGTTCCCGAAATTTATTCCATGCACATCTCACTCGAGCAACTGTTGCCAAGTCTGATCCACCTTCTCCATTCAACATGTCTCCTAGGTAGCAAAATGTTTTCACACCCTCCATCTTCACCCCGTCTCCAAGATCCAACTCAACATTTCCTTCATCTGCAGCTCCCTCTGTGCACACCTTGCACTTGAATGTAGCTGCCACACTGGTTAATGACCCTCTCAGACCAAAACATTTTTGATGAACCCACTCAGCGCACATTGTATATTGAATAGAGTTCACTCCGACACCCTTCCTGCACACAGCACATGGCCACTTCCCAGTTATTTCCACATCACCACATGCTTTACCACTTGCCATCACCTTCGTTTTTCCGATATTCACCTTCAGACCTTTTGTCTCCATACATTCCTTCCACTTGTTCATCTTCTCCTTCAGTCCATCCATGCTTTCCGCAATCAACACCAGATCATCTGCATACAACAACTCCCACGGTAAACCCTCCTTTACGTTCTGAGCCAGCACCTCCATCACAGCTTCAAATAGTAGTGGACTTAGTACTGACCCCTGATGCACTCCCACCTTCACCTCAAACTCACCACTGTTCCTGTTCCTGTCCTTCGTCCTTACAGCTGTGCACACTCTCTCGTACATTGCCATCACTACTCTGATCAACCATTCCTCCACTCCTAACTTCCTCAATGCACATGTCACTACTTCGCGTGGAACCCAATCAAATTTTTTCTCCAGATCAATAAACCCAAGAATGTACAGCATGTACAGCTGTTTTATGCGTGAAGCGTGTGGAAGATGCTTTTAAAACTGTAATGTGCACAGCTAGTGGGAAATGGTTTATGTGTGGCTGGAAATGGTTTTATACATAATTTAAGTTGCATAATCTTAAACGTACTGGTATCACAGCCTTGTGTTGGAATTTCACTTTATTGTAGATTCAAAATAAAAGTTTATTTTTACTTATGTTCCATGAACTAGCCTCGCTGATTGGCACAATATATACTCCATATTACAGGAGAGAGTTGCACATTAATCGTGTGCAGACTAAATTAATCATGAGACTTAAAACTAAACGATAGATATATAATTAAATAATCACGAAAAATAAAATGAAAGATAAAATAATTATGTAAGAAACCAAGCAACCCCATTCCACACGTCATATCCCATCTAAAATCTTCTTCCCTCTCCCTCTTCTCCCGGTGCGTTGAGTTTGTGATCGTCTCCGTGAACCAAGCTTTTTCCTTAAACAGAAAATACTAACAATATCAACCTGAGATCTCTACCCATAGGTGAAAAGGGATAATCAACTAATTACCAAGTAAGTCCGTGAGTGGGTGGGATTTTTTTTTTGTGCCTGCAAAAACCCGTTAATACGCGGGACACAGGGCCGCGAATGTAGAAGTAGGTCACATTTTATTCACCGCGAATATGCAGAACCTGCAAATGTTGGAACCGCGAACGTCCATGTGTGTCCGTCCGTGTCCGTGGACACGTGTCCGTGGAGTCCGTGTGTGTGTGTGTGTGTGTGTGTGTGTGTGTGTGTGTGTGTGTGTATAGGTATGTATTAAATTGTAGCAATGAAGTGATGAAGAGACCAAAGAGGTATTAAAAGTGGAAATGGGAACTGAATTGGGGGAAAAAATAACTTGTATTTCAGCAGTTAGGTTAAATTAGTTGGTAAATTCCATCAAATGGAGAATATAATGTGATCAAAGGCAAGGTTTATGCAGGAGGAAATTGATCTCCAAATTGAATAGAATTCAATCAGAACAGTTGGGGTAGAAGATAAATCAGGGATTAAAACCAAACAGTATATGGGTGGGAGCTGAAGTGTGTAAGTATAAGAGTGGATTTGTTAGATAATGACCAGGAGCATCATTGGGGTAGTTTGGATGACAAACAGTACCGCCAGGTAGAAGAGATGGTCCAACAGTGGAATGATACGAGATTATCCGTCTGGTAAATTGGAATATGTCAGGAAGCCTTGGGTTGAGTAGGGCTACGCAGGGAATTTAGTGGCGGTTCTCTCTGGCAGTCTGCACCAATCAGGGTACATCCTAAGTCACAGTCTCGGGCTGAGTGGCCTGGATCTCAAAGGATCCCAGAGGTCCAAGGTAGTCCTTATGGGATGAGCTGTTAAGGGTGTTCTGGGAGAGACTACATGGACAGTCTCTGCAGCGTCACACTTTGGTGGTGGTGTCTCTGAGGGCCACAGAGACCTGAAAGGGAATCCGCCAGGCAGTTGGGCCACCAACCTTTCCTTGAGGCTCGAGGACCACTGAACAAATGACCTACCTGGCTGGGTTTGTTCTATGGATGTTGGTTCCCTGTGGATAGATGATTATGGCTGCAATCGGAGGACTAGACCAAAACATCTGTGGAAAGTTAAGTTGTTAAATTGGGATGAAAGTTTGACAAGGCCAAGGTAGGCACATATAATCTGACCCAGATATAAAGCCCTTGGCTTTGGAAAATGGGTTCTGGGTTAATTTAGCAGTGATAAGGGGAAAGATCGGCTGCACCTGCACAACACGGGCTACTGATATTGAACAACCCCCCGAGTGAAGATTTGGAGTGTATGAAAATTAAAACCCATTCCTATTGTCATGACTCATCAAGTTTTGCCTGTATGCAGGTGTGTCGGGGAATTGGTATGGGAAGCGGGCTAAGGGCATCCATGAGAGCCAGCACCGAGTTGTACCGAGTTGAAAAGGATTAAAGTGGAAACATGTCGTTGTGTAAGAAATGTCATATCACTGTTATTTTGTGTGTGTAGGCCATGGCATATATAACCCACCTGTACCTTGTATGGCAGGTGGTAGTGGAAACAGTTGGCAGCCAGGTGGAGAACATTGTGTTGTAAGTTTTTTTGGGTGGGGAGGTTGTGCGTGTCTGCAGGTGGATCAAGCTCTCGGGGAGAGCACAGATTGTCCGCCACGCCTCGCCTCCCTTTACTCCAGCATGCGACTGGAAATGGGGGATCTGCTGTGAGGAGGGTTAGGTTTACTGGGCCAGGAGGTAGAAAGACCCCTTGCGATCATGTGTATGCCCCTGTAGGCCATTTCAGTGACCCCCCCTCCAGCGAGGACACAGCAATGGAGCTGTGTTGGTGCTGGGAGATGGAATTCATGGGAAGCTTGTGATTCTCTCGAGTTTGGACTTTGTTTTCCTTGTGCGGACTCCACAAGCAGTTAGAATCTCTCGGCTGCCTAATTATTGACTTTCATGCAGTTATGTGAATGCCACGGCCTTGCAGGGAAATAAAGTAAAAATGTGTGTGTGATGCGAGAAAGGTACCACTTGGTCACAGGCACGTCGATCCATGCTTTGAAGGGTATGGAGCTGATACAATTGATTAGAGTAGATTAAAAATTTGGGATTGGGCTCCACTAACCCAAGCTAGAGCAAGTGACATCTAGTCAATGAGGACCTAGTCAATGAGAAACTGAAATTGTGGTTACTGTTTTCAGTAAGGTAGGCCTGTTCTGTGTTTTGTGCTATTTTTCTCTCTCCACCCCTGGAACATTGCATTCCCGAAGACCTGAATTTGCGCAGGGCAATGATTACTGTAAATTCTGAATGTGTACTGTGTTTATTGACATCGGTGGGATTTTGAAATTGTTTGTGTTTAGGTTAGTTGAGTTATGGCCTGGTCTTCCATAGTGCTCTCTAATTTAATGGATACAATAATTGTATGAACATTTAAGTGTTAAGGCCTGGCCTTGTTGGAAGTTTAAGGTCCATGGATGGGGGTTATCCTATGTTTGTGGGGTAAGGAGCCTTGTACCATATGTGTATTCACGTAGTTTTTAGGGTTTATGGACCATGTATTAAGGATACGTATCGGGAGGGACAAGTGTCCAGCATACGGCTCACCATGGGGACAGCCCCCAGATTTTAGACTAGATAGTGTAAGATTATCTTGTCCTGTGTCTCCTAGGTTGAACTAGGTGAGGAAAGGTGAATGGGGAGGAGTGATGCGGCAATTTTTCCCTCCGAACCACAAAGGGAGAGATAAATTAATTGCCTCCTCCCCCAAGCTGTCCATTAACATGGGGGTAGGGCTCAGTCCTATCCATCAACATGGGGTGGATGGGGGGGAGGTGGGTGAGACACTCAGACCATTGCTGGTCTGTCATTGGTGGGAGGTCTGAATTACACCTTCATGATTTGTCCACGGTGAATGGTCTGCTGTGTCTAGGGTTGGGAGAACCCCTGAACCATGTTTGGGGGGTCATCTGGATGGACAGATCCCCTGTGGCTATGATTGGGCAAGGGCGATCAGTTGGCTGGGAGGGAGGAACTGGAATTTCTTTGTTTAATAAATAACGTGCTTTATTTATTGTGTGTCTTCGTGTCTTGTGATTCATATTGTGCTTTATTAAATTATTATATATTTCTCTAAGGCTGTGCGTGTGCGTGTTGAGTTCCCACCATTTTTGCCGTGCCGACAATTAGGTTCAATCGGGATACTGTTACGTGGTCCTCCCGGTGACTACCTGGTCTCGGTGACCCCCGGACCATGAGAGGAACTCCGCCAGAAAGATCTATTATGTATGCGCTTTCGTAACGCAATCAATATGAATTCCCATCAAGAAAAAACCCCACACCAAGGATCCGGAATAATCAAGGATATATTCCCCGAGCAATCAACAACCATCAACAATCAGCAATCAATAGTACAAAGATGTAAACTCATCTACCATAACTCTAAGATGGCCATCTTATACATTCCTCACGTGAGCCCCACTCCCGACTCCCTCCATGGTCAATGTCTCTCTCAATGTCTCCGTACTCCTGTAGTTCGATCTCCGCACGTGGGCGGTTGAACGGACCCTTCCTGACGTGCTTCCACCGGGCACGTCCCGTACCGGGAACAACGGCTGCAGCGCACACCTCCTGGCCAAGCGAAGCGGGTAAAGCAAAGCGGGCAAAGCAACACGCGGCTTGCCCAGCGCGCGAGGCCCAACGTGCGATCCGTACGCGGCCTTGTAGACGGTGAGGCGAACTGTGCCGGACGCTTGGTTCCGTGCACGAACCCACAGTGACTTGACGTGTCAAAGGGTAGTTACACGTCCCGGTAACTCCTCTCGCCAGACGGGCTTTTACACGCCGATTCTGTTACGTTGCTCAATCGCGATACCGCTCGCGTCCGAGCTCGGCGAGGAAGAAGAAGAATCGTCGCTTCTCTCGGACCTCGTGTCTTTTCTTCTTCCGTTTCCGGTCTCCTTTTTCTCAGAAGGGCTCCTGACCCTTTAATCACAACAACCTTTAATCGACTACACATTGATAAGCAAAGACCTGAATAGTAATTCACATACATTCACATAAATATGTAACAATACCTGGAGGATTAAAATTGGTGATAATCGTGTTTTACAACCGGCATGTTAGAACATGTACGAAATACAGATGACAGATGACGTCGTATACTCAAGCAGGCATCAGTTCATCCAAGTTTAGCCACATAAGCCTGCTATCCATGGGACACTAGCTTCCTTCCCAAGCTTAACCAGTTGCAGTTTTAGGTGGGGGATGTCGGCACGACAATATTTCTGACAAATATTGGTATTATGCTGTTCCTATAAATGCATATACTATGTAATAATTATATTCTTATATATTGTGTCATTTATTTGAATTTAAGTCTACATTACAAATTCCTGTATTTAAGGCAATCCATAAGATGTCATCACCTCATAAATCTGTCTGCTTAGATTTATGAGGAAGTGAGCCTCAAGAAGAATGGGAAAGGCAAAAGGCAAAATGAATTTATCTTGATTAAACCTTTATATTCCAGTTGTGCGCACCGACAACCTGAAGGGACGGCGGGGACGCCTTCCATCAAAACCACGCAGTCCTGCCGAACCGGTACCGCCCTCACCACCTGTTTCGCTGCTCACAGCACTTGTGCGTGCAAACGTCGATACCAGCCCTAGTTCCTCGAGCCTCGATTACTCCCGGGTAATTCCTGTCATCTCTACTGCAATTGATCATGACAACCTGTCATTCTGCAAACTCTTTCTTCTGAGTTGATGGTCTTACAATTTGTTTCATTTGCAACTTCCGCTCTTTTCTATCCCTCTGCCTAATCCTCTCATTATGTCTTCTTAGTTCTTGGTCTACAGTGGTAGGCGACTGTATTAACACCTGTACGAAATACTGTACTTCTTACATCTGCTTGCACCGACGAGGGTTGACCTCAACTTTACTCTTGTTGACAAATAGCCTTGCATGTTTATTACGAAAACGAGACATTGCTTTTCGCAATATTGTCCAGCTATGCACACGTGTGTTCAGTCAAAATGAGATCCGCACGCAGTCTGCTTCAAAATTTGTGTTGGAGGTACAGGTGGCCAGTCGTGCAGTAAGTGGTCCATTCCGTGTACATCCATCCCTATCTTGCACCAGTCGAATGTGAACGTCCTTCGATCATCGTTCCCTCTTTGTGATCACATTTGGCCTCGTCTTGTTTTTCAACACATGCATTAATCAAGAAGCACATTAATTTGGGTTTTTGTTACCAACACTCAAAGTAACTTTGAGTTCATTAGTAAGTTAGTAACTAGTTAGTTACTAACTAGTAGTTAGTAACATTAGTAACATTAGTAACTCAAAGTAACAGTAAGTTACTCAAAGTAACTTCTCCCCGTCACCCCCTTCCCCTTCCCTAACGATCCCCTTCTCCACCCCCTCCCTCCCAAGTAGACTGTAATTGTGCTGCCTCAAAACTTCTGCAGGGATCCGATGACAAATAATACATCTACATATTTAAAGTACGTTGCTTTTTATAAACAAATAAAGGTCAAATTTGGACTATGAATGTAAGGAATTTATATAATTCGTCACCCTTAGCCTAATCGCAGTTTTCACACCCTCCAATGGTGTCTCGAGAAATTAGAATCGTTACTGTTTCACATGCAAAAGTTATTTTGAAAGAAGAAACATTATTATAAACAAGCATTCTGAGTATTGCGCTGCAATACATGTCCCCTACCAAAGTTCAAAGTGCCATAACTTTGTCAAAAATGATCGAATATGCAAATTTATGCACGGTTGATGCTGGTTTTCAAACTTGATCTGAGGTATGCTGAGACACGTGTGTCACGGCTCGCCTCGTTGATAAGCCCGCGAGGTCGCTCCGTGGAGCGGCCTGCACGTATTGCACTGTGTGAATTATAGAAATTATTACCAACTCGCGGTCTGGGGTACTAGTGATTCAAGAGATATCCATTTTTTTATGGCACATTGGAGAAGCCAATGCGAGGTTTCTTCTTCCTCAGCTTGTCACAACTCTGTCAAATGCGATCGAGTTAAAAAGTCAGAATTTGACCAAATCTGTTTTATTGGTTTGTTAATATACCTCAGCTATTGACAAATCTTAAATTAGAATTTTATTTGAGGTTAAAATGACCACGAGAGATCGTGTCCAACGATCCCTTCAGTCTGTACATGTGATGAACAATTAAATCCGCACACTTGACGCCTCTTCTTCTTCACGCAATAACAACTTCTAGCTTCCAGACCGTACATACAATCATCTTGAAATTTTGCAAACTTGTTACTCTCCATGACTTCTACTACAGTATGAAGTTTCACGTCGATCAATAAAGCGATTCAAGAGATATCCATTTAAAAAAAATATTTTCGTTTAATTAACGATATCTGCCAAACCACGTGACCTATCGCAAATTTCAAAAGGACATTTTAGTAGACTGACATGCGGAACAGATCTCTGAAGTTTCCCCTCGATTGGATCAAAAATGAGGGAGGGGCTCGGTTTTAACGGTTCATGCTTAAAAACGTCATAACTCTGAAACCATGTGACGCATTACGTCATGCTCGCTGACTTTTTTGTTCGTCATGGGTGTGCGATTCTGCCTGCAAAGTTTGGCCTCGATCTGTTTAGCCGTTGCAGAGAAAAAGGGGTTTTCGTGTTTTCACGAAAAACATTATGGCGCCCGAACCACGTGACCTGTGACGTCATAATTACCATTAAAATATTCTACAGACCGAGTCCCTCCTATGGTGAAAATTTGATCTCAATCGGTCCTATTATTGCAGAGAAAATCTTTTTTAAAGGAAATTAAAACTTAAAATGGCACTGAGTTAAGGATCATCAGAATTATCAGAATTCCCAAAGTTCAAAGTGCCATAACTTTGTCAAAAATGATCGAAACGTCGTGAGGTTCGAACTTGATCTGTAACTTATCATGAGGAAACCATGTGCCAAGTTTGAAATCATTAGCATTAAGCGTTTAGAAAAACAGTCCGGAAAACTGTTCTTTGCGTGACGGACTGACGGACTGACGGACTGACGGACTGACGGACGGAGGGACGGAGGGACGGCGTGCAAACCTATAGTCCCCTCCGGTGTACACCGGTAGGGGACTAATCTATCTATAATTCCAGTAATCTCTGTCTGTCTGTCTGTACGTTTGTTTGTCTGTGACCGCTGTTTCTCGACAACCACGGGTCCGATATACTTTTAACTTGCCAGGTATATTGCTGGGGACCCGAGGATGTGCCTTTTCAAGGTTTCATATTAATCGGACAATTACTTACCGAGCTATGTCCAAAAAACGATTCAACCAATCAGAGAGCAGCGAACGATCGCGTGTGCCGAACGTGGCGGGCACACTCTGCCTCGGATGGCACATTTGAGAGCGTATTCATTTATTTCACGTTTGCAAACTATGTTGGCGTTAAACTATGTTTTACAACTAATAAAAACGAATTTGCGATTCATTCGCTTTCCTGCGCGTTTGTGCACGCGATGGCGATTTCTTTACCAAACTCCGGAAGCCGTTCGCTTTGGACCAAACCATTGCATGTAAATAGAGGGGGGGGATTGTCACCACTCGCAAGCCGTTCGCTTTGGACCAAACCATTTCATGTAAATAGAGGGGGGGGATATAATTTTAGATATAGATATAGTACGGGCATGCCCTAGTAATAATAATCGCCATACTGTGTGTAGCCAATCACCTGTAGATTTAAAAAGGCCTGTTTCAATTTTCCCTTCGTTTTCCTTGTCCTACGCACATATGTCCTCCCGATCCATCATTCCTCCCCACATTCCTTTTTTGTCCAAGTCTCTCTCCATTTTGTCCCTCAATCCTGCTAATAGCGTTTCCCCTTCGACAGTTCCTTTTGTTCTGTTGCGTCCTGTTCCGTTCACGGTTCTATCTCTTCCATGAGCCTTGACCGTGTATACAAAAAGTAAATGTTGAATATTATACCAACGAATTTGATGGGTACATGAAAGGCACATGCACATCTTGTTTGATTGAACTTTATCTGGAATGATGATACTTAAATTAATCTTTTTAACCTCCTCTTGGAAGAAAGTTTCCCTTAGTTTTCCTATTGTTGATACACTCTGTTGATGGTATACTTGTAAATCAAACATGACTGTGAATGTAAATGTGACATCAGCAAAATACTTACACATTATTAGTCCCCTACCGGTGTACACCGGAGGGGACTATAGGTTTGCCCTCCGTCTGTCCGTCCGTCACGCAAAGAACAGCTTTCCGGACTTTTTGTCTAAACTCTTAATGCTAATGATTTCAAACTTGGCACATGGTTTCCTCATGATAAGTTACAGATCAAGTTCGAACCTCACGACGTTTCGATCACTTTTGACAAAGTTATGGCACTTTTAACTTTTGGAATTTCCCCAACAGTTTTCCAGACTATAATTTGGAGTGCGGTAAGTCAAAGCTGTTAATATTCCTTGTTTTAACTCCAATTTACATTCTTTTTCTCCTTTTAGTGAGAAGTAGGGGTCTGTGAAATCATTCATGAACTCTATTTGGTGCAAATCGGATAATTTTTAGCCGAGTTACCTCAGACCGTGAGTTGGTAATTATATAATTCACACAGTGCAATACGTGCAGGCTGCCCCAACAGTTTTCCGGACGACAGACTGATGGTAGGGGACATGTATTGCAGCGCAATACTCAGAATGCTTGTTAGTCCCCTACCGGTGTACACCGGAGGGGACTATAGGTTTGCACGCCGTCCCTCCGTCCCTCCGTCCGTCACGCACAGAACAGTTTTCCGGACTTTTTTTCTAAACGCTTAACGCTAATGATTTCAAACTTGGCACATGGTTTCCTCATGATAAGTTACAGGTCAAGTTCGAATTTCACGACGTTTTGATCATTTCTGACAAAGTTATGGCACTTTGAACTTTGGGAATTCTGATAATTCTGATGATCCTTAACTCAGTGCCATTTTAAGTTTTAATTTCCTTTAAAAAAGATTTTCTCTGCAATAATTGGACCGATTGAGATCAAATTTTTACCGTAGGGGGGACTCAGTCTGTAGAATATTTTAATGGTAATTATGACGTCACAGGTCACGTGGTTCGGCCGCCATATTGTTTTTCGTGAAAACACGAAAACCCCTTTTTCTCTGCAACGACTGAACAGATCGAGGCCAAACTTTGCAGGCAGAATCGCTTAGCATACCCATGACTAACAAAAAAGTCAGCGAGCATGACGTCATGCATCACATGGTTTCAGAGTTATGACGTTTTAAAGCATGAATCTTTAAAACCGAGCTCCTCCCTCATTTTTGATCCAATCGAGGGGAAACGTCACAGATCTGTTCAGCGTGTCGGTCTACTAAAATGTCCTTTTGGAATATGCGATAGGGCACGTGGTTTGGCAGATATCGTTAATTAAACGAAAATATTTTAAAAATGGATATCTCTTGTTTATTCTGGAGTTCTCCTCAAGCCGCACCGCGCGCCCTCAGCCTCGTCTCGCAAACGTCAACAGCGCGACACAGCGCGCGCTTTCTGGAGGGGCGGAGCCAAGCCGAGCAACATATATATACACATCGATCATTGATCGTGAACCGGAAAATGAAATAAATTACTGATATTTAGCGACTCGAAAGGTTCTTTATCAACAACTTATTTTCTCGTGCTTCTGCTGACCTGTCTGCAAGGTGTATAAATCGATGTCCCGAGTGCGAATCACAGGTGAGCCCATCTGAGGTAATTAGCGATTGGGAACGATTCAGAACCTGTGGGTGAATAACCCTTGGTAATTTCCCCAACAGTTTTCCAGACGACAGACTGCCGGTAGGGGACATGTATTGCAGCGCAATACTCAGAATGCTTGTTCTGTTAGACTTTTGCTTCTCCCCGTCACCCCCTTCCCCTTCCCTAACGATCCCCTTCTCCACCCCCTCCCTCCCAAGTAGACTGTAATTGTGCTGCCTCAAAACTTCTGCAGGGATCCGATGTCATGTTACATGATCTTACATCAGCTTGTTCTTGTCACATATGCAACTCATCCACCATGTTTTGGCATAAGTCGTCCACAACTTTTTGAAATATTATGTTATTTATCATGTTTGGCCCTATCACTCAATGGTGAAGAATCAGCTAACAATTAAAAAAATTATCGTATCCATTTCCGGATTCAGATCCTCACCAAAATGAAGTCAGTTCTTCCTTGTCACATACCCAATCTGACCACCAGGTTTCATCCGAAATCTGTCCATACCATTTTGAGATATCGTGCTGTATATCATTTTTAGCCTAAATCTCTCAATGGTGAAGAATCACTTAAAAATAACTTCAGATCTAGATCTGGACCCAGATCTTCACCAAAATCTAATCATTGCGTCCTTGTCACACACCCAACCTCTCCACAAATTTCGTCTGAATCTGTCCACAACTTTTTGAGATATCCTGTTCAAAAACAGACAAACAAAATAGACAAGAAGGCGTCAGGCCTCGGTAGCCTGCTAGGTATGACGAAAATCCAGAGAATCAATAATTGATTGATTAATTCTGCAAATAGAATAAATAAATAATAATCGTAAAATAATTAATTTCTTAATCAATTGGCTAATAGCATACCTAAACACCACTTTCATCCGAATCTGTAACTTTTTGAAAATCAAGTAATTAATCGAAAAATTAAATAATCAATGAATCAAAAATATCCTTTAAAGCCAAATCACTTGGTCACTGTTGTGTCCAAATATCAGCTTCCTAGCTCAAAAGATGGCTGAAATATTGCCCAGTTGAGAAAGAAAATAAATAAATGCTTAATGAAACGATAATAATTAAGTAATGAATCAATTAATTGGCATATATAGTCAAATCACGTTGACAGCCTCACTTTTGACCTTCGGAATCCTCTGGTAAAGTTTGATGAAGATAGCTGAAAGTGTTCGAGTTATCACACTCGCAGACAAACGAGAAAACATTAAAACATTGACCTTTGACCTTTGACCTATATCGTCAAAAAAACATTGACAGCCTCATTTTTGGCCTTCGGAATCTTCTGGTAAAGTTTGACGTAGATAGCTGAAAGTGTTCGATTTATCACACTCACAGACAAACAAACAAACAAACAAAAAATGAGACAGACCGACATATGACAAAAAATTTCAATTTTTGTCACAACAAAGAAGCAAACAGACTGGAGTGAAAACATAACCTCCATCCACCTTTGATGGTGGAGCTAAAGAACCTTTAAGCAGAAATGGAACTGAAATTTTCCAGTAATTTCCATGGAATACTGTAATTGGTTGGTCTCTCATTGGATGTGAAACGTCAAATGCAAATTGTTGTTTCGATGGTGATGGCCTGGTTGTGAGTATATGAGCGCAGATTTTGATGAGGTCAATACACCTTCTTTAGGCACCAGATATGGAGCTTTTGGTCAAGTTTCATCAAAATCATGTTTGGCTCGAGCGATAATGACGGAAGTGTTTATAGACTCACTTACCTACAGACACTGCTGGATCGCACAAGCATCACTGGACTAAAGTCCAGGTGAGCTAATAATGACAAAGCTAATGTGACAAACCCTCTCCCTCCTGATTTCTTCACTATTTCGAACCTTTATTCAAATTGCACTGCACACCTGTTTAGTAACATAAAATGGAGTCAGTGAGTTATTAGCATGGTAAATTCTGTTGCATCCATTGCTGTGTGCGCTTCTTATGTGCGTAGTTTCAGCCAGAAGACGAGATGCTCGGCGTCAAGAAGGCCGATACGCAGGACGTGCGCGAGTTCTTCGAGCTTCTAGTCAGCTGTATGGAAGTGATACGTAATTGGGCTGAACTGCTTCCTGGCCTCCAGGATTTGCCCAGGAAGGACCGTGACCTGCTCCTCGATTCGGCTCTTCTTGAACTGTTTGTGCTCCGCCTCGCCTACTTGTGAGTTCTTACCTGGGAAGCCATATTTTATATATCATTAGAAGTGGCATATTTTTAGACTCCATATTTTAATTTACAATTTTTTTTATATTCACCTCCAAACATTTTCATGAGTTTTATTCTGTCCATGCCTTAGGTATAGCCTGGTGTTGGCTTAGCGGTGAGGGTGCCGGCTTGGGATCCTAGGATCCTGGGTTCGAATCCCGGTCGATCGCTCAATTAACGCCAGGTGGGTTGACTCAGCTTGTCATCCTTCTGAGGTCCGCAAATTGAGTACCAGTTCACTGGTAATTCCCTGTGTGTCACAAAAGGTGACTGACAGGGTTGGCGGCAGGAAGGGCATCCGGCCATAAAACATTGCTTCAAAAAGGGGACCACGGTACCCAAAAAAGGCCAACTCCTGCTCTGCGGGGAAAAATGGCCTCGAAAGGTGGTTTCTATGCCTTAGGTATACTATATATGTCCCAGAATCCCAGACTGCGCTATCCCACATCCAGGACCAAATTGGCTTAAGTGCACTAAAGTTATCTTTCAAAGTCTGTGCACAAATGGCAGGATAGCACAGATGTATGCACACTCACCTCTGAGCTGTCTAGTCTGGGTTTGAATTTCAACACAGCTATAACCTGTCAATCATCAATTTGGTTCTTCCCAGGCAGGGTGAAACATTGATATGTGTGCGCCCCTGGGATGGACGTTAAACTGCGCGTCCCATCTGCCGACATTAGTTGGTGAACGCTAAAGATCCCATGGTGTCCTTTGTGAAGAGTAGACGAGCTATCGTCAGCACGCTGACCAAATTACAAATTTCTGCCATGACTGACTGCTAGGAAGGCAATGAAAAACCACCCAACATAGCCTGTGGCCCTGTGCCGATAAATATGTAGACGATGGTATGTTGATTGATTGATGTTCAAATTTATCATACACCTCTCATGTTCATGTTACTTTCACTGCGGAAAAAAATTAAAAGAATACGTGACTGCATAACACATGCAAATATTACACTGGGTGGGAAGCAATTTTGGAATTTGGCCTAGGTATTGGGCCGAGGTAATTTGTCCTAGGTATTAAAACCTTTCCAAAAGGTACCGGTTAAGCAGTCTTTAATATCCATGAGTGCGTGCTGGCATAAGGGATAGCCAGCTTGAGATCCCCTCGGTGGAGGATAATGCCTTGGATAAGGCGTTTCAAACCCTATTAATGATAATCTATTAGTTGATGTTAGTTAGTAATAAAAATGCATGTTTGCACAAATGATTGCATGTGCACATGTTTGTCTTGTATGTCACTTGTGGGACAAAAAGCAGGAAAGCAATTCACTTTGCTTTATGCAACAATCTCTTACCTGTGGTTCACTATCCATGCGGTCTCACGATGCCGTCGCAATGGCTATAGGTGCACATGGGTGTTAAAATGAGGGAAGGTGATTAACCTCATGTTCAACCCACATGGGGAATGTGGAGCTCGGCATGGTATGGAACAATGGGATACTCTCTCATGAAGAATAGGCCATTGTTTTTGTAATATTCTCCGTGAGCTCTTTCATTTTCACAATTGAGTGCAAGCAGAGAAGACGTACAAGACGTACAAGCAGAGAAGCAGAGAAGACGCAGAGAAGAAGACGTACAGAGAAAACTTAACGATTCTATAAAACATGGCATACTGCATAAAGCCGTGCATGCTTGATGATGGCCACCGCGTCGGATGGAAATTTTTGTTGGATCTGATTCCATCGGAACCTAGAAGGGCAATCGGTAGAGCGCACACCTCCGCCAGGCTGAACAGTTTATGTTTTGTATCCCCCTGATAGGCCGGATCTGGATTCGGACCTGAAGCAAAATCGAATCGGCTTGTTCTTGTCACCTGTCCAACTCACCCAATAGGTTTTGTCACAATCCGTCCATAAGTTTTTGAAACATCACGCTCAGTGTCGTTTTTGGCTTCATCTCTCAATAGTGAAGAATCACTTAATAAATTATTGGATATGGATTCGGACGTTCACCAAAATCGAACAAATTTGTCCTCGTCATACACCCAACCTGTCCACCAAGTATCGTCCGAATCCATCCTTAACTTTTTGAGATATCATGCTGGCAGACAGACAAACAGGGGTGAAAACGTAACATCCGTCCACCTTGGGTGGCGCAGGTAATAACGTGTCGCAACCCTCTAACAATGTCCATCCATCTCATGGTGTCAAAGGCATGTGACCCGCCTTACAGATTGGCAGGATAACTCGCGTGCAGTGAGTGTGCTCACCTTAGTCGTCTAATCTGGGATAAATGTTTGGTGGGATCGGATCTGACTATAAACTCATTCCGGTCCTTTGCAAACAGGCCATTGCGTTTGGAGTACACTATCGTTCAACGGCTGTTATTATCTGCTCCTGAAAAATTCTTTGCTTTCGGAATTGTTTCTTTGGGTGTTATTAAAGCCCTCTCCAAGGAATCTAGAGCCTGGTGTTGGCTTAGCGGTGTGGGTGCTGGCGTGGGATCCTAGGATCCTGGGTTCGAATCCCAGTAATTCGCTGAATTAACACCAGGGGGGTTGACTCAGCCTGTCATCCTTCCGAGGTCGGCAAGTTGAGTACCAGTTCACTGGTAATACCCTGTGTGTCGCAAGAGGCGACTAATAGGGTTGGCGGCAGGAAGAGCATCCGACCATAAAACATTGCTTCAAAAAGGGGATCACGGTGCCGAAAAAAGGCCAACACCCGCTCTGTGGGGAAAAATGGCCTCTAAAGGTGGTTCTTTTTTTTCTTTCTCTAAGGAATCTGCATTTCCTGTTACAGGTCCAATCCCGTGGAAGAAAAGCTGGTGTTCTGCAATGGCGTTGTCCTGCACCGCTCGCAATGCATGCGCACTTTTGGGGACTGGATCAACTCCATCATCGAGTTCTCTTGGAGTCTCCACAGCCTAAAGATGGACGTCTCGACATTTTCTTGCCTGTGTGCTGTTGTTATGGTTTCAGGTCAGTTTTTACTGTGCTATGCTATTTTTGGGCCATCTGTTTATTATATGCATGAGGAGGCTTTCGGGCCCGACAAGGTTGAAAAACGAGTGGCGGTGAGGGTGGAACATTCTGCCATGTTTACGTTTCCATATGGCCACTTTCTAAATATGGACTCGATATTCAAAATCAAAAATTTAATGCTGAAGATGTTCAAATAAATGTTCCCCGTGCAGACCGTTTTGGATTATTGGAGGGCCACAAGGTCGAGGAACTGCAGAACCGGGTTGTTTCCTGCCTGCGCGAACATCTTGAACTCAACACGTCGCACACAAACCAATTGTCTCGCCTCTTCTGCAAGATTCCGGAACTGCGCTCTCTGTGCACGCAAGGCCTACAAAGGATCTTCTACTTAAAACTTGAGGACCTGGTGCCTCCACCACCCATCATTGACAAACTCTTCCTGGACACCCTGCCGTTCTGATCTCAAGCCTTGCGGTCAACTTGTGCTGCGAGTGGCCTGCAAGGCGATGGGTGGTAAAAGGCCGGTAAAAAGGGGACGAACATTTATCTGTGGAAGGAAGATTATGACTCACCTATAGAGGAGAAAGGACATGATGGAAAACGTACAGACCGTATGAGAATACGTCTGTGGCGAGCTTCCCACGGACATTTGATGGACACTCTTCATTGTCGGTATATTCCCAGATTTAATTTATTAACTAAATAACGTATATCACGTGAAGGGAGTCGAGATGGGAATTTATCTATTATTGTAAAATACCTGCGTTTTCCCGTTCTCAAAACAAATCTGGAGCACACGTGGCCATGTTTCATCTCAAGTCTAATATGAGCAAACTGTCAGGAGCAGATATTGAGCCGTTGCTGCTGACAGACTTATGGATAGCCATTACAGGTGATTATATAAGAACATCATTCTTCACACTATTCTCAATCACAGGTTCATAACTGATGTCTTTATGGTCCACAGAAATGAAGATTTCAAGGATGAAGGAGAAAGTATAAATCAGAAAAGGCAAACATTAAAACGAGTAAATCGTTTGAAGACGTGGTTGTATCGCCATTACGGTTGTTCACACTATTCTCATTTTATAATACAATAACTGTTTAATACAATCACTAGCTTTATTAATCACAAAAATCAAATAACTGGATAAAACTTTCTGAACTCCTCGTTGAATGAAGATGAACTTTGAGGTTCATGAAATACTGGCCGACCTAGACTGTGATTTCTTCTTTTTTTTCCTGTTGCCTGACTGCTATAGGCTACCTGTGCACCGCGTAACCTTCAGAGGCGTTACGAGTGCCATTGATGATGGGAATGTTAGGTAGGTAGCGTTCCGAGCATCTACTCGTTCAAATCGACGGTTATAGTCCATTACCTTGCATTTCGACCAATTTCAGGCATTTCGGCCAAATTCAGGTTCAAGTGGATTTGTTACCACATTCACAGGCCCATTTTAATATTTTTTTATTTTTATTTTTTTAAGCCTTCAAACTTTAAGGCCACTCGAGGTGGGGGCCTAAGCTGATAAACCCTGAAGAACAACAGTACCATATATATATATATGATATATATATATATATATATATATGTATATATATGTATATATATATATATATGTATATATATATATATATATATATATATATATATATATATATATATATATATATATACACACACAACTGTTTGGTCGATGTTTCCACCAGGCTAACTCAAATGATGTAATGTACTCTTGAGAGAGCGTCAGCGTTGACGAAGTGGTTTCTAGGTGAAGGTTATGGTAGGTGGTTTGCCGTTACCTTCCCAGCCGTCAGTCAGAGTAGTAATTTGTCGTTTGTTCACGATGATGGCGATAGCTCACCTGCTCTTCACAAAAGACATGGTGGAATCTTTGACGTCCACCGATAACCATTCCTGGCTGATGGGTCCTCCTCTGGCTCGACGTCCTCCCAATGAACGGCACAGCCATCGATACCTCGGCCTGCGCGTAAAACACCAGGATGACAGTTTAAAGCCGAGTCGGGATTCAAACCCAGGCTAGATGCAGCTCCGAGGCGAGTGTGCCTACGTTTAGGCCATCCTGTCAGCCCATGCTAACTAAGGTAGCTTTTATCAATGGAAGATGCTCAATTTATGGACCAATACTGTACTTATAAAACATGTGGTATAAATGCATAGTGAAAGTACAGACGATGAATAATTTATCACGAACGATAAACACGCACAAAAATAAATTAATAAATACATTCCATCTCTACGTACTTTTCTTAACATGTCATACTTCAGCGTTGGAAAAATTTGCTGCATTTTTAACAATCGATCAAAATTCCGAATATTCCTCACCATGTTTACAAGATATATTATTGTATAGAATCCGCCCTTCATTTAGCTACCACGCATTCGGCAAGAACGAACGTGGCCCGGTCGAAATGTAAATAATTTTCCATTTTAATCGTACATCAAGGAAAGCTAATATATTTTTTAACTCGAACAAAAGGCTTTAGAAATCTCGATTTTATGTAGTTTTTGGTTTATAGCATTTAACGTGCACAAAAGGATTTAATTGAACAAAACAGAGGGGCTCAGTCTGTGCTATTTTTCTGTGGGTTTTGCAAATTGTTCTTTAAATGGGCGGGTATTATATAAATAACGCGTTCTTACAAAGTGGGAACAAACTAGACCCGGGAATCTGTGAAATATAAATAAATAAATGTATTTGAAGTACCATGTGTGCTCTTTACAGAGCGTGGGTCCTGCCGAAGCAGTTTCTTGGCAAGGGTTATACTGGATGGCTTGCCATTGCCTTCCCAGCGTTGTTTGTCCGTGTTCTATTCATTAAATGCTGAACCTTGCCAATAAATTGCTTAGCAGTACCAACGCTCTCCGCTTTGTAAAGACGATGGTTTATCAAAAAATCAGCAATATACAGACTTGGCATTTAATATGGAATATTTTTTTTCCTTGACTTGGGTTTACTTTCTGAACTCGGTATATCAATCTGGTGAGTTTCTTTTACGCTTCAGTGATTTCTTTGTTAAAAGAACCATGTCACTGATTGTCTGTCGCAGCAAGAAGTCAATAACAGGATTATATCACAGGTGGCGTGACAAAATGTACGGGCAGGTACATTTGATGATTGGCTTCACAATCGGGTATATAAGGGTTGTTGCGTTCTGTATTAGTGGAAAACAACTGCTGCACATCTACAAAAGTTATTGCCGCTTCCCCTGGAGATGGTCCGTCAACTCGACAATGCTGTTTGTCATTTAGTGGTGGCTTTACGAAATTCCGGCATGAAACAGTGTGCTATTGCTCGGCAGTATGGCATCACTCAAGGTCAGGTGTCAAAGATCCTGAAACGAAATGCTCAGTGGGGTGTCCCTCCTCCAATACCGAGGTCAGGACGTCCCTGCAGAACCACAAGGAGGGATGATCGCCAGCTGCACCGGTTAGTCCGCAATGGCCGTACCAAGTCAGCTAATCGGCTTAGGGCTGAGTGGCAGCAACTGACAAATGTGCCTGTATCCAGAAGGCGAGTCAACCAACGACTGGTTCAAGCAGGCTATCGTGCCAGGCGTCCCCTGAGAAAGCCACGTCTGACCAGACAACACCGCCAGCGCTGATTGCAGTGGGCCAGAGAGCACCGTCAATGGCAGCCAGGACACTGGAATCACGTGATCTTCAGTGACAAGTCTAGATTTCTGGTCTATCGTCAATATGGCCGCGTCCGAGTGCGCAGACAAGTGCATGAAGCCTACAACGAAGATTGTATCGTGCCAAGAGTCCAAGCTGGACGTGGTGGGGTGACCGTTTGGGCTGATTTTCATGCAGTGGGCAAAACTGACCTGGTTGTTCTGAATGGAGACCTGAACCAGTTCAAGCACAGGGCCATTCTGGAAGAAACATTGCTTCCATTTGTTCGTGCAGCCTTTCGAGGAAACTTTGTCTTCCAAGATGACAATGCACGGCCTCATCGTGCTCGCATGATCCAGCACTTTCTTGCTGAACGTGGTGTAGAGCATATGGAGTGGCCTGCCATGTCCCCGGATATGAATCCGATAGAGAACTTGTGGGCAGAGTTAACGCGTCAAATCGACAACCTGGACCAGCAGCCTGCCTCTGTGCGTGAATTGCAGCAGGCTATTGTAACTGCATGGCAAGCGATTCCTGTCCAAACCTTGGCAAATCTCGTGAACAGCATGCCTCAACATGTACGTGCTCTCCTGAATGCTCGTGGGGGTTACACGAAGTACTGAACTGTAATTTTACTGTCCGTAATCCCAGTCGTAATTTAACTTTTGTTTTTGTTAAAAAATTTTTTTGCTAATGTGCAAAATAAAGAGATACTTCTGGAAAACGTACAGAAGTTTAACACAGTACTGTCCGTGAATTGAGTTCGATATCAATTTACATCACTTTCAAGGATCAATTTATTTGCTTTGAAATGTCAAATGTGGTTTTTGTTTCTTTTAAAGGTCACATTAACAAAATCTAGAATAATTTCAACATAATTCCAATGAACTTTTGGTTCCAAGTCATCTTGAAAAGTAAGTTCACCCCCACAAAAAAAAAATTCCATATTAAATGCCAAGTCTGTATATATATATATATATGTGTGTGTATGTACATATATTTATATATATATATATATATATATATATATATATATATATATATATACATGCACTACTCACAATAAGTTAGGGATATTGTTGGAGTGAGTTTATTATTTTTTTATAGGGGTTAGGGTTAGGGTATTGAAATCAAGAATGCTGTTTTTTCACACATTAATAACTATAGAATTAGGACCAACAACTTTTTTCAACATAATTAATACACAAAATCAACCACAGCGAAGAACCTGCCAATATCCCTAACTTATTGTGAGTAGTGTGTATATATATATATATATATATACAGTATATATATATATATATATATATATATATATATATATATATATATATATATATATACATAGATATATATATATATATATATATATATATATATATATATATATATATATATACATTTATGTGTGTGTTTGAATATAATCATTTGGAAAACATTGTGAGTTATGTTGGACTAAGCAAATGATTGAATTTCTCTAAAACATGTTCAAGTCCCGTTTCATGGTGCTCCGGCACTTAGTTGTGCACTGATGAGCCTCTGCAGATGCTTTTTCCACAACAGATATATATATATATATATATATATATATATATATATATATATAAGCTTTTCTCTTCTGACGACAAAGCATTAAATGTTTTACGAAGTCTTAGTATCGAAAGCTGAAGTGCCTTGTAACTTCTGAAAGCAGCACAATGATGTTCGCGCTGTGCAACGTCAGTGTCATTTTCAGGAGGATTCCTCCTTGCTCAAACCGCTTCGTCTTGTTGCTTGTACGTACGTATATTATAGACGAGGAATTTCTCTCTTGCACTTGAATAAACAATTTCAGTATGAAAAAAAAACTTTGGGATCTTTTGCTTTCTTTTAACGATGCTGTCAGTCACTGGAATAGTGTATGTAATATTCTTTTCGGGAGATAAGGTACAGTAAAAACCTTACTCGAAGTCGTCTATTTATTACGTACGCAAATGTGGCGGAAATTCTGTTCTTGCCCCAACTACGCTGTGCACGTATTAATAGATGGTCCCAGGGTAAAATAGGTCGCTGTGGAATTGGTAGGTTTAATGCCACATCAGTTGGATTCAACCTTTTGCAGGACGCCGTTCCTTTTCCCCACTGGCCCCACATATAGTAATTTGCACATGATGGATGTGCACAACCTCGTTATTATGAAGACAGCCGGCTTAAGAGCGTTCGCTCCCAAATGAACGTGATTGTACTCGTCCTGACGCCCCTTCGGGCTCCCGACAGTTTTTCCGGATCTTATTTTTTGGACGCTCTTCGTGACGCGTCATTATCCTCCTCAACAAAGTGAAAGCACTGGAGGTAACAAAATGATGAAGAAGAAGAAGCCTATTTTGTAATTTTTTTAAAAACGAGATGTAAATTGTTTTTTCTGTGACGACATTACTAAGGGTATTCCGCCTGGGATTAGTTCTTGGATTTTATGGCTCGGCGAATTTGATAGACGTACGTTGTGTAAGCGGAGTGATGATCGTCGTGACGTTGCGAGAAGGCTCCGCTTAGCGGCCGCGAGGCGCTTTCGGCGCTCTATGCGCCCGCCGCGAAACTAGGAAACGACGTAGGCTTTCCTCACCACTAGGCCTCAGCTCGGTAAGTCTCTCTTCGCGAATCTTTTCTTTGCTTCTTACACGAACTGACGATGTAACGCAGAAACGTCCTTTTAAAGGTGTAATAGATACTGTGATAACACCGACGATGTGCATATATTATATATCGATCTTCATTATATTGATAATAATAATAATCTATCTATAATTCCAGTAATCTCTGTGTGTGTGTGTGTCTGTCTGTGTGTCTGTGACCGCTGTTTCTCGACAACCACGGGTCCGATATACTTTTAACTTGCCAGGTATATTGCTGGGGACCCGAGGATGTGCCTTTTCAAGGTTTCATATTAATCGGACAATTACTTACCGAGCGATGTCCAAAAAACGATTCAACCAATCAGAGAGCAGCGAACTAGCGCGTGTGCCGAACGTGGCGGACACACTCTGCCTCGGATGGCACATTTGAGAGCGTATTCATTTATTTCACGTTTGCAAACTATGTTGGCGCTATGTTGGCGTTAAACGATGTTTTAAAACTAATAAAAACGAATTTGCGATTCATTCGCTTTCCTGCGCGTTTGTGTACGCGATGGCGATTTCTTTACCAAACTCCGGAAGCCGTTCGCTTTGGACCGAACCATTTCATGTAAATAGAGGGGGGGGTTCTGTGGTCGTTGCGAATGGACCAAACCATTCATGTAAATAGAGGGGGGGGATTGTCACTGTACTCGCAAGCCGTTCGCCGTTCGCTTTGGCGTTGCGAATGGACCAAACCATTTCATGTAAATAGAGGGGGGGGATATAATTTTAGATAGATATATAGTACGGGCATATATATAGTACGGGCATGCCCTAGTACTACTAATACTAATAGTTTCGGTGCTGCACGGCAGGGACTCGCAATTCACTTTCAGAAATTAAAATCGTTTTTTGATTTAAATCGAAACTTGTCTGAAGAGCACGTTTATTAATAATTATTTGACCAAATAATCGATTTGGGTAACACTAAAATACCGATGTTATTTGACGTCATCCTGGTCACTCTTGGGTGCACTGTACTTACTGTATTTATCCATTTTAGCAAACCCGACACTCGTGACTAAGTGCGAGGGACGTTCAAACATCTCGACGACTCCATCTTCCGGGGAGAAAACCAAAATGTATATCTGCACTTCGCGCAAGGAATTGTGGGTAGTCCATGCAGGCTTTTGTGCACGTATCAGGGGTGTTCCGTTACCAAGCAGCTTGCTAGCGCTTGCCAAGCCAACCGTTCCCAAGCAATGGAGTGCTCGCTTGAGTGCTTAAGCCACTTGGTAATTGATGAGAAACCTGGTAATTGAACACACCTGTGGGATGTTGTAACTGCTTTACATCAATATGCACAAAATCATCCATGCGTCTTCCATGTACAAAATGTGGGCGTCATGGTTCTGCTCGCAGCTTATCTTCGATGAAAAGGTTAAAATATTTAACTATAGGTGTGGTTAACACTTTACCCCGCACACGCGAAGTGAAAAGTGGGGCGAAGCAATTGCTTCGCGTCCGTCCTTTCTATCAGTTTATGTTGGAGGAACAGCTTATTTAAATCAAATGTTATATTTTGAACACGAATCGGAGTGTGAACAGAAAGACAAGTCTTTCATTTTCACCGTACTTTGGCTCTGAATTCATCCCAACTGCAGAAAAGACTGAGATAATATAATTTACTCTGTCTGCGTGCCTGACAGTCAAACAAAATTGAAAATTATTCCAAACAGGAAACTTATTGTTTTTAAGGACGTCATAATGGACACAAACAACAAGCATGAAGAACTAATGTAACGTGTTAGATCGGGTGATGCAATAGAAATTGTGGAAATGGCGGTTTAACCCAGAATTGATTTATTTATACAACTTTTGCACTCTTTAATTGAAATGTATTTAAATACTTGAACACTGAACCACCCTTCGAGGCCATTTCACCCCCGCAGAGCATGGGGTGGCCTTTTTCAGGCACTGTGGTCCCCTTTTTGAAGCAATCTTTTATGGCCAGATGTCCTTCCTGCTGCCAACCCTGTTAGTCGCCTCTTGAGACACATAGGGAATTACCAGTGAACTGGTACTCAAATTTGCCGACCTCGGAAGGATGACAGGCTGAGTCAACGCCCCCGGCATTAATTCAGCGATCGACCAGGATTCAAACCCAGGATCCTAGGATCCCAAGCCGGCACTCTAACCGCTAAGCCAACACCAGGCTATATACTTGAACACTGAATGAATGAATTGAATGATCGTTTTAAGGCCATTTTCCCGCTAGAGCGGGGGTTAGCCTTGCGGGCCCCATGACAATCATGGTTCCCTGTTTGAGGCAATGTTTTTATGGCCGGATGCCCTTCCTGACGCCAACCCTTGGTCGCCTCTTATGATGCGCAGGGATACGGTGTACCTATTCTAAACCTGGGTACACACCGGGATCATTCATCCCAGCAAACTGGTGCTCAATTTGCCGACCTCGGAAGGATGACAGGCTGAGTCAACCCCACTGGTGTTAATTCAGCGATCGATCGGGATTCGAACCCAGTATCCTAGGATCCCAAGCCGGCACCCTAACCGCTAAGCCAACACCAGGCTTATATATACTTGAACACTGAAGAACACAAATACCTTGTTATACACCACTTCCAAAGACCTCCAGTTTTGCAGTTCTTTACTTCAATTAAAATAAATGTTCAGTATGATGGTATATAAAGGTGGTATTCAGAAATGCTTCAATAGCGCTAAACGTTCGGATTATTTTGTATTGATCATTAAAATCATTATTTCATTAAAATTGAAACAACAATGCGTGGGGTATCGTGTTTTATGAACTCTATAGTTTAGGATTGTGCTATTGGTCATTTGTCGTACTGGTGCACACTTTCGATCCTCGTCTCATCTTTAGGTGTTTGACAAACGGGTAAAGTGAAGCATTGGGTCAACGAGATGGCAGAGCCTGGAAGTACGGCTCTGTGCAAGCTGGAAGGGAGTTTGCATCGTTTTGTGCGAGTCGCCATTCCCACTGACACAGAACGCTTGTTCCAGCATTGTCGCAACATCGAGAAGGTGCAGGAGACGGCTCGTCACACACTGTGTTATTGCATACGTTCCTTTGCTTTGGAACATTGTATACAATAAAAGTTCTGCATCATGAACGCATGAAGCACATAGTCAGTATCATTCTATCTTCTAAACAATGTACACCCATCATTGTAGAACATAACCTCTTTATCTATCTATAATTCCAGCAATCTGTGTGTGTGTGTGTGTGTGTGTGTGTGTGTGTGTGTGTGTGTGTGTGTGTGTGTGTGTGTGTGTGTGTGTGTGTGTGTGTGTGTGTCTGTGTGTGTGTTTGTTTGTTTGTCTGTGACCGCTGTTTCTCGACAACCACGGGTCCGATATACTTTAAACTTGCCAGGTATATTGCTGGGGACCCGAGGATGTGCCTTTTCAAGGTTTCATATTAATCGGACAAGTAGTTACCGAGCTATGTCCAAAAAACGATTCAACCAATCAGAGAGCAGCGAGCTATCACGTGTGCCGAACGTGCCGAACAGACTCTGCCTCGGACGGCACATTTGAGAGCGTATTCATTTATTTCACGTTGGCAAACTATGTTGCCGTTAAACTATGTTTTAAAACTAATTAAAACTAATTTGCGATTCATCGTAACTGCGATTTGCGACCTTCCGGACAGTGAAGACTTCACTTCCGGCAGCCAATCACAGAACGCGTTGTTGCGAGCCGAGCCGAGCGCGTGCGCCATTACGGTTCGTAATTCGATTTCTTCCGGAGAAAATATTAATTTCTCGATTTCTTATGCGCATTATTTCTCCCAGAGCGAAGGGCGGAAGCGAAGAGCGTTGTTTTTTTTGTTTACGGGCGTACGGGCGGGGTAGAGCGTACGGGTAGCGTTTTTTTTTTTTTTTGGCAAGGAACGGGCACCCACGTACGGGCATGCCCTAGTTCTAATAATAATAATAATAATAATTATTATTATTATTATACTCAAAGGCAAAAGTTATTGTGACACACAAACAACAAACAGAATCAGTGTTAAACTTTTACTGCCGCGAATGAAATGTTATTACATGGAAAGACAAATGTTTCAAGGTATGGTAACGATCAACAGTCCATAAGAACAGTGCACCTGGCATATGCAAATGAGCCACAACACAAGAGGGGGTTCACAAGCAAGTTCACACAGTCAGTAGCGAGTGTGTCCACCTTGTGCATTGATGCAGGCCTGGCACCTTCGCCTCATTGAGGCCACTAAACGTCGATGAAAGTCCTTGGGAAGATCATTCCATATCCGAGGAAGGATTTGGTGGAGTTCCTGCAGCGTTTTTGGAGGATTCGGATGACGTCGTAAACGTCGCTCCATTTCATCCCAGACATGTTCAATGGGTGACAAATCAGGGGATCTTGCAGGCCAGGGTAACACATTAACATTGTTCTGATTAAGATGCTGCTGTACAACTCGAGCAACGTGTGGTCTGGCATTATCGTGTTGAAACGTCACTCTAGGGCCGTTCTGTTGCAAAAACGGTAAAGCGGCCATTTGCAAAATCTCGTCTCGGTACCTCACAGCATTCAAGTTCCCCTCAATCACAATCATTGGCGTTCTTGCTGCAGTTGTTATCCCACCCCAGATCATAACGCCCCCACCTCCAAAACGGTCCCCTTCCAGAACACATGGCCTGATGTAACGTTCACCTGTGCACCTGTAGACACGTGTCCTACCGTCAGCTCGGTGAAGCTGTGCCAAATGGTGTTTCTATGGACGTTGAATCGATGAGCAACATCACGCTGCGAGGTACCAGACCGGAGCATACCTATAGCTCTCCATCTGTCATTTTCCCCGAGGCGTGGCATGTCGAACTTATTCCAGAATGATGAATAGAGGTGTTTTTCTGACTTCTGCACTTCTTAAGACTGCATTGAGTGGAAATGATAAGCGTCTGGTTGTCTGGCCTTTTAAAGTGAACATTGCTGGCCATTTTCTCGAATATGTCATGCTTCTTGCAAATTTCATGCAATTCGAACAACAACTGCTTGGTTGCGTTTCTTTGACCATTTTAACACACTCTTTCTCTGGTTCAAATCCCAAAATTCATTCACAAGATTACCAATGAAAAAATTCCATGTCACACTAACTTTTGCCTCTGAGTATATTTTGTTACGGAGTGAGATTCTTCTTTTTTTTTTTTTTACACTGTGTGGTGCTGAAACAAAATCGAAAATCATTCCAAACAGGAAACTTACTGTTTTTAAGGACATCAAAAGGACACAAAGAACAGGCACAAATAACTAATGTAACGTGTGAAATGAGGTGGTGCAAAAGATTCTGCCTCGATGGTCTAAAGTTTTCTTTTTTTTCGTATACTAAGTCGAGGCTCATGTAAGAGCTAACACAGAACGTCTGAGTATAACAAAGGGAGGGGGAGACAAGAGGGGGAGAGAGAGGGAAGCACACCAACGGTAGAGAACAGGGATATCGGGAGATCTGTGGAAGGAGAGGGCTGGGGCTGGGGCAGGGTACATGGGATAAACAAGATGGATACTACAAGGAAATGAAACAACACTGCGTGGTCTCACTTTCAGGAGAGTAAACTAAATTTGAAAAAGGTGGATTTGGGGTGTATTAACAGGAGGAGAAAAGATCAAGGTTTTGGATGGGGGAAGATAAGAGATGGTGGTGAACAGCCGTTTTCAAGACCTGGAGGGAGGAGTGGGATTGAAGAGAGTGTGGGAGTTTGTTCCAGAGGCGGGAGAAAGAGGAGTGAAGGTGAGCAGAGAGTCTTGATTTTGGCAGTTTCATCAGACGAGGGCTGCTGGCAGATCTTGTGCATCCTGCAGGAATATTTGGGGGACAGCACAGACAGAGCAGGAGGAGCTAGGCCAGAGAGGAGTCGGTAGAAGACAGGAAGACCACCAACCTGCCTGCTGTGAGCGAGTGAAAGGCCCTCAGAATCGGTTTCATCGCGGGAGATTCCAATGATCCTGAAAGCTTTGGATTCAACAGCGTGAAGCCGAGCTAGATGTGAGGCCGGAGCACCAGCCCAGAGGGGAGAGCAGTGTTCCATTAAGCTGCGGATGAAAGCCTTGTATGTGGTGAGGAGCTCAGGTGTGCCAAGGAAGGACTTCGCACGACGGAGGATGCCCAGTCGGCGACTGGCTTTGGAGGCCAGCTTGGAGATGTGCTTTCACAAGAAATATCATGGCAGATAGTGAGACCCAAAAGCCTGAGTGACAGAACTTCTTCAAGAGGATTGTTGAGAAAGTAGATGGGAGGTTGTCCAGACAGTATTTTTGGAGAGACATAGAGTGTGAGATTTGTCAGGATTGAAAGACATGTTCCACTTGTTTGACCAGTTTGTGATGTTATCCCGGTCTGCAGAAAATGAAGAGGCTGCAGGCTGCCTGACTGAAGGATGAGGCATGCCACGTCAGAGGGTTTAGACATCAGCAAATAGATAAAGGGGATTTTTCCCAGGAGTCACAGATCATTGATAAAAAAAAACAACCCGAGATCATTGATGAAGATGAGAAATAGGACTGGGCCCAGAATACTGCATTGGGCCACTCAACCTTCACAGGGAGAGAAGATTTAAGGATTCCGTTGAAAGCCACACCTTGGCTGCGAGAGTAGAGGAAGTTAGTAATCCATGTGTTGATTTGGCCTTGGATGCCAGAGGCAGACAGATTGGAGAGTAAGGTGGGATATCCAGAGACATCCCTGATCTCATGTCTGATATTGAAGGCTTCCATTCATTGTTGGAAGAGTAGAAGCAGCATGTCCAAGGTGGAGTGACCAGGTGTGAAACCAAATTGATTAATGAATTTTGATTAATTAATTAATTAATTAATTTTAATTGATTAATTGATTTATTAGATTTTGTTCAGGTCCAGATGCAGATCTGGCCTATCAGTGAGATACAAAACATAAATGTTCTAACAAGTACCTTTGTAGTATTAGCTAGTTTCAGTGTTTCTTCCTCCCTCACTTTTCCTGTTCATTCCCTTGATCTTTGTCGTATTGCCAGTTCTACCTAGCTCTTCCATGAGCCCCGCTCCTGTAAAGACAAAAAAGGCAAATCATAGATGGTCACATACACATAACATGTGTTCCTAGTCTGATTCACAACATGATGTGTTGCCTGGTGTTGGCTTAGCGGTTAGGGTACCGGCTTGGGATCCTAGGAGCCTGAGTTCGAATCCCGGTCAATCGCTGAATTAACGCCAGGGGGGTTGACTCAGCCTGTCATCCTTCTGAGGTCGGCAAATTGAGTACCAGCTTGCTGGGATGAATGATCACGTGTGTACCCCGATTTAGAATAGGTACACCGTATCCCTGCGCATCGTAAGAGGCGACTAAGGGTTTGCGTCAGGAAGGGCATCCGGCCATAAAAACATTGCCTCAAACAGGGAACCATGATTGTCATGGGGCCCGCAAGGCTAACCCCTGCTCTAGTGGGGAAAATGGCCTTAAAACGATCATTCATTCATGTGTAGAACTGTGTACCAAAATTTGACATGGTTATTAAAAACAATAGGATCACTGGACTTGTAGCTTATCTGGGCCCTGGCCTAATGTTTTGACCCAAATTTGGTAGCATTCTGACTTGTGGGGCTGGAGAAAAGGATTTTGAAGGAATTTACTAAATCCGCCGTTTTGACACACTTCCAGTCACGTGACCGGAACGAACCTTGTAATCCCCGTTACCGATCAGGAGCGGAACTTTGCTGCCAAATTTCAGCCGGATCGGCCCAGCGGTTTGGCCGGAAAAGTCGAAATAGGCGACGGACGGACGGTGCAAGATGCCAATACCTTATCTGGAATTCCAATTCCGGATAAGCCAATAAATCACGTGAAGCATCTCAATTGATACCTGCACAGGTTTTCAGATGTGGCGCCCCGTTATTCAGAGGTGGTGAATCCAACCCTTCATTTAGCTGAATGTTCATCTCCGGCTCAATTATGACGTCACGATTTGTCAGCAGAAGAATGTTTGTATGGGGGTAAGGAGGTCAACACTTTGCTCAAAACACTTCATCAATAAGAGTTTTGTGTTCGCCTTAACTTGAGTAACAACATGTTTTTGTAAACGTGTTCTTTTTCACAAAATGATTTGATTATTGGTTTTTTGATAAAATTTGAGGGGTTTGAGACAAAATCCATTCTTGCTACATCACTTGTAAATTATAATTTCGATATTCCTTTGTTCTACTCAGCATTAAATGGAGTCACAAATGTACAAGGTTGCACAATGGTCAAGATGGTGGGTGGGAATGAATTAAATGGAGAGAAAGAAGCATGGGGAGTGTCGTGTTGAATGAGTAAAAGAGAAGGAAAAAGGACATTGGGAATAGTTTGAGGAAGGGAATGGGAATGTATGGGGCATGTGTGGGAGGGATGACTAAAATAATGCCATATTTGTGTGCTTAATCATATCCATCGCCCCCAAAGTTTTCGTTTTTCTTGCCCAGTTCTGGCGGTGTTCTGACTGGGAGAGGCTCCACACAGAGCAGCGGAATGCACGTGGTACTGTACAGGTAACGGTAGTGCCTTCCCATTATTTCCCACCATGTCCGTTGTTATTTTTCAACTGTTGTTTTAATTTACAGAGGTCTTTGATTACGTGGATGACGCTAATACAACTGTAGTGCAATAAGATGGGATGATTCTCTGTTTTCTTTTTGCCAAACGTTATAAATACGTATTGCCTCAAATAAAATAAATAAATAAATGTTTTTACTTTAATGACATATGTGTTAAGATTGTATAGCTTAGCGATAGTTATTTCCAGAGAGCATGTTGAGCGTAAGCGTGAGGTAATTTAATTGTAATATAATTATGCATCGATATATGTATAGAAAGTTGTCTTCCTCCCTCATTAATGTTTCTGTCTGAAACCATTTTCCCCTTAAAACCTTTTTTAATGTCCTCTCCTTTGCAATCTGTCCTAAATATCCTTTATTGGGAAATTCGGCTTCGCAACACCAAGGAAGCGCAAATTATGGTGTGAAGGGCGGACCCCTGAATATTCAAGAACGAGTCAAGAGACTCAGGGGAGGAGTTTGCCTTGATTGACGGCCGAACTGCCAATGGGTATGAGGTGGGCATCACGGGAGCAAATTAAAGCCCATGTGAACGTCCGGTCCGAAGCTCTCTTCAGTTCCATTTGTTCTTTCAGCTGACGTCAGCTGAGGCTGGTTGGTCCGTTACTTTTCCCCATTCCGTTCCACATTTGGTTTGTTTGTTGCCAGTCCAGCTGAAGCCGGTTCAGCTGTTGGCAAGACGGGGCTGAGTTGAGTCGAGCAGGGTGCCTAGTTCGCATGCCAGGTGGCAGAGTCCGAGAGAGAGTGGGTGTGCACTAGGCCCCTGGCAGGGCAGTGTAGCCGTGAGCTCCAGACAGACCTTGGTGCTGCCTGAGCGGGCCGTAACTGGCATTTCAGCCCTGTCACCTCTTCTGGCCTTTCTCCTGTGGTGTGCCTGGGGCGCGATAAGACAGTTTGAAGAGGAGCTTCCGCTTGTATATGACACCCAGGGTGCGTATATCATTGTAAATAGAATTGTTGTATAAAATGTTTTTGTGCTCCCTGTTTCTCCCTGCCCCATTCATTAAATCCAGTCCGGGATGTCTCAGCTATTGGGCCGATGCGACCGCCATAATGATATATTCGCCTTAACCGATATATATATATATATGTGTGTGTGTGTATGTACCCTGGATGTCGTATACAATCCCGGTGTGTACCCTGGATAAGAATAGGTACACCGTATCCCTGCGTGTCGCAAGAGACGACTAAGAGGGTTGGCGTCAGGAAGGGCATCCGGCCATAAAAACATTGCCTCAAAAAGGGAACCATGACAATTACAACTACATATGGGCAGGGTACAGCCCGAAGTGGAGATCGGTTTCTGAGGTTTGGGACATGGAATGTAGGGACAATGACAGGGAGATCAGGAGAAGTGGTGGAAGTATTGGTCAGAAGAAGAGTGGACATATGTTGTGTGCAAGAGACGAGATGGAAGGGAAGTGGTGTGAGAATGGTGAAGGGTAGGCAGGGACGGAAATACAAGTTTGTGTGGCAAGGGTGCCTGGAGGGCGTGAATGGTGTTGGTGTCCTGTTTTCTGAGGAGTTTGTAGACAGTGTGGTGAGTGTGACTAGAGTGAGTGATAGGTTGATGATGGTGAAAATGATGATTGGAAAGCTCTTGGTGAACGTCATCTCGGGATATGCTCCGCAGGTTGGTCGAAGCGATGAAGAAAAGGATAAGTTCTGGTGTGCGATAGAGAAGCTGATGGAAAACGTGAAAGATGAGGAAGTTGTTGTGGTAGGAGGAGACCTAAATGGACATGTGGGAAGGAGTATGGATGGTTTTGACGGAGTTCATGGGGGTTACGGATATGGTGTGAGAAATGGAGAAGGTGAAAGGATTTTGGAGTTTGCTGATGGAGCTGATTTGTTGATTTGTAATACTCAGTTCCAGAAAGAGGATAATAAGCTTGTTACATACACGTCAGGTGGGTCGACGACAACCGTTGACTACCTGATGGTGCGTAGGCGAGATAGGGGGCACCTCCGGGACACAAAGGTGATCCCGGGGGAGGAGGCTGTTTCACAGCACCACTTGGTTGTCTGTGACGTAAGGGTGAAAGGTGCGAGGAGAGCTCGGCGGGTGAAGTACCAACCGAGAATGAAGGTGTGGAGGTTGAAAGAGGTGACAGTAAGGGAGGCATTAAAAGAGAGGCTGAGTAGGGTCGAGGATGATGTGGTTGAGCTTGAAAGTGGTTGGATGTCAATGAAAGCTTGTCTGTTGGGAGCCGTTGGTGAGGTATGTGGATGGACAAAAGGACCACCGAGGCACTCGGAAACATGGTGGTGGGATTATGAAGTTGGAAAGAGGATTGACGAGAAGAGGAAGAAGTTCAAGGAGTGGCAGAAGGCGAAGGGTACGGGAGCAGAAACAGCAGAGCATGAAAGTTATAAGGCAGCCAGGAAGGCTGCAAAGAAAGAGGTAACAAAGGCGCAGGAGGCATGTAGGAAAATGTTCGGAGAACGCTTGGATTCGGAAGAGGGTCAGAAAGCAGTATTCAGGATTGCAAAGCAGATAGCGAAAGAGAGGTGTGATGTGATGGGGGTGAGTTGCTTGAAGGATGAAGTGGGACAAATCGTTGTCGACCCAGATGGAATTAAAGGAAGATGGAAAAGATATATGGAAATGCTGTTGAATACAGAGAATGAATGGGATGGCAACATAGAGAGTAACCCTGTTTTAGGACCGGCAGAGAAGATAACTGAGAAGGAAGTTGAGGAAGCGATAAAAGCAATGAAGGGTAGAAAAGCGGGAGGGCCGACGGGAGTTGTGGGAGATATGTTGAAGGCAGCAGGAAGTTGGGGTGTGAAGAGAATGACAGAGATCTGTAATCTGGTAGTGAAAGAAGGCCGCATTCCAGTGGATTGGGAACTGAGTACCCTCGTCCCTCTATACAAGGGGAAAGGCGACCCTCTGGAGTGTGGCTCGTATCGAGCGATAAAGTTATTGGAGCGTGGAATGAAGGTATTGGAAAGGGTGTTGGAGAGGAGGATAAGGAAGAAAGTGAAGATCGACGAAATGCAGTTTGGATTCATGCCAGGAAGCGGAACGACAGACGCACTTTTCATTGTGAGGCAGTTGCAGGAGAAGTACATGGAGAAGAGGAAGAAGTTGTTTCTTGGGTTTGTTGATCTGGAGAAAGCATTCGATAGGGTACCACGCAAAGTATTGACATGGGCATTGAGGAAGTTAGGAGTGGAGGAATGGTTGATCAGAGTAGTGATGGCAATGTACAAAAGAGCGCGCACAGCTGTAAGGACGAAGGACGGGAACAGTGGTGAGTTTGAGGTGAAGGTGGGAGTGCATCAGGGGTCGGTACTAAGTCCACTACTATTTGTAGCTGTGATGGAGGTGCTGGCTCAGAACGTAAAGGAGGGTTTACCGTGGGAGTTGTTGTCTGCAGATGATCTGGTGTTGATTGCGGAAAGTATGGATGGAAGGAAAAGATGAACAAGTGGAAGGAATGTATGGAGACAAAAGGTCTGAAGGTGAATATCGGAAAGACGAAGGTGATGGCAAGTGGTAAAGCATGTGGTGAGGTGGAAAGAACTGGGAAGTGGCCCTGTGCTGTGTGTAGGAAGGGTGTCGGAGTGAACTCCATTCAATGTACAATGTGCGCTGAGTGGGTTCATCAAAAATGTAGTGGTCTGAGAGGGTCATTAACCAGTGTGGCAGCTACATTCAAATGTAAGGTGTGCACAGAGGGAGCTGCAGATGGAGGAAATGTTGAGTTGGATCTTGGAGACGGCGTGAAGCTGGAAGGTGTGAAAACATTTTGCTACCTCGGAGACATGCTGAATGGAGAAGGTGGATCAGACTCGGCAACGGTTGCTCGAGTGAGATGTGCATGGAAGAAGTTTCGGGAACTGGGTGGCGTGCTGATGATGAGGGGAGTGTCGTTGAAGCTGAAGGGAAAGGTGTATGCTGCATGTGTGAGAAGTGTTATGATTTATGGGAGCGAGACATGGGTAATGAACGTAGAGCAGCAACGAAGGTTGGAAAGGGTGGAAATGCGAATGGTTCGGTGGATGTGTGGAGTATCGTTGAGAGAGAGGAAGACAAATGATGAATTGCGAAAGATGATGGGAATAGAGCCTGTGATTGATGCTGTGAAGAGGAACAGGTTGAGATGGTTTGGTCATGTGTTGAGGAAGGATGAAAGTGACTGGTTGAGAAGAGTGATGGAAATGAATGTAGAAGGAAGCAGAGGACGGGGAAGACCGAAAAAGACTTGGATAAAGATGGTGGAAGACGAAATGCGGGCAAGGGGGTTAACAAGGAGAGATGCAGAAAATAGGGCAAAATGGAGAAGATTGTCATGGGGAACGCAAGGCTAACCCCCGCTCTAGCAGGGAAAATGGCCTTTAAAATGCATGTTGTTGTTGATGTTGTGTGTGTATGTGTATGTATGTATACTGTATATATATATATATATATATATATATATATATATATATATATATATAATATTACGGTAAGCCCATGTTTTACACGTGTTCTGTTTGTGCACTTTTGGAATAGTGTGCCACTGTCATTTATACCATTTTTCATTTACGTTCACAGGCGATTGGAATTATGTGACTCGAGCATGCGAGTAACGCTGCAATTACATTTTTACACTGAACAGTGAACATGTTTGCAATAACACTCGGATGTCTGCTAGATTGACATCCCTCTCCCTCACGTTCCCCCTCCCTCAGTTTCCAGAAACCTTCCATGCTAGCGTCGTGCGTGTAGTGATTTTTCCCATTTTTGCACTTGCATTGTGTCACTGTAATAAGCGTAACCTTTGCAATCATGACTGGGAAGCGTCTGTGGAGTATCAAGGTTGATAGTGCGAGCAAAAGACGAAGGAAGGCCATCACTAATGGAGTAAAAATGGATGTTTTAGGCCGAAAATGTACGGTATGAAAGAGGTGATCGTACTGCTGACATGAGGCATGCACTCGGCCTTTGTGAGTCCACATTGCGAACAATAAGAAATAGTGCCGAAAAGATAAACTAAAGTGATAAATGTGGAACCCCAGTGATGCTACAAGTTCCATTATGGAAAAATGGATTGAACACCAAAACCAGGAGATATGCCTGTGATACAATTAAAGGCCAGAAGCATTTATGAAGACTTAAGTGATGAATGTCAAGTGAAGCCATTTAGTGCCAGTTCTGGATGGTTTTAGAACTTCCAGAAGTGTTACAACTATCACAATATAAAAATGACTGGAGAGACTTCTCTGCCGACACCGTTGCTGCCGAGAAGTTTCCTGCGTTTCTCTAGGCCATTTTCAAGGAAGGTGGATATTCTCCAAAACAATTTTGTTTACGTTGATGAGACAGGCCTATTTGGGAAGAGGGATCCACGTCGGACATACATTTCTCGTGAGAAGATCGCACCTGCATTTAAACAGCGAAAGATCACTTCAAGCTGTTTTGGGGAGGTGATGCTGAAGGCGATTGTAAATTGAAACCGTTAATGTTTTACCATTCAGAAAATCCCAGGGCTCCAAAGGGATATGTTAAGAAATGTTTACCTGCCTATTGGTATTCTACCTGGATAAGGCAAAATAATTTGTGAATATTTTAGCTTCCAGCTTCCTGTCGAGTTGAACAAATACTGTTAGAAGGAGAATTTGAGTTTCAAAATTCTCATCCTCCTCGATAATGCCCCAGGTCATCCACCATCCATCCATCCAGGACCTCGACGTAAACACCAAGGTGGTATTTCTCCACCCAGCACGACATTTCTGTTTCAACCAATGGATCAAGGAGTGATTGCTACATTCAAGGTGTATTATCTCTGAAGAACATTTGCAAACCAGGTGAAATCAACTGATAAATGATCAGATGACTGTAAAGGAATTCTGGAAGGCCTTTACAATAAGGGATGTTCCATGTATTGTTGATGTTTACAATAAGGGATCTATGTATCTCAATATATATACATAATATACACACATATATATATATATATATATATATATATATATATATATATATATGTATATATATATATGTATATATGTATATATATATATACAGTGGTACCTCGGCTTACGAGTTTAATCCGTTCCGTGACGGAGCTCGTAAGCCAAATCGCTCGTAAGTCAAAGCAAATTTTCCCATTCAAATGCATTGAAATGCTATTAATCCGTTCCAGCCTCAAAAAAAAAACACCAATTTTTTTTGTTAGGTGCTTTTAAATAACAAAAATGTACTTTATAAATAACAAATAATGTATAAACAAGCACGACCTCGTATATACTGTACATAATACAAGAGAATGTAAAGAAATAAACTGGTTTTATTAAGCAGAGGAGAAGAGCATGCCAGGTGAGGTGTGCGTGTTGTCGACTTGGCGAGGCAGTACGATCGTACTCCTTCTACGATATGTACGATTTTGAAGCAGAAGGAGTCCATAAAGGCTATAACGCCAGCCAAGGGCGTTACGATTAATTTCAAAGCTCCGGACCTCTATCCATGAAGATATGGAGAAGTTGTTGTTTGTGTGGTTGAAGGAGAAGCAGCTCGCAGGAGATACCGTGACCGAGAGCATCATGTGTTTGAAAAGATTGAAACTCGGATATCGAGCACGGACCACGAGGTGTTTTTTCTTTTTTCTTAATCTCGGTTTCAGTGAACTTTTGCTCTGTGCTCACGTGTACTGTACCTGTACCTGTAATGGTACGTCAGAGGATGGCACCTGTTGTCATCATATTAAGTGCAAGATGTTCTGCATCGTAAGTTGGTACACCGTGGTCTTTCGGCGGTGTTTAAGCCGGCCGTCTTGGCTTCTGTCACCATTGGCATTGAGTCTTTCGATGTAGGTAGGTCGTTGTGTGCCGGTGCCTTGGCCGAATTCCTTCATTGCTGCATTGTTAGCTCACCTGGTTTTTTATACCACATCTTTGGTTATCGGACCAGCGAATGACGTCATCTCCTCCAAAGTATGGCTTATTCTCACTTGTCTTGGACGATCTTCTACTTCTAGCCTTCCACCGTGCATTTGGTGTCCACTGTACTTACTGTACAGTGCCTGGTAAAATTGATGTAATGGGTTTTTGACCGTCAACGCCATGAACCGTCATGAACCGTCATGAACCGTCATGAACCGTCATGAACCGTCATGAACCGTCATGAACCGTCATGAACCGTCAACAGCCATGAACCGCCATGAACCGTCAACGCCATGAACCGCTAACACTCAAAAGCCCATTTATCGCGCCTTATAAAGCAAAACGCAAACCGAAAGCCATGCCTCTCAAGCGAGGCGTGCTTCCGTGGTCACGTGATCCACAGGTGTAGCTCATTATACCCGCACGCGCGACACGCTTTGGCGGTCACGTGACCAGCCACTCTGGAGGCGGGGATCCCCGCCGATGACGTCACCGGCTGGAGCAAGGAGATTCCTCGCTCATGTATTTCGACGATTGCGTGTTTTATATCCAAGCAGAGATGCTTTCACGGCAAGATAACCGCGTGACCGGAACCGGAAGCCACAACCGGAAAATTCAAAAAAATAAATTTTTTGAGCTCGTACATCGGATCTCGGCTCGTATCCCAAAGCAACAAACCGCCCGAGCGACGGCTCGTATCCCGAAAAACTCGTACGTTGGGGCACTCGTAAGCCGAGGTACCACTGTATATATATATATATATATATATATATATATATATATATATATATATATATATATATATATATATATATATATATATATATATATATATATATATATATATATGTATATATGTATATATATATATGTATGTATGTATGTATATATGTATATGTATATATGTATATATATATATGTATGTATATATGTATATATATATATGTATATATGTATATATATATATATATATATATATATATATATATATATATATATATATATGTATATATATGTATATATATGTATATGTATATATATGTATATGTATATATATGTATATGTATATATATGTATATGTATATATATGTATATATATATATATATATGTATATGTATATATATGTATATGTATATATATGTATATATATATATATATGTATATGTATATATATGTATATGTATATATATGTATATATATATGTATATATATATATATATATATGTATATATATATATATATATATATATATGTATGTATATATATATATATATATATATATATATATATATATATATATATATATATATAGAAAGAGATCAAAGTCTGGACTATATTGGGGATACTTTTCAACATCTTAACCTCCTCTGTGCTTGAGTAATTGCCATTACATTTGCCGTGGGAGGGCGAACATTATTGTGCAGCAAAGTCACGCCCTGACACGGCATACCTGGCCGTTGTCTGCACATTTCCTGTCTCAATATCACTGTGTGACAAGTCGCTGTCGTATTGTGTATTGATGGTTTACCCATGGTTAAGAAATACCATATTGATTAAAGCTTGGAAGTTTGAAAACAACATTGCCATAAGCTTTCTGGCCAATAGCTGAACCTTTTATTTATTTTATTTTATTTATTTAAATTATTTTTTATTTTTTTATTTTTTTCTTAGTGGTGGGGACCAAGAATGTTTACACTCACTCATTTTGACTATGCCATGAAATGATGGACTTGGTCTCACAACACATCATTTTCAATAAGTCGTCTACATTCCTTTGGTAGCTCTCTTGGTAGCTCTCACAACACGTCATCAAGCAAGTTAACTTTCAGTCAAACATTGGTCCTTTGATATCAAACTTCCACTTATCTTATATTGACTTTTATGTGAGAATGAATGATCGTTTCCCTACTTCCAAATTCAGGCGGTGGCATGTGAGGATGTTTAAGATCACTTTCCAATCCACAGCCATTTTCTGGTCATCTCATCTGGATTCTCGAAGAGATGAACTTACAAAATAAGTGTCAGTCCATCCGTTAACTTTTTGCGACTCCTCCATTTTCACCCGGCTGATTGTTCTGAAACTTGACACATGAATACAAGACAGTATCCCACACGATAGCTCGGGCTTCGATTTTTCGATGTCGGATCATGTGCACGCCCTAACGGGGTTAACCCCCAAACTTTGGACCCCTACTCGTCCCTTATTTGATTTTGAACTCACTATACCGTATAAACAAAAACGCGCAACACCAAACTGTGCGGATGCTTTGCTGTGAATTGCATCCGGTTTGATGTTCTCCTCCACAGGAAACGTAATGACGCACCTCCATTCCACAGCGGACGCTGCTATGTGGGGCGCCTTCTTTGTTTTACCCATAATTCCTGCACCAACATTGACGTCTTTTTACATACACTTGCTCAATATATAATACCATATTGCGCAAAATTTCAACATCATACTTAAACACACTGCGTCGATCTCGAACCCTATGTCGTATTTAGTCCTTAATTTCAGACGAGTTGATGATATTAAGCTGTGGTGTCTTTATAACTTAGCTATTTATATTGTTGGTTAACTTATTAATTCTTATTTTTTAGAAATTAGTGGAGGAATGGTTGTAGAAACGTCATGAATGTAGAGCAGCAACGAAGGCTGGAAAGGGTGGAAATGCGAATGGTTCGGTGGATGTGCGGAGTATCGTTGAGAGAGAGGAAGACAAATGATGAATTGCCAAAGATGATGGGAATAGAGCCTGTGATTGATGCTGTGAAGAGGAACAGGTTGAGATGGTTTGGTCATGTGTTGAGGAAGGATGAAAGTGACTGGTTGAGAAGAGTGATGGAAATGAATGTAGAAGGAAGTAGAGGACAGGGAAGACCGAGAAAGACTTGGCTAAAGATGGTGGAAGAAGAAATGTGGGCAAGGGGGTGAACAAGGGGAGATGCAGAAAATAGGGCAAAATGGAGAAGATTGTCATGGGGACCGCAAGGCTAACCCCCGCTCTAGCAGGGAAAATGGCCTTAAAATGCATGTTGTTGTTGTTGTTAACTTATTAATTCTCAGCTCTATATGTTACCTAAGGTGGACGGAGGTGATGTTTTCATGCCTGTTTGTCTGTGAACAGGATATCTCAAAATGTGGATGGATTCGGACAATATTTGGTGGAGAGGTTGGGTATATGACAATGACAAAATGATTAGATTCTGGTGGAGATCCGGATCCGGATCTGGGTCCGAGATTTTTTATAGTGATTCTTCACCATTGAGAGATGGGGCTAAACATGATACATAGCACGACATCTCAAAAAGTTATGTACGGATTCAGACGAAACTTGGTGGATAGGTTGTGTGTGTGACAAGGAGGGATTGATTCACTTTTGGTAAAGATCCGAATATGGATCTGGATACGAGAATTTTTCATTTCTTAAAGGGATTGAGATATGGGGCCAAAAACGATATATAGCATGAGATTTCAAAAAGTTGTGGACGCCTTATGACAAAACGAGGTGGATGAGTTGGTCAAGCAGTGAGAACAAGCCTATTAGATTGTGGTTGAGGTCCGAATCCAGATCTATCAATGGGATACAAAATGTAAATTGTTCAGCCTGGCAGAGGTATTTGCTCTTCCATGCGCTGTTCTAGTTGTCATTGTTCCCTCCACAACCCTCCCCTGTCCCTGCATGAATATCTTTCTCTGTTTATAGTTTGTGCTCTTTTTTTTTTGTAATGTACAATGAGCTCCTTTTATTGGACAGACTGATTTTTGTGTTTGCCATTTCTCTTTTTGACAGTTTATTTCCTTCACCACCGAAGGTGAACGAAGCTTACATTTTCACCCCTGTCTATCTGTCTGCTTGTTGCTGTTTGTCTCTGTGTGTGAACAGTACATCCGAAAAAGTTGTTGGATTCGGATGAAAATTGGTGTACAGGTTGGGTGTGTGAAAAGGACTTATTGATTTGATTCTGGTGACGATCCGGAACGGGATCCAGATACATGATTTTAAAAAAATTTAAAAGTGATTCTTCACCATTGAGAGATGGGACCAAAAACGAGATACAAGCACGATATTTTAAAAAGTTGTGAACTGATTATGATATTTGATGGAACCGTGGATGATTTGGTTTGGTGACGAGAACAATTGTCGATCCGATTTTAGTTCAGGTCCGGATACAGATCCAGCCTATCAATGGGTAACTGTTCAGCCTGGCAGAGGGATGCGCTCTACCAATTGCAGTTCTAGATAAAAAAAACTATTGACCATGGGATGAGTGTTGATACAAATTTGTGTTAAAGTTCATGTGACCATTGCAAGTTGCACCTTTTTGGGTTGTGGGGCACAGCAAGGTTTGCCATGATCAATCCTTGAAGCTAGGTGGCTAACACCCATTATTAAGGTGAATCGTTCACATTGTGACTCGAGCATGAAATTTGGCAGTTAGGCTGTTGTGATGATACTCTTTAATTCCAGTCGATTAGCCAACTCAAAATTCAATAAGGCGGCCCTTTTTACCAAAATGGCGGCCAAAATTGCTAAAATGTGCCGTAAACTTTAAAATATTGCATTTAGGATGTACCTGATTTGAAGATAAATTGAGAATTTTAACGATTTCTTATTGATAATACAGACTTGGCATTTAATATGGAATATATATTTTTTGGGGGTGAATTTACTTTTCAAGATGTCTTCGAACCAAAAGTTCATTGGAATTATGTTGAAATTACTCTAGATTGTGTTAATGTGACCTTTAAAAGAAACAAAAACCACATTTGACATTTCGAAACAAATAAATTGATACTTGAAAGTGATGTAAACTGATATCGAACTCAATTCACGGACAGTACTGTGTTAAACTTCTGTACGTTTTCCAGAAGTATCTATTTATTTTGCACATTAACCAATTTTTTTTTTTTTAAAGCAAAAGCTAAATTACGACTGGGATTACGGACAGTAAAATTACAGTTCAGTACTTCGTGTAACCCCCACAAGCATTCAGGAGAGCACGTACACGTTGAGGTATGCTGTTCACGAGATTTGCCAAGGTTTGGACAGGAATCGCTTGCCATGCAGTGACAATAGCCTGCTGCAATTCACGCACAGAGGTGGGCTGCTGGTCCAAGTGGTCGATTTGATGCGTTAATTCTGCCCACAAGTTCTCTATCTGATTCATATCCGGGGACATGGCAGGCCACTCCATATGCTCTACACCACGGTCAGCAAGAAAGTGTTGGATCATGCGAGCACGATGAGGCCGTGCATTGTCATCTTGGAAGACAAAGTTTCCTCGAAAGGCTGCACAAGCAAATGGAAGCAATGTTTCTTCCAGAATGGCACTGTACTTGAACTGGTTCAGGTTTCCATTCAGAACAACCAGGTCAGTTTTGCCCCCTGCATGAAAAGCAGCCCAAACGGTCACCCCACCACCTCCAGCTTGGACTCTTGGCACTACACAATCTTTGATGTAGGCTTCATGCACTTGTCTGTGCACTCGGACGCGGCCATCTTGACGATAGACCAGAAATCTAGACTCGTCACTGAAGATCACGTGATTCCAGTGTCCTGGCTGCCATTGACGGTGCTCTCTGGCCCACTGCAATCGGCGCTGGCGGTGTTCTCTGGTCAGGCGTGGCTTTCTCAGGGGACGCCTGGCACGATAGCCTGCTTGAACCAGTCGTTGGTTGACTGGCCTTCTGGATACAGGCACATTTGTCAGTTGCTGCCACTCAGACCTAAGCCGATTAGCTGACTTGGTACGGCCATTGCGGACTAACCGGTGCAGCTGGCGATCATCCCTCCTTGTGGTTCTGCGGGGACGTCCTGGCCTCGGTATTGGAGTAGGGACACCCCTCTGAGCATTTCGTTTCAGGATCTTTGACACCTGACCTTGAGTGATGCCATACTGCTGAGCAATAGCACGCCGTGTCATGCCGTAATTTCGTAAAGCCACCACTCCATGACAAACAGCATTGTTGAGTTGACGGACAATCTCCAGAGGAAGCGGCAATAACTTTTGGAGACGTGCAGCAGTTGTTTTCCACTAATACAGAACGCAACAACCCTTGTATACCCGACTGTGAAGCAAATCATCAAATGCACCTGTCCGTACATTTTGCCATGCTACCTGTGATATAATCCTGTTGTTGACTTCTTGCTGCGACAGACAATCAGTGACATGTTTCTTTTAACAAATAAATCACCAAAGTGCAAAAGAAACTCACCAGATTGATATACTGAGTTAAGAAAGAAAACCCAAGTCAAGAAAAAAAAAAATTCCATATTAAATGCCAAGTCTGTATATTGTCGCGTGACTACCTTGTGTGGTGAACACCGTAGGGTAGCACGGATGACCAAACGAGCTGTTACTCCGAGGCGTTCAATCAAATGGTGGATAATACGCGTTGGGGAGCAAGAGGGAGAGGGGAAACCGGAGCCTTACCTGAACGGCTTCCACCCGACGTCTTCAACCCTGCAATAAATCAACTCAAACAACCCAGGTTTAAAATGTACAAAAATAACAGGTTTAATGAAAATATATTCCAGCAAACAAAGAAAATGCACGATGAACTAAATTCCTAATTTGCAGCACTCCCACAATCAGACTCGTATACAGACAATGGGATAAAATAACGAGAAAACAAATGTGTAATTTATGTGGGGGACTCGACTCAACTCGGCTAGTGGGATCTCGTCAGGGTTCGTCAAAATCGTCTCAGGGCCTTGGCGGGAACCGCACGCTCGTTGACGGGAACCGCTCATTTGTTGGCGGGAACCCAGGCCTCGGTGTGTGTCGCACTGCAGTGAGCCAGCAGCAGTCGTCCACCCATCGCTCTTGGAAAGCCGCAGCTCTTCCTCCTCACAACCACCAGCAAGATATCAGTGCACGGCCGCCCGCGATGAGATCCAAAATCAGAGAAGAACCAGAAGGGCATTGATGCGGAGAGAGATAAAAATGCGATCGTTCACCAACAAAGTTCAAAACGAGCAGGCATAAGAGGGAATCAGTCAGAGCGAGGAGCCAAGGAGAAGAGAACATAGAATGTCCGCTAGCACATCAAGCCAAGAAGAAGACCAGACCAAAATGTCCGCTAGCTCGTTCTTTTATCACCCAGGCTCTGACATCATCTGGGGTGCTTTTCCAATCAGCGAGTCGCTCCCTACCAGTCCTTCCCTGCTCCTATCAGCAAGGCCCATCTTACCCCGGCCTTGTGCCAATCAAAACACCGACCAATCACTGTCCTTCTGGGTGTGGCCCTCGGCTCGCCCGTCCTGTGCGCTTCCAAAGTCATTGTCATCAGTGGCAGCGCTCAATGTCCTGGCTTCCGGTAGGTTTTTAATTAGGGTGTTTAAATGCACGATTCTGGCTAGTGCCTATGGTGTGGTGCCAAAAGGGACATAGGAAATAAATTACAGAGGTAACGACGTACAAGGGATAAATTACCCATAATCCCTGAGCTAATCAACATACCCCACTCCTCGTAATGGGGACGAAGGTACACCTTAATCCGAACACACGGTCTACCGGATCCCTACTCATAGTACATCGAGGTGGTTCTTCTTCTTCGCGATTGTCGGAGCACACTAATCTATACATTCTACCTGGTCTATGGTATACCTACCCCCACAAACGTAACAATATGTAGTTCTGTGATTTTTTGTATTGAAATTCATACATCTTAAATGCAATATTTAAAAGTTTACGGCACAGTTTAGCAATTTTGGCCGCCATTTTGAAATGACATGGCCGCTCTGTTGAATTTTGAGTTGGCTAATCGACTGGATTTAATGAGTATCCATATAAGAATATAAGCACCATGTTTCCTGTTTGCATCACAATGTGAACAGTTTTTTGTGTTAGCTGCCTAGCTATTGGATTGATAAATTAATATTGATTGAGGTTACCCCCCCAATCTTCATTAACCCTTTGTGAGTAGCTATTCCACTTGGGCTCATGAGGTTATAGGATTGTCAAATATGAATCCTTGTATTTTTGTTGGCCTTTTCTCTTTTCACCTTTTCTTTACTTCATCTGTCTGTATTTTTTCTACGACTACCACGACTTATTCAACGGTCCTCATTACTCCCACTTTTTGTGGGGCTGGCCAGGGAACGTTTTCAGGCCAATTCTTTCACGAATGAACTGGCTGGACCTGACGTTCTATTGAAGGTGACAGGAATTTGTAATTTGTTCAGGGGGCCGGTGATAACTCACATACTCTTTGCGAATGACACCGTGGGACCTTAATAATGTTCACCAAAAACCGGAGCTGGTAGACGGCGCCTCTGGCTTAATGTGACGAGGCGTGTTGGCGCAAACCTAGACGTCTCACCTGCATTCGAAACACCTCACCTGCATTCGAAACACCAGGATGCGGTTTATAGTTGAGCTGACATTTGAACCCAGCCCAGACAGGTTAAAGGTTAGTGTGCATAACGCCAGGGTGTAGGCTACCCTGCCAGTTCATCTTGTCCCTTCGTCTTCAAAAATTTATATTTATACTTATTATATCTTCCTTCCTCTTATTACGGTATATCATAATAAGCTTGTTACATACACGTCAGGTGGGTCGACGACAACCGTTGACTACCTGCTGGTGCGTAGGCGAGATAGGGGGCACATCCGGGACACAAAGGTGATCCCGGGGGAGGAGGCTGTTTCGCAGCACCACTTGGTTGTCTGCGACATAAGGTTGAAAGGGCCGAGGAGAGCTCGGCGGGTGAAGTACCAACCGAGAATGAAGGTGTGGAGGTTGAAAGAGGTGACAGTGAGGGAGGCATTAAAAGAGAGGCTGAGTAGGGTAGAGGATGATGTGGTTGAGCTTGAAAGTGGTTGCATGTCAATGAAAGATAGTCTGTTGGGAGCCATTGGTGAGGTATGTGGATGGACAAAAGGACCACCGATGCACTCGGAAACATGGTGGTGGGATGATGAAGTTGGAAAGAAGATTGACGAGAAGAGGAAGAAGTTCAAGGAGTGGCAGAAGGCGAAGGGTACGGGGGGCAGAAAAGGAAGAGCATGAAAGTTATAAGGCAGCCAGGAAGGCTGCAAAGAAAGAGGTAGCAAAGGCGCAGGAGGCATGTAGGAAAATGTTCGGAGAGCGCTTGGATTCGGAAGAGGGCCAGAGAGCGGTATTCAGGATTGCAAAGCAGATAGCGAAAGAGAGGTGTGATGTGATGGGGGTGAGTTGCTTGAAGGATGAAGTGGGACAAATTGTTGTGGACCCAGATGGAATTAAAGGAAGATGGAAGAGATATATGGAAATACTGTTGAATGCAGAGAATGAATGGGATGGCAACATAGAGAGTAACCCAGTTTTAGGACCGGCAGAGAAGATAACCGAGAAGGAAGCTGAGGAAGCGATTAAAGCAATGAAGAGTAGAAAAGCGGGAGGGCCGACAGGAGTTGTGGGAGATATGTTGAAGGCAGCCGGAAATTGGGGTGTGAAGAGAATGACAGAGATCTGCAATCTGGTGGTGAAAGAAGGCCGCATTCCAGTGGATTGGGAACTGAGTACCCTCGTCCCTCCATACAAGGGGAAAGGTGACCCTCTGGACTGTGGCTCGTATCGAGCGATAAAGTTATTGGAGCATGGAATGAAGGTATTGGAAAGGGTGTTGGAGAGGAGGATAAGGAAGAAAGTGAAGATCGACGAAATGCAGTTTGGATTTATGCCAGGAAGAGGAACGACAGACGCGCTTTTTATTGTGAGGCAGTTGCAGGAGAAGTACATGGAGAAGAGGAAGAAGTTGTTTCTTGGGTTTGTTGATCTGGAGAAAGCATTCGATAGGGTTCCACGTGAAGTAGTGACATGGGCATTGAGGAAGTTAGGAGTGGAGGAATGGTTGATCAGAGTAGTGATGGCAATGTACAAAAGAGCGCGCACCGCTGTAAGGACGAAGGACGGGAACAGTGGTGAGTTTGAGGTGAAGGTGGGAGTGCATCACGGGTCGGTACTATTTGTAGTCCCTCTACTATATGTCTACTATATGTAGACATCAGTCCACTACTATTTGTAGCTGTGATGGAGGTGCTGGCTCGGAACGTAAAGGAGGGTTTACCGTGGGAGTTGTTGTATGCAGATGATCTGGTGTTGATTGCAGAAAGTATGGATGGACTGAAGGAGAAGATTAACAAGTGGAAGGAATGTATGGAGACGAAAGGTCTGAAGGTGAATATCGGAAAAACAAAGGTGATGGCAAGTGGTAAAGCATGTGGTGAGGTGGAAAGAACTGGGAAGTGGCCATGTGCTATGTGCAGGAAGGGTGTCAGAGTGAACTCAATTCAATGTACAATGTGCGCTGAGTGGGTTCATCAAAAATGTAGTGGTTTGAGAGGGTCATTAACCAGTGTGGCAGCTACATTCAAGTGTAAGGTGTGCACAGAGGGAGCTGCAGATGGAGGAAATGTTGAGTTGGATCTTGGAGATGGCGTGAAGCTGGAAGGTGTGAAAACATTTTGTTACCTAGGAGACATGCTGAATGGAGAAGGTGGATCAGACTCGGCAACGGTTGCTCGAGTGAGATGTGCATGGAAGAAGTTTCCGGAACTGAGTGGCGTGCTGACGAGGAGGGGAGTGTCGTTGAAGCTGAAGGGAAAGGTGTATGCTGCATGTGTGAGAAGTGTTATGATTTATGGGAGCGAGACATGGGTAATGAACGTGGAGCAGCAACGAAGGCTGGAAAGGGTGGAAATGCGAATGGTTCGGTGGATGTGTGGATTATCGTTGAGAGAGAGGAAGCCAAATGATGAATTGCGAAAGATGATGGGAATAGAGCCTGTGATGGATGCGGTGAAGAGGAACAGGTTGAGATGGTTTGGTCATGTGTTGAGGAAGGATGAAAGTGACTGGTTGAGAAGAGTGATGGAAATGAATGTGGAAGGAAGTAGAGGACGGGGAAGACCGAGAAAGACTTGGCTAAAGATGGTCGAAAAAGAAATGCGGGCAAGGGGGTTGACAAGGGAAGATGCAGAAAATAAGGCAAAATGGAGATGATTGTAATGGGGACCGCAAGGCTAACCCCCGCTCTTGCAGGGAAAATGGCCTTTAAAATGCCTGTTGTTGTTTGTTGTATATCTTCCTCTGCTTATAATCTTATTATAATAGAGCAAAGGTATATGATTATGTTTGCGACCAAAACGTCTTCTTCTTCTTCAAATAAAATTATTAACACCCTCTTAATTACGTTTAGACTAGTGAGACCTCTCACACCTTTGACGACCCTTTAATTCCCCCAAGACCCTTACCACCAAGATCCCCGAAGACCCAAAATACCCTGAAGACCCAAAATACTCCGAAGACTCAAAAGACCCCGAAGACCCAAAAGACCCCAAAATACCCCGAAACCCAAATATACCTCGAAGACCCAAATATACCCCGAAGACCCAAATAGACCCTGAAGACCCAAAACACCCCAAAGACCCAAAGGACCCTGAAGACATTGAATACCCAAAAGACCCAAAAGACCCCGAAGACCCCAAAGACCCAAAAGACCCTTAAATACCCCAAAGAACCAAAATACACTGAAGAACCAAAATACCCAAAAGACTCAAAGACTCAGAGGAAACAAAAGCCCCTTAAGACACCGAAGACCCAAAAGATCCCAAAGACCCAAAATACCCTTAAAGGCCCAGAGGATCCAAAAGACCCTGAAGACCCAAATGGCCCTGAAGACCCAAAACACCACGAAGACCCAAAAGACACCGAAATGGTCAAAGATGCCTATCCCTCTGAAACGACGTGTGGTGAGGCGTGCGGAGCGTGCAGAGTAATAATAATAATAATAATAATAATAATAATCTATCTATAATTCCAGTAATCTCTGTGTATATGTTTGTATGTATGTATGTTTGTATGTATGTATGTATGTATGTTTGTCTGTGACCGCTGTTTCTCGACAACTACCGGTCCGATATACTTTAAACTTGCCAGGTATATTGCTGGGGACCCGAGGATGTGCCTTTTCAAGGTTTCATATTAATCGGAGAAGTAGTTACCGAGCTATGTCCAAAAAACGATTCAACCAATCAGAGAGCAGCGAGCTATCACGTGTGCCGAACGTGGCGAACAGACTCTGCCTCGGACGGCACATTTGAGAGCGTATTCATTTATTTCACGTTGGAAAACTATGTTGCCGTTAAACTATGTTTTAAAACTAATTACGTGCACACTATGGCGATTTCTTTACCAAACTCCGCAAGCCGTTCGCTTTGGACCAAACCATTTCATGTAAATAGAGGGGGGGGGATTGTCACCGTACTCGCAAGCCGTTCGCTTTGGACCAAACCATTTCATGTAAATAGAGGGGGGGGGGGGGGGGATTGTCACCGTACTCGCAAGCCGTTCGCTTTGGACCAAACCATTTCATGTAAATAGAGGGGGGGGGGATATAATTTTAGATATATATATAGTACGGGCATGCCCTAGTAATAATCTATCTATAATTCCAGTAATCTCTGTGTGTTTGTTTGTTTGTACGTTTGTACGTTTGTCTGTGACCGCTGTTTCTCGACAACCACGGGTCCGATATACTTTAAACTTGCCAGGTATATTGCTGGGGACCCGAGGATGTGCCTTTTCAAGGTTTCATATTAATCGGACAATTACTTACCGAGCTATGTCCAAAAAACGATTCAACCAATCAGAGAGCAGCGAGCTATCGCGTGTGCCGAACGTGGCGGACACACTCTGCCTCGGATGGCACATTTGAGAGCGTATTCATTTATTTCACGTTTGCAAACTATGTTGGCGCTATGTTGGCGTTAAACTATGTTTTAAAACTAATAAAAACCCCGGGGGGATTGTCACTGTACTCGCAAGCCGTTCGCCGTTCGCTTTGGCGTTGCGAATGGACCAAAACATTTCATGCACCAAACCATTTCATGTAAAGCGTTCGCCGTTCGCTTTGGCGTTGCGAATGGACCAAAACATTTCATGGACCAAACCATTTCATGTAAATAGAGGGGGGGATATAATTTTAGATATAGATATAGTACGGGCATGCCCTAGTAATACCAATATTAATCAATTCCCTTACAAGGAACTTCAATGCTTGAGGCCTTTAGGCTCATCAAGTGTGTGCATTGGTTGTTTGTCCGTGCTCAATCAAGGAAGCAACACATACCATTTTAAAGACTTTGGTACGACTCAACCATGTTTGAACCGCTGGACTCCCAGACTCAGAGTGGACGCTGTAACTATTATGTTAAGCAATTGGCTAACATTGTCTGTCTGTCTGTCCGTCCAAAAGCATATTTTTATGATCGAGGCACAGCTTAATTATTATTATTATTATTTTTTGTATGCAAAGTCGAGGCTCATGTAATTTTAATTGAATGTTATATTTTGAACACCAATCGGAACGCTAACCTGTAGTCGTGTAGTTTTTTTTTTTTTTTTTTTTTTTTTTGTATACTGAATCGAGGCTCGTGAAAGAGCTAACATTTACTTCACAAACAAATCAACCAGACAAACAAAATATATAAAAAGAGGGAGCGGAAAACAAGATGGGGAGAGAAGGCGAAGCACACAAACACAACATTTGAGAGCAGGGAGATGTGTGGAAGGGAGAGGGCTTGGGGGGAGGAGGCGTGGGAAGGGGGGGGGGGGGAGGGAGAAGTATAAAACACAAGGACACCAAGGACTTCCAGGACAGAAGTTGGTATTTCAAAAAAGTGGAATTGGGGTGAAATTAGCGGGGGTAGAAAAGATCAAGGTTTTGGATGGGGGAAGATAAGAGATGGTGGTGAACAGCTGTTTTAAAGACCTGGAGGGTGGAGTGGGATTGAAGAGAGTGAGGGAGTTTGTTCCAGAGGCGGGAGAAAAGAGGAATGAAGGAGTGAAGGTCAGCAGAGAGTCTTGATTTTGGCAGTTTGACCATAAGAGGGTTGCAGGCAGATCTTGTGCGACCTGTAGGAATATTTGCGGGACAGAGCCCAGAGAGAGCTGGGGGGGGGGGGGGGCAAGGCCAGAGAGGAGTCGGTAGAAGACGGTTTAAAAGACAGTTTACAGTTTAAAAGACAGTTTAAAAGTACTTTGGCACTGAATTTGTCCCGATCGCACAAGCGCAGAGAGAAGTGAGATAATTTTAAGCGGTGAAGCTGCTTCAATATTTGGCTATGTCCTTCCTACCATCCATCCATCCATCCGTCCGTCCGTCAAAAATGAAGAGTAGGAACCTTTCTAAACCCAACATGTTTAATCCCAGATTAAAGGTCCTAAAGGGCAATTCTAAAGGGTTTTGTTCATTTATAGGCTTTGCCTATTTCGTGCTCTGCATGACGTCTTCTTGTTGGTTCACGAGTTATCAAACAGAGTGACCACTATATTCGTCATGGGTGTGTGTCTGTGTGTCTGTCTGTCCGCAGCATAACTACCCGATGATATCATCCAATCTTGATGAAACTTGGGTGGAAGGTTGATATCATGATCTAGTTGTGTCCTGCCGTGAGTGGGCGTATTGCGCCCATTGTGGGCGGAGCCACGCCCGAAAAAGATGTCTTTTTAGGGGGTAATCGAGTTCAAGTTACATCTTCTCCGAGGGAGTTGGTGGAATCTGACAGGGGTTTCGATATTTGGTTGGGCCAATGTCATGTGTCTAGCCCCACGGAGCTCGATATTTCATTTTCGTCCCAAGGTCAAGGTCACAAGGTCATGAAATTTAGAAAAGTCGATTTTTGATGGTTTTATTACATTGTTCGCTTCCTGATAGGGTGAAATGTCGTACATGATCTTATATTATCACATACATCATGAAATACAAGTTTTCCAACAAATTTCAAAATCTTCGACCTTTGACCTTTGAAGGTCACAAAGGTCAAATTTTCAAAGTTGTCGGAATCGAACCGAATTTTTGGTATTGTGTAGCGAACTAACCTCATAACTGATTATACATTATTTTATATCTCATTTCAAGGTCAGTAACCTTCGTTTTGACATTTCTGGGCCTGTTTCGGTTATAGTCCGTCCTTTGTCATTGAATATCGCTCGCTCGTGAACCATCGTCATCTCCTGAGTTGTTACTTGCAAAATCGAAGATTTTTCAAGTATATCGGTCGGTTGCGTTTGTTATTCTGTCTGTTTGTCTCTGTTTGTTTGTTTGTCACCGGCCTACAGGTCACAATTCTAAACCGATCGTCATGAAACTTCACCGAGTTGTAGAGGTCGTCACAAATGAGAATTGATTTTGATTTTGAGGTCAAAGTGTCAACTCAAGGTCAAACTTTCAAAATCGTCAATTTTCATCCGATTGACTTGAAAATTTAACAGCATTTGCATCGTGCCTCAGTGAATTGGGAAACCAACTATTTTTGAGGTCAAAAGTTCAAGTCGACGTCAAACTTCTAAAATCATCATTTTTCATCGAAAAATCATCACTTTTCATCCTATTGACCCGAGCTTTGATCAAGATCGTCAATTTTAATCTTGATGAAAAGGACAAAAACACACACACACACACACGCACACACACACACACACACACATACACACACGATCGAATGCATTACTCCCTGGCGGGAGTAAATATAACGTGTTAAATAAGGAGGTGTAAAAGATGCTGCATCAACGGCGATAAACATTTGAAAAATATTATACTGTAGCGGTTACCGGAAGCATGACACAATCACCTTCCACCGGCCGATGACGTAACCGGCGGGCGGCTACTTGCCCGGACTCGCCTGGACTTGCCTTGCCCAGGCAGACTCTCGATTTGCATACCACGCCCCGTTGAGAGGCGTGGCTGACTTATTTGCATACCACGCCCCGCCTGAGAGGCGTGGCTTTTGTGTGGTGAACTTTTGATATAAATTGCCGCCCGTGTTAACGGCTATTCAGTGCTTTTGAGTTCTTTCGAGTTGAGCTAGAATAAATAGCTCAGTGAAACTTCGTTCCTGGTGTCGTCCATTTTGTCCGGCTTTATCGTGCGAGCATAGCTCCACAATTGGTGACCCCTTTTCGAGAACACGGCGATGGAGTCATCTGTAGCTTTGAAGCTCCCTGGCTTCTGGGAATCACACGCAGCCGTCTGGTTGGCCCAGGCAGATTCTCTCTTCGCCCTGCGGAACATCACGGAGGACACGACGCGCTACCACCATGTGGTCTCCGCGCTCAACGCCTCCACTGCTGCCCGGGTCCTGAGCTTCCTACAGAACCCGCCGAACGCCGACAAATACGGCGCGCTCAAAGGCCTACTCCTCGGTGCGTTTGGACTCATGGAGTCCGAACGCGCGCGACAGCTGCTCGACCTCCCGGACTTGGGTGAGGCCCATCCATCCGAGCACATGGACCACATGCTGGCTCTACTCGGTGACCACAGCCCGGATTTCCTCTTCCGCGAGCTGTTCCTCCGGCAGCTACCCGGGCAGGTACGGTTAGCTTTGGCTAACTCGCCCATCACGGACCCTCGCGCCCTGGCCAAGGAGGCCGATAAACTTTTCTCGGCCAGGCGACACGTCGGAGCGGCCGCCTGGAACCCTGGGCCGACCGAGGCAATGCCCGCGCCATGACCGGCACCACCACCGGCCGAGTCAGCGCCACTGGGGGCAGCGGCCGCCGCGACGCCCCGTCGACCGAACCCGACGCGACCGCCGCAGCCTCCACCAGAGCGGACCACGTGCTACTACCACGCCAGGTTTGGGCAGAAGGACAGAACGTGCCGCCCACCGTGCACTTTCGGCAGGTCGGGAAACGACCAGGCCGGCGCTCGCTGCCTGCCATGATCGTCGGCCATTCAGGCAGCCTTCTGTTTATCACGGACACAGCGTCCGGGCGGCGTTTTTTGTGCGACACCGGCGCTCAGCTGAGCATGATACCCACCTCGGTGCAGGACAAACAGGCCGCGCTCTGCGGCCCCGCCTTGGTCGCCGCAAACGGCTCCTCCATCCGCACCTTCGGTTCGCGCAGCGTCGCACTCTGCTTCGGGGGCCAGCGCTTCAGGTGGGACTTCATCACGGCGAACGTGCCCATGGCCTTGCTGGGTGCAGATTTTCTGTGCGCGCATGGGCTTTTGGTGGACGTCAAACGGCGGCAGCTCATCAACGTGGAGACCTTCAGCTTGCTCGCTTGCTCATTGAGTGGCTCCGCACCAACCAAGCTAGCCTGCGCGCTCCCGGCCGCGGACGATTTCACCCGCCTGCTCGCCGAGTTTCCCGCCCTCACGCAGCCGACGTTTTCGGCCGTCGCCGTCAAACACGGCGTCGAACACCACATCCCGACCACAGGTCCACCGTTCTACGCCAGGGCTCGTCGCCTCGACCCGACCAAACTCGCCGTGGCGAAGGCGGAATTCGACGCGCTGGAGCGATTGGGCATTGTGCGGCGCTCGAATAGCGCGTGGGCCTCGCCCCTGCACATCGAGCCCAAACCGGGTGGCGGATGGTGACCATGCGGAGATTACCGCCGCCTCAACGACGCCACCACCCCCGACCGGTACCCGATACCACACATACAGGACCTTTCCGCCCGTTTGGCAGGGCGGGTGATCTTTTCCAAGGTCGACCTCATTCGGGGCTACCACCAGGTACCCGTCCGGCCGGCCGACGTGCCGAAGACGGCGGTAATTACACCTTTTGGCCTCTTCGAGTTCCTTCGCATGCCGTTCAGCCTTAAGAACGCGGCCCAGGCCTTCCAGCGGCTGATGCACAGCGTGCTGCGTGACCTCACCTTCCTTTTCGTCTACTTGGACGACATTCTCATCGCCAGCACTTCCCGGGCGGAGCACCTCATCCACCTGCGCATGTTTTTTGAGTGCCTCGGCCAGCATTGCCTCATCATCAACCCGGCGAAATGCCAGTTTGGCGTAACGGCCGTAAACTTCCTGGGGCACCGCATCACGAAGCGCGGGGCCGTCCCGCTGCCTACCAAGGTGGAGGCAGTCACAAGTTTCCCGCGCCCCCGCTCCATCAAGGCCCTACAGGAATTTTTGGGGATGGTAAATTTCTACCATTGGTTCGTGCCTCGTGCCACCCAACTCATGCGCCCCCTGTACGAAGCCCTCCGTGGCAAGCCGGCCAAGCACGACGTCGTCTGGACCAAAGAGATGGGCGAGGCGTTCACGGGCGCTAAGCTGGCCCTCGCCAACGCGACCATGCTGGCGCACCCGGTGCTCGCGCACCGATCGCCCTCACCACGGACGCTTCCGACTACGCGGTGGGCGCCGTGCATGAACAGTGGGTGAACGGGGCTTGGCAACCGCTGGCCTTCTTCAGCCGGCAGCTTCGCCCCAACGAGCGCAAGTACAGCGCTTTCGACCGCGAGCTCCTCGGCCTTTACCTGGCCGTTCGACACTTCCGCCATCTTTTAGAGGGCCGCCTGTTCACGGCGTTTGTGGACCACAAACCCCTGGTCTTCGCCATGGCAAAGGTTGCAGAGCCGGGGTCGGCCCGCCAGCAGCGCCACCTCTCCGCCGTGTCCGAATTTACGACGGACATCCGGCACGTCGCGGGCAAGGACAACACGGTGGCCGATTGCCTCTCCCGGTCCGGCGCGAATGCCGTCCACCTTGGTGTGGACTTCGCCCGCATGGCGGCCGACCAGACCGCCGACCCCACGGTGCAAGCCCTCCGGACAGCGGACACAGGCCTGCGGTTGGCCGACATCCCCTTCGAGGACACAGGCACAGTTCTCCTGTGCGACGTTTTCCTGGGCCAACCTCGACCTATCGTGCCCAACGGATGGCAGCGGCACATTTTTGACGCCCTCCACGGCCTTTCCCACCCGGGCCGGAAAGCGTCGCAGAAGCTCGTGGCAGCAAAGTTCGTCTGGCACGGGCTCCGTAAGGATGTCCGCGACTGGGCCAACGCCTGTGTCGCCTGCCAGCGCGCGAAGGTCCACCGGCACACCCAGGCCCGTTGGCACCATTCGACGTGCCCGCGCGGCGCTTCGACCACGTCAATGTGGACCTGGTGGGACCCCTTACCTCCTCGGGGGCTTCACCCACCTCCTCACGATGGTGGACAGGACCACCAGGTGGCCGGAGGCCGTCCCGCTGGCATCAACAACATCCACCGACGTGGCACAGGTCTTCATTGGCACCTGGATTGCCCGTTTCGGTGCCCCCTCGGACATCTCCTCCGACAGAGGCCCGCAATTCACCTCTGAGCTTTGGGGCGCGGTCGCCCAGGCCTTGGGGGTCAAGATACACCACACCACGGCCTACCACCCCCAAGCCAATGGCTTGTGCGAGCGGTTCCACCGCTCGATGAAGGCCGCTCTCAGGGCCAGCCTCCAGGACGACGGTTGGGCCGACAGGCTCCCGTGGGTCCTATTGGGCTTCCGAACGGCCCCTAAAGAGGACCTCCAGGCTTCCACCGCCGAGCTGGTCTACGGCCAGCCACTGCGCGTGCCGGGCGAGTTCATACCTGACGCCACCGTCCCCTGGTCCGCGGCTCGCCAACGTTCGGTCCTCCAGGAGGCCGCCAGGAGATTTGCCCCCGTGCCCACGTCCCACCACGGCTGCCCTCAACCCCACGTCCCCCAAGCACTTCGCACTGCGGAGTACGTTTTTATCCGGAATGACGCACACCGGGGACCGCTCCGGCCGCCGTACGATGGACCTTTCCGGGTCCTGAAGAGGGACGACAAGTCGTTCATCATTGACATCGGCGGCAAACCGGACCGCATCTCCGTGGACCGCCTCAAGCCGGCCCATTTGGACCTCGACCAACCTCCACGGTTGGCCCTTCCTCCACGACGGGGCTGTCCCCCGTCAACCAAGCCCCCCGCCCGACCATCCACCGCCACGCCACCTACCACCCCCACACGAATCGCCAGGGGTCGTTTCGGTCGGGTCATCAAGACCACCCTCAAACTGACTCTCCCGGTGCAAGTTAATTCTGGGGGGGCGCATGTAGCGGTTACCGGAAGCATGACACAGTCACCTTGCACCGGCCGATGACATAACCGGCGGGCGGTTACTTGCCCGTACTCGCCCGGATGTGTCCGGACTTGCCTTGCCCGGGCGGACTCTCGATTTGCATACCACGCCCCGTTGAGAGGTGTGGCTGACTTATTTGCATACCACGCCCCGCCTGAGAGGCGTGGCTTTTGTGTGGTGAACTTTTGATATAAATTGCCGCCCGTGTTAACGAGCTATGCAGTGCTTTTGAGTTCTTTCGAGTTGAGCTAGAATAAATAGCTCAGTGAAACTTCGTTCCTGGTGTCGTCCATTTTGTCCGGCTTTATCGTGCGAGCATAGCTCCACAATACAGCCTTTAAAATACTAATTTTATGTCAATTTAATTATATTCTTGGAAACTGTAGAACACATATCACCTTATTGATGCTTTTAAAACCCTACTGTTCAGCAGAACTTGGGAAAAAAACATTACACCATTTTATATAATTTCAACCAATCAAATTTGCCCTTCACAGACTCCACCCATGCCCTTTTATTTTTTTCCAAGACTGCATGGAGGTAAGGTGTTGCATGAACTCTCTAGTATTTGTAGTTTTAGTTCCATTTCCTTCATGGGGTGTTTCTTTTCACGCTTATTTTTACAAGTTTCATGTTAACCATTTTGTCTTTGTTATAAAGCTAACAATAGGACCGCGGGTTCTGAAGCTCAACTGGATCAGGAGCAAGTCACTCAAACCCCCACAAACCCCCTCAAATCTACAAACTACCCACCCCCCGTAGACTCCCTCAATGAGCGCAGATTTTGATTTGGTCAATACATCTTCGTTGGGCATCAGAAATGAAGCTTGTGGCCAAGTTTCATCAAAATTGTTTGTGTAGTTTTGGAGAAGAGAGCAAATCATTGAAGAGAGAAGAGAGCAATGAAGAATCATTGGAATCTCCCGCGATGAAGCTAACTCCGAGGGCCTTTCACTTACTCACCGCAGGCAGGTTGGTGGTCTTTCTGTCTTCTACCGACTCCTTTCCGGCCTTGCTCCCCCAGCTCTCTCTGGGCTCTGTCCCCCAAATATTCCTACAGGTTGCACAAGATCTGCCAGCAACCCTCTTATGGTTAAACTGCGAACATCAAGACTCTCTATTCACCTTCACTCTTTCATTCCTCTTTTCTTCCGCCTCTGGAACAAACTCCCCCACCCCCTTCAATCCCACTCCTCCCTCCAGGTCTTTAAAACAGCTGTTCACCACCATCTCTTATCTTCCCCCATCCAAAACCTTGATCTTTTCTACCCCTGCTAATTTCACCCCAGATTCACTTTTTTGAAATACCAACTTCTTTCCTGGAAGTCCTTGCAGTGTCCTTGTGTTTTATACTTCTCCCACGCCCCCCCCCCTCCACCCCCTTCCCACGCCTCCTCCCTCCCACAGATCTCCCGATGTCCCTGTTCTCAAATGTTGTGTTTGTGTGCTCCCCCCTCTCTCGCCATCTTGTCTACCGCTCCCCTTATTATATGTTTTATGTGTCTGCTTGATTTTTACTCCAGGGAGTAATGCATTCACTCGTGTCCGTGTGTGTGTGTGTTTGTGTGTTTTTGAACAAGATATCTGGAAAAGTTCTGAACGGATTTGGATGAAAGTTGGTGGGATGATTGCCCTTGGGATAAGGAAGAATTGATTAGTTTTTGGTGAAGCTCAGGATATTATTCCCGATCCAGGAATTTTTTGAAGGTTTTTTTTACCATTGGAAGATAGGGATTTTTTTTTTTTAACATTATCTTCTACATATTCTATATTTAACATTGTGGTATGAAAATAGTTTTCATATTTGTTGTAAATGTAGTTAAAATTTGTGGTTATGCGTTAGAGCGGTGTATTTTTTTTTGCAGCGTCGTCTTCAATGTTCTTTTTTTCTTCTTCTAATAAAGACATATTCTGTCATTTCAAAACCACCAAAGTGTGAATAAGGTTTCCCCGTTTCATAAAATGTATCGTTTGATATGTATTAATGCTTTAAAACTGTTTTTTTAATTATTTTTTTTTACCTCAGAAGAGATATCAACATTTAGCTCAGCGAATGTCATTTGCGGTGTCAGTATTTGATGAACTTATAAAGACTTAGTTCCAGATTTGTCAATGGCTGAGGTATATTAACAAACGAATAAAACAGATTTGGCCAAATTCTAACTTTTTTTTTAAAGATCGCATATTCACCCAGGGTTTTGAGAGGCTGAAGAAGAAGAAACCTCACATGGGCTTCCCAGAACAAATAAATAATTCTGATTCTGGCTCTGCGATTTTCAGGTATATTACTCCCGCCAGGGAGTAACGCATTCGATCGTGTCCGTCCGTGTGTGTGTGTGTTCGTATGTTCGTGTTTGTGAACAAGATATCTGGAAAAGTTCTGAACGGATTTGGATGAAAGTTGGTGGGATGATTGCCCTTGGGATAAGGAAGAATTGATTCGTTTTTCGTGAAGCTCAGGATATTATTCCGGATCCAGGAATTTTTTTGGGAATTTTTTTTTCTGTTTTACTGCATTAAAGCTTTTATTCTTATTCTTAAATGATGTTTTTCTCCTCTAATTCCGAGATATATCAAAATAAATTCTCTGACAGTTTGGGCTTACTTTTTCATTTATTGTTTTGGGGAGAGGGGATGTTAAACAAAACGTATTATTCCAACTAAATCCACGGCGGGAGTATGCGCTCTAGAGTGGCGTTCTAGTTTTTTTGTGTGATTAATGTTAGCTCTTTCACGAGCCTCGATCTTGTATACAAAAAAAAGAAAAAAAGTAGTGGGGTGGGAGAGCAATTCCCAGCCATTCTTTGAGATTTTCTCCAATGTCAGACATGCAGTGTGAGTTCTAGCATCGTCATGTTGAAAGATGACAACGTTCTTTTTTCTTTCATCTGGCGCTTTTGCCGAAGTGCACATTTCAGTTTCTTGAGCCACGTTGATGCCACGTTGCCAACGTAGCGAGCCACGTTGATGGTTGCCCCTTTTCGGCAGGAAATCAACCAGTATGCATCCCTCGGCATCTCAGAAGTCAGTATCCATAACTTTGCAGGTGGAGGGTACTCTTTTGGCCTGTTTTTTTGGAGATGTGAAGTGATGCCAAAATGGTGGAACCAGTAGTCTAGTAGGAAGACTAGGTCCCCCTGCACCCCCCGGAGATATACTTCTAATCAGTGTTTCTAGATTGGAAAAAATGTGTAGAAAATGACTAGCTATGGCCCCAAGCTGAAAAAATGTCCCACATACCATTTTTATGCAAATTACTGCTGCCATTATCAAAAAAACGATTTTTGACATATCTCAGCCAATATTGCAGATAATTGAAAAATGAAGGTGTCTAGACCCATGTTTTGAAGGGCATAGATCATGATAGAACTATTCATAACATGATTACATGTGTCTATGGTATACTAGTATGCATATTAATGCTGTAATTACAAAATAATCAGTTTTACAAATGATAAGGATACGTTAATACTGCAGATAACTTAACATGGTACATAAGGGGTCTAAACCCAGGTATTTTCAAGGTTAAATGTCAACAAGATGCTCCTGAGTCTTGCATAGGGGCGGGACATTGGCAGTAACATTGGTACCACTCAACTTTTCTTCCCACCATTGACTTTGTATTGCGAGAGATTTTCACTTGCTTATTTAAAGGTTTCTCACCCAGCCCACGTAAAATCTACCAACTCCTGCTGTTAACTCCCAAACATATTTTTTTATGTTATCCAATCACAGTGCAGAAATGACAGACTAGAGATCCAAATTAGTGCTGCTATAGCTGCCATTTTACATTTCCATCCATGTAACATGCGCGCTCGCGCGCTCGTATCAATTGGTAATGTCGCGCGCTCGTATCAATTGGTAACGTTGATGTTATTGAATACCTCAGTTGAAAGTTCAGTCTTCCATTCCATCTGTGTGTTGTTCTTGGTATTCATCCTCCAATCTAGCCAGGTAAGATGCTAACTATAATGTTACTCACACTCTTGACTTCAGTTTCTGCATGAAATCATAAACAGGCAGAATAACAGCTGAGCCAGCTAGCACCATGTTAGCTAACGTTAAAGCTAGCCTCATCTATGTACAGTATGTTCCTAATGTCGGTGTAACTTAAACTTTTGTTAATGCCAAACATGAGACATATCTGTTGACTTCTGTATATGAATTGAACCAGAAAGAGGCACGACAGCTGAGCTAGCTACAGTAACTTAGCACAATGTTTCATTGGCCTAGATAGCTAACGTTAGTGTGGAAGAATTTAGATGTTTTAGCTATTAGCACTTTTGATGCCACTAAACATGGTTTAGTCAGCTAAAAAGTACCCTAGTGTAGAACATGACTCAGAACCTCTGTTACCTCACTGAAAACTCAGAGCCTCCTTTCACAGGCACTTTTAACATCATTCGTGATTTCTTATTTGTCATTTAACAGTGATGGTAGACATCGACAGCAAGCATGCCCAAAAGAAAACGGAGTGTAGAACCTGCAGCCCAAAGCTCTCCTCCTACATGCATCCTTCATGTACCATCCATGTCTGATCATGGGGATTTCACGCCCCTCCGTAAAATTAAAGGATCTGCTTCAGAAAAACTGCAACTGCTTCAAAAGATCCGGGATAGACGTCTCAACCAACCGCATGACTCCCCATGTCGTATGCAATCAGTATGTGATCAGATCCCGGCAACTCTTCCTGATGACCTAGAAAGAGTAGGATATCACAGCAAGTGTTATAAGCACTTTGTCCGCCACTTTCATCGTCTGGGAGATGATACAGAACCAGGGCCATCAACCTCATCATGGCATCACTCTCCTCGTAAACCAGGAGGTTCTGCTGAACCCATCTTCCCGCCAGAGTGTATATTTTGTGAGAAAGTTGAGACCAAAGATGCTCATCGCAATACTGAGAGGCCTACAACCTTCCCATCCTTTAAAAACAAAGAAAATGCATGGGAGCAAATCGAAACACGGGCTGAGAAAATGGGTCTCTATCGACTCCATCGAAAGGTGAAAAACAAAGACCTCTTTGCATGTGAGGCCAAACACCATCCGTCATGTTTTAAAGCTTTCCGCACAGCATTCTACAACTATGAGCGTGCGATTCACAGAGCCGAAGCACCAAAGGAGCAGGCTTGCATTTCAGCCGCCCATGAAAAGGCATTCAACTCAGTACTGGAACACATTCAAACCCAGGTCATCCAGCAGAATAAAGTTCTACAGCTTTCTTCCTTGCGCTTGCTCTATGTCGAGGAACTGAAACTGAATGGATATGAGAACTCAAATTATCGGTCAGAGAAACTACTGAAACGCCTACAGAATGACCCAATCAAGGAGCATATCCACTTCACGAAGGTTGATCATGACAAATGTGATGTCATTTCTTTCTGGCTTGTGCACAGCTCAAACATAACAGTTTCCAATGCTCTCGCACGAGCATTCACACTCGGAAGCACAAACAAGAACCAAAATGTTGCCCTCCAACTTCGCCAGGGTATTCTACAGGCTTTCAGAGAGTGTAAAGACCAACCATGGCCACCAACAGCTGAAGACATGGAGCTCAATCCTGAAGACATCCTACCTCCAGACCTTGTCCGCTTTCTCAGCGTGCTAATGACTGGCAAGGAGGGCATCGAGACAGAAAAGGTGAAGCGTCTGGTCTTCTCCATTGGACAAGATCTGTGCCGTGCAGTGTCAGATGGAAAATGGAAGTTACCAAAGCACATTCTCCTCTGTGTGACTGTAAGGCACCTGTTCCGAAGCAAACAGCTCACCACAATACTACACAGGCTTGGACACTCTGAGAGCTACGATTTCGCCTTGGAGTTGGAAACTGCTCTCGCCAAGGTCCTGGATGAAGTCTCAACTTATCGTACACCACAAATTGTGACAGGAGAGGGCAACCTTGTATTCCACTGTGAGTGGGACAACTTGAATAAAACCACTACCAGTGTGCACGGCAGCAACATTGTAAACAGTGCTGGAGGAATCATGGTGCAGGAGGTCAAGCCCGGGTTCGAGAGCAGCAAGGACCGAATGCTACCTACCATCAATAGGCCACAACAGCGTAGCCTGAAGGTCGACACACCAAAAACTCTCCCACCCTTGCACTTTACTCGCGTTGGCCCGAAGTTCCCTGAAGGCTCATCATTCACACCGCCAGCAGAGAATGACACAGTCTATGCCACTACGATGCAAGAGTACTACATCTGGCTCTTCATCAGATACATCGGAAGCTGTGGCCTGCAGCCTGTGCCTGGGCTAGGGGGTTTCACCTCTGCAACTGGTTCTCCCCCACCCAGCAAATCAACAGTCGACTACTGCACGCCTATCCACCAACCGATCACAGACAACGCAGTTGTTCGTGAGCTACTGAAGCGTTCCGAGGCAGCAACTGCTGAGGTGGGTCAGAGATGGGTCCTGAATACATTTGATCTGGGTGTCTGCATGAAAGCCCTTCCCATCATCTGGCGCTGGCCAAATGAATTTGCTAGTCATGTAGTAACGATTGGACCCTTCCACACATCCATGAACTACATCGGGATGCTCACTGGACACAAGATGCGTGGTTCTGGATATGCAGAGATTCTCTTTGAGGCACAACTAGTAACAAGTGGATCTCTCAAAGGTGTTCTCAGTGGAAAGGCCTACGCAAAGTCCCTCTTTTGCCTCAAAACAGTGTGTGAGGCAATGGAGAGGCTGTTGATGGAGAGATTCACTGAGGAGGAGAACATCATGATCTCTGACCCTGCTGTGCTTCTCAGAATGACCCAGTCTTGCAACCGAGAGCACCTCGATGAAGCCCTCAAAGACCCCTCAACTCTACTCCTCATCAAAAAGTACCATGCCTTTGAGGAAAAGGTGCGCAAGGGCCACCTGGGGAAGACAGCTGCCTTCTGGATGTCGTTCATTACCCACTGCCATCTTGTCTTCATGCTCCTCCACTCTGTGAAGACCAACAACCTCCAGCTGTTTCACAAGTGTAACGGAGAGATGGCAGATATCTTCTTCGCCTTTGACGGACACAACTACTCCAGGTTTGTGTAGCATACATGGTAAAATGTATAACCATCACTGAGTAGATTTTAATTGATACCATAGCCATAGACACATGTATACATGATTGAGTATACCATAGACACATGTAATCATGTTATGAATAGTTCTATCATGATCTATGCCCTTCAAAACATGGGTCTAGACACCTTCATTTTTCAATTATCTGCAATATTGGCTGAGCTATGTCAAAAATCGTTTTTTTGATAATGGCAGCAGTAATTTGCATAAAAATGGTATGTGGGACATTTTTTCAGCTTGGGGCCATAGCTAGTCATTTTCTACACATTTTTTCCAATCTAGAAACACTGATTAGAAGTATATCTCCGGGGGGTGCAGGGGGACCTAGTCTTCCTACTAGACTACAGCTTTCATCACCAGTCATGATAAGGACCAGTCCACGTCATTGCAAAGGGAGCAATTCATTGAAGCAAATGTAATGACACATCCATGCGTGTGTTTTTGTGTTCCTCCGCAAGCAAAGGGGAATCCAACAGGACCAAACTTTCCGACATCCGAAGGTCCCCATCATTTCCTGCACAGCATGGTGTCCTAGCCAAGGTCTACTGTGATCTCCTTAACGGTCAACCTTTGGTCCTCACTCATGAGGGCATCGACTCTTTTCTCGTTGCGTTCAATCATGGCGCTCAATCAATCAAATGTTCAGACTGTTTTTCGTTGTAAATTACCCACAAACCCCACCACCTGACGACAGCGTGGCTGATTGGCGATGTCTGCGTTTCCATCTTTGAAGTGTTTCACCCACCTTCTGACACTGCTAGCGCCCATGCAGGTACCTCCGTACACCTGACTCAATCGGCCGTAGATATCTGCAACCGAGTTGTTCTCCTTCTCAAGGAATTTGATCACTGCAGTTGATTAAACGATATGTCATTGACAGCCATTTTGTCACAAGGGATTGTGGGAACACCAATGGTGTGCATAGCCTGTGTTTATACATAGATGGATAGATGTTACTAATAACTCTGTGTTCTTCATTATTCAGCACAAACATGTGGAACCCACTGATGCTCCTGACTTTTGGTACGGCCCTCGCAGAAACAGCAGTCTATTAATAGTATTGATTTCGGTTCTTTCCATGCCCACATACCATAACTAGCAAGTGGTTCTCAGGTGACAATCTCAGGTTGTCATTAATTTTTTTTCTCTAAAAATCCCACGTTGGGTTCACATGTCCCGAAAAAACAATTTCAGCTTCCCCTGTCAAATGTTTTTCAGTGTTATGGCTCCAAAAATGTTACATGATATAATTATAGGCCTTAAAAAAAAATTCAGCTTCCTATGTCATGTTTTTCAGCGTTATGGCTCCAAAAATGTAATATGATATAATTATAGGTCTTAAAAAAAACAATTTCAGCTTCCCATGTCAAATGTTTTTCAGTGTTATGGCTTAAAAAATTGTATATGATATAATTAATAGGCCTTAAAAAAACAATTTCAGTTTCCCATGTGAAATGTTTTTCAGCGTTATGGCTCCAAAAATTTAATATAATATAATTATAGGCCTTAAAAAAAAACAATTTCAGCTTCCCATGTCAAATGTTTTTCAGTGTTATGACTCCAAAAATTTTACATGATATAATTATAGGCCTTAAAAAAAAATTCAGCTTCCTATGTCATGTTTTTCAGCGTTATGGCTCCAAAAATGTAATATGATATAATTATAGGTCTTAAAAAAAACAATTTCAGCTTCCCATGTCAAATGTTTTTCAGTGTTATGGCTTCAAAAATTGTATATGATATAATAATAGGCCTTAAAAAAACAATTTCAGTTTCCCATGTGAAATGTTTTTCAGCGTTATGGCTCCAAAAATTTAATATAATATAATTATAGGCCTTAAAAAAAAACAATTTCAGCTTCCCATGTCAAATGTTTTTCAGTGTTATGACTCCAAAAATTTTACATGATATAATTATAGGCCTTAAAAAAAAATTCAGCTTCCTATGTCATGTTTTTCAGCGTTATGGCTCCAAAAATGTAATATAATATAATTATAGGCCTTAAAAATAAACAATTTCAGCTTCCCATGTCAAATGTTTTTCAGCGTTATGGCTCCAAAAATTTAATATAATATAATTATAGGCCTTAAAAAAAAAACAATTTTAGCTTCCCATGTCAAATATTTTTCAGTGTTATGGCTCCAAAAATGTAATATAATATAATTATAGGAATAAAAAAACAAAACAATTTTAGCTTCCCATGTCAAATGTTTTTCAGCGTTATGGTTCCAAAAATGTAATATAATATAATTATAGGCCTTAAAAAAATTTTTTTATTAGCTTCCCATGTCAAATCTTTTTCAGTGTTATGGCTCCAAAAATTTGATATAACATAATTATAGGCCTTTAAAAAAAACAATTTTAGCTTCCCATGTCAATGTTTTTCAGCGTTATGGCTCCAAAAATTTAATATGATATATGATAATAACAGATGAATAATGATAACAAATTAATGAATAATGAATGATAATGATAATGATAATTAATGATGATAACATTAACATGATAATGTACATCATAATAACATCATAATAACATGATAATGATAATAACACAGATGAATAATGATAATAACGAATTAATGAATAATGAATGATAATGATAATGATAATGAATAATGAATGATGAATAATGATAATATAATGATAATAATAATAAAATGAATAATGATAATGATGAACACAGATGAATATAACACAGATGATATAATTATAGGAATTAAAAAAAATTTTTTTTAGCTTCCCATGTCAAATGTTTTTCAGCGTTATGGCTCCAAAAATTTAATGTAATATAATTATAGGCCTTGAAAAAAAAAACAATTTCCACGGTGAATCTATTCTCAAAACAGTCGCAACGATCCTCACACGCGTGTACGCACCCAATGCCTTTCATCTGATACGGTTGCCCTGAGTGAATATCTTGCAGCCTTTGATGTTGCATTCCTCACATACGTGTCAAATGTTCAGACTGTTTTTCCTTGTAAATTACCCACAAACCCCACCACCTGCTACCCCCTGCTGCGAAACTCACAAGGGGTTTTTGGTTTGTCTTTTCAGCACGACCATTCCCACAACGTATTCATTCCCATTGTAGATCGACCTCAAGAAGCCAATGACGTCAACAATGTAAGATGAGCGAAAATAAGAAACCAATTTTGAGTAAGCGGCACACAACCAATTAATTAATACATGCGTGTTTGGAGCTCCCGTGCAGACGCGAGTGATTATGCGGCGGTTTCCCAGCACCTTGTTTCGAATATGCTATGGGAGAGGCTGCTCTGTGGAAGCACCACCCTGCACGATAGCATGCAACGCACAGGTACAGGTACAGTTGCGTGACATGCCTCTGGGTCAGCTTTTGAGGAGCTACGCCCGAGGACACTCCCATGGATCGAGCTGCTCAGCTGGTATTGTGTGCTCAAAGGCAGCAATGCTGACACCGCTCGACCTCCCTTTCTTTCAACCCCTCCCAGTAGCGATGGGGAATATTTTGGGATTGTTCGGCACAGAATCTTGAATGGCAAACCTAAGCCATTCTCACACCATTGCCTGATGCATTGCGATAGCATGCAATGCCGGTGTTGGGGTTTTGCTGCTATATTCACATCAAAGCTGTGCTGGCAAATTGGTGGAAAAAAGCTGGAATTTTGCTGGACGTTGGTGTGATGTGAATGGGGCCCCAAGGTTGGTGCTCAAAGGGGGTTGATGATTTCTGTCGACAGTTTCCTTCTTTTTAGTTATTTTAAATCTCACCTGTCAGTCTGTGCCAGAGTAGTGATCCACCTGTCCAGGCTTGTAACCCAAGCCAATAAATTGCTTTGTTGGAACTGACACTCTTGATAGGGCATGTTACATGATCATGATAATGACCTGTCCATGTATTATTATTTATATATTTTTACAACCATGGCTCAGTCGCAAATTCCCCTTCTTCACCTTACGCAACTGCACTCTCATGTTGGTGTTTTAATTCACCTGACTTGTGCTAGATTGGGCAGGTGTAAGCCCAACAAACGTTGCTTTTCATTAATTCCATAAACCTGATCTCCCTCAGGCTTTATGAAATTCCAATTTGTATTTCAAGGTGCTGGGAAATGGCTGTACGCTTGCCTCTGAAATTTTGTTGGTCATGAAGGAGAGTTGCGGTCCAGGAAGAGGAACGACAGACGCGCTTTTCATTGTGAGGCAGTTGCAGGAGAAGTACATGGAGAAGAGGAAGAAGTTGTTTTTTGGGTTTGTTGATCTGGAGAAAGCATTCGATAGGGTTCCACGCAAAGTATTGACATGGGCATTGAGGAAGTTAGGAGTGGAGGAATGGTTGATCAGAGTAGTGATGGCAATGTACAAAAGAGCGCGCACAGCTGTAAGGACGAAGGACGGGAACAGTGGTGAGTTTGAGGTGAAGGTGGGAGTGCATCAGGGGTCGGTACTAAGTCCACTACTATTTGTAGCTGTGATGGAGGTGCTGGCTCAGAACGTAAAGGAGGGTTTACCGTGGGAGTTGTTGTATGCAGATGATCTGGTGTTGTTTGCGGAAAGTATGGATGGACTGAAGGAAAAGATGAACAAGTGGAAGGAATGTATGGAGACAAAAGGTCTGAAGGTGAATATCGGAAAGACGAAGGTGATGGCAAGTGGTAAAGCATGTGGTGAGGTGGAAAGAACTGGGAAGTGGCCGTGTGCTGTGTGCAGGAAGGGTGTCGGAGTGAACTCCATTCAATGTACAATGTGCGCTGAGTGGGTTCATCAAAAATGTAGTGGTCTGAGAGGGTCATTTACCAGTGTGGCAGCTACATTCAAATATAAGGTGTGCGCAGAGGGAGCTGCAGATGGAGGAAATGTTGAGTTGGATCTTGGAGACGGCGTGAAGCTGGAAGGTGTGAAAACATTTTGCTACCTCGGAGACATGCTGAATGGAGAAGGTGGATCAGACTCGGCAACGGTTGCTCGAGTGAGATGTGCATGGAAGAAGTTTCGGGAACTGAGTGGCGTGCTGATGAGGAGGGGAGTGTCGCTGAAGCTGAAGGGAAAGGTGTATGCTGCATGTGTGAGAAGCGTTATGATTTATGGGAGCGAGACATGGGTAATGAACGCAGCAACGAAGGCTGGAAAGGGTGGAAATGCGAATGGTTCGATGGATGTGCGGAGTATCGTTGAGAGAGAGGAAGACAAATGATGAATTGCGAAAAATGATGGGAATATTGCCTGTGATTGATGCTGTGAAGAGGAACAGGTTGAGATGGTTTGGTCATGTGTTGAGGAAGGATGAAAGTGACTGGTTGAGAAGAGTGATGGAAATGAATGTAGAAGGAAGTAGAGGACGGGGGAGACCGAGAAAGACTTGGCTAAAGATGGTGGAAGAAGAAATGCGGGCAAGGGGGTTAACAAGGAGAGATGCAGAAAATAGGGCAAAATGGAGAAGATTGTCATGGGGACCGCAAGGCTAACCCCCGCTCTAGCAGGGAAAATGGCCTTAAAATGCATGTTGTTGTTGTTGTATGAAGGAGAGGTTCAAATCCACGTGTTGACCATTTAGACACCTGCCATCTGATGAAGATTGTAACAGGTAATACAGTGGGGTTATAAATGAGGTTCAAACTTCTTGAGTTTGAAGGAACCTTTTAGGCCCATCCATGCACTTTAAACGAATAGCATAAAAGAAAGGAGGTGTGATGATGTTTTGGGGTTTTTTGTTGTTGTCAAAATTGGATTCGTTTCATTTTCGTGAGAATTGCTACAGGAAAAAGGAACAACAAAGTGTTTGGGATTGGAGTGATTGTGATAAGGGTGTGGCCGTATGTTGCGGTGAAAAGCATTCATGTGGTTTTGGTGGTTTCCCTTCAGGAAAAACAAAAGTCCCATTTTTTTTTTTTGCGGCTTGGCCCATTTTCTTTTTTTTTCGACACCCAGACACAGGCACATACAGACATAGACAGACAAACACAGATATAGACAGACAGACAAAGACAGGCACACACAGACAAAGACAGACAAACATCTCGTTTTTTTATTTTTGTTTCTCACAATTCTATCTCTCTCTTATTCACAGACACACACGCACACATACACATACACATACACACACCCTGTTTTTTTTAATTTTTGTTTCTCGCAATCCTATCTCTTGTGATTTTCAATTCTTATTTCTCTTTTTCAATTCTTATTTAAAACACACACACACACAAATAGAAAAACACACGCAGACGGGACATTGTACTCAGGAACAAAAAGGAAAAGACAGCATTGATGATGGAGATATCAGCACCCAGCGATTTTGGCCTAAACAACGCAGAAATCAAGAAAATGACCAAATACCAGGACCTCAAAAATGAAGTGAAAATACCCTGGAAGCTGAAGAGCATCGAAATTGTACTTGTGATAATTGGGGCAATAGGAGTGATGAAGAAGAAGCTCACTGAGATTAAAAAAACAAAACCATTCCCAGGAATATTACCACAAATGAACTACAACTGGAGGCACTCCAGGGTTCGGTGACGATCCTGAAAAGATTCCTTGAAACAAAACTGAAAAAGTTGAACAATTTAGTCCATGAACCGTGATCCCTCACCGAAGAGGAGGTGGATACTTTGGGTCCCAGGAGGACTCTGTTCCACCTCCTCAAACCCGCAAATGGAGATAACCAAATACACAGACACAGACACCTGTTCAGTGACCTCATTATATGAAGATTCAGAGAGGGAAAGGGATATTTTTATGGTCTTAATGCATAAATATTATTTATAAAGTCCACTACTATTTGTAGCTGTGATGGAGGTGCTGGCTCGGAACGTAAAGGAGGGTTTACCGTGGGAGTTGTTGTATGCAGATGATCTGGTGTTGATTGCAGAAAGTATGGATGGACTGAAGGAGAAGATGAACAAGTGGAAGGAATGTATGGAGACAAAAGGTCTGAATGTGAATATAGGAAAGACGAAGGTGATGGCAAGTGGTAAAGCATGTGGTGAGGTGGAAAGAACTGGTAAGTGGCCGTGTGCTGTGTGCAGGAAGGGTGGCGGAGTGAACTCCATTCAATGTACAATGTGCTGAGAGGGTCATTAACCAGTGTGGCAGCTACATTCAAATGTAAGGTGTGCACAGAGGGAGCTGCAGATGGAGGAAATGTTGAGTTGGATCTTGGAGACGGCGTGAAGCTGGAAGGTGTGAAAACATTTTGCTACCTCGGAGACATGCTGAATGGAGAAGGTGGATCAGACTCGGCAACGGTTGCTAGAGTGAGATGTGCATGGAAGAAGTTTGGGGAACTGAGTGGCGTGCTGATGAGGGGGAGTGTCGTTGAAGCTGAAGGGAAAGGTGTATGCTGCATGTGTGAGAAGTGTTATGATTTCTGGGAGCGAGACATGGGCAATGAACGTCGAGCAGCAACGAAGGCTGGAAAGGGTGGAAATGCGAATGGTTCGGTGGATGTGTGGAGTATTGTTGAGAGAGAGGAAGACAAATGATGAATTGCGAAAGATGATGGGAATAGAGCCTGTGATGGATGCTGTGAAGAGAAACAGGTTGAGATGGTTTGGTCATGTGTTGAGGAAGGATGAAAGTGACTGGTTGAGAAGAGTGATGGAAATGAATGTAGAAGGAAGTAGAGGACGGGGAAGACCGAGAAAGACTTGGCTAAAGATGGTCGAAGAAGAAATGCGGGCAAGGGGGTTAACAAGGGGAGATGCAGAAAATAGGGCAAAATGGAGAAGATTGTCATGGGGACCGCAAGGCGAACCCCCGCTCTAGCAGGGAAAATGGCCTTAAAATGCCTGTTGTTGTTGTTGTTGCTGTTGTTTTGCATAGATCTCTGATTCTGCTGATGTCCCATACTCTGTTACACATCGTCGGTGCTGCACATCGTCGGCGTCGTATATTCAACAGTTTATTGGAATTTGTAATTTGTTCATGGTACCGGCGATAGCTCACCTATTCTTCACGAAGAACACCATGGGATCAGCAGATGGGACACCCGGCATAACGTCCATCCGAGGGGCCGCAGAAACATTGAGGAATCACCATGCCCCTCAAACACATGGATGATAGCTTGTAGTTGGGTCGGGATTCGAACGCAGGCTAGTTAGCTTAGACGTGAGTGTAGTTGCCATGGCAACCCATTGTATTGTATAAATACACACTAATTTTTAATTGTATATATTTCTGTCACATTAGTTTGTTGTTTTCATTCAAAATGGTAAAACAGCTTTCTGAGAAGTGCATTCAAAACCTTTCCTGATTGCTTCCTTTTTGGTTCACGAGTTATCAAACAGAGTGACCACTATATTTGTCATGGGTGTGTGTCTGTCTGTCTGTGTGTCTGTCTGTCCGCAGCATAACTACCCCGATGATATCAGATCTTGATGAAACTTAGGTGGGAGGTTGATATCATGATCTACTTGTGTCCTGCGTAGAGTGGGCGTATTGCGCCCATTGTGGGCGGAGCGACGCCTGAAAAAGATGTCTTTTTAGGGGGTAATCGAGTTCAAGCTACATCTTCTCCATGGGGTTTGGTGGAATCTGACAGGGGTTTCGATATTTGGTTGGGGCCAATATTATGTGTCTAGCTCACGGAGCTGGATTTTTCATTTTCGCCCCAAGGTCAAGGTCACAAGGTCACGAAATTTAGTAAAGTCGATTTTTGATGGTTTTATTACATTTGCTTCCTGATAGGGTGAAATGTCGTACATGATCTTATATTATCACATACATCATGAAATACAAGTTTTCCAACAAATTTCAGAGTCTTCGACCTTTGAAGGTCACAAAGGTCAAATTTTCAAAGTTGTCGGAATCAAACGAAATTTTCGGTATTGTGCAGCTAACTAACCTCGCAACTGATTATACATTATTTTCTATCTCATTTCAAGGTCAGTAACCTTCGTTTTGACATTTCAAGGTCACAAAGGTCAAATTTTCAAAGTTGTCAGAATCAAACCGAATTTTCGGTGTTGTGCAGCTAACTAACCTCATAACAGATAATACATTCCTATTTATATATTTCCAATGTCGGTTTTGACTTTTAAAGGTCACAAAGGACGGCCATTTCAAAGTAGTCCGTCCTTTGTCATTGAATAGAATACCGCTAGCTCGTGAACCATAGTCGTCTCCCGACTTGTTAAATACTTGTATGTTACATAATTATAAACAGTCATTGCAATAAATAAGTGGAAATATAAAATCAACAAGTCAGGAGACGACGATGGTTCACAAGCGAGCGGTATTCGATGACAAGGGACGGACTATAACCGAAACAGGCCTGGACAGGCCAGGCCTGGAAATGTCAAAACGAAGGTTACTGACCTTGATATGAGATCGAAAATAATGTATAATCAGTTATGAGGTTAGTCAGCTACACAATACCAAAAATTCGGTTTGATTCCGACAACTTTGAAAATTTGACCTTTGTGACCTTGAAATGTCAAAACGAAGGTTACTGACCTTGAAATGAGATCGAAAATAATGTATAATCAGTTATGAGGTTAGTCAGCTACACAATACCAAAAATTCGGTTTGATTCTGACAACTTTGAAAATTTGAACTTTGTGACCTTCAAAGGTCAAAGATTCTGAAATTTGTTGGAAAACTTGTATTTCATGATGTATGTGATAATATAAGATCATGTACGACATTTCACCCTATCAGGAAGCAAATGTAATAAAACCATCAAAAATCGACTTTACTAAATTTCGTGACCTTGTGACCTTGACCTTGGGGCGAAAATGAAAAATCGAGCTCCGTGGGGCTAGACACATGACATTGGCCTAACCAAATATCGAAACCCCTGTCAGATTCCACCAACTCCCTCGGAGAAGATGTAGCTTGAAGTCGATTAACCCCTAAAAAGACATCTTTTTCGGGCGTGGCTCCGCCCACAATGGGCGCAATACGCCCACTCTAGGCAGGACACAACTAGATCATGATATCAACCTCCCACCCAAGTTTCATCAAGATCGGATGATATCATGGGGTAGTTATGCTGCGGACACAGACAGACACACACACCCATGACCAATATAGTGGTCACTCTGTTTGATAACTCGTGAACCAATATTAATCCAACATATTGTTGCCATTGTATAATAATGAATGGTACACATGGCGGTACCATGACTAAAGCAAAATATGCCATTGTTGCCATGACGACAGGTAAACATGCCGTCAGTACCATGACTAAAGGGAACGTGTGTTGATGGATCGACTGTGGGAACCTCATGTGATGTATTCCGGTGATTTTGAATGCGCAGGCCCATGAATCCTGAGGGCCTTCCAAAAAAAGGCTGCAGTGTAATCATCGCTGCCAATCAATCAACTTTCGCCTCATGTCACTGTCCTCCACACCCTCGTGTTCATCTTGCGTGATGGTAATTTTAAAGGAATTTTTGTCACGTGCACTTTTGGGTGTGAAATTGATTCTGGGCCGACCCATCATTTTGTTTCCACGTTTCGGTTTCCAGATGGATACTTCCCCGGGTTCGAGTCCCGACCCGGCTATGAACTGCCATCCTGGTGTTTCACAGGCAGGGCGATTCGTCAATGTGTGTGCCATACCTCTGGTGGACATTAAAATGGGTGTCCTGTCTGACGGAATTAGTTGGTGGACATTAAAGATCCCACGATGGCCTTCGCGAAGAGTAGGGGGATCCTGGATCAATTCCAAACGACTGCTCTAACTGTTACCGTTGTAGTTCTGTCGAGGTCTCCCTGTAATATCTAATTATCATGGATGTGATATCTTCGGCTCTTCTCATAATATGATTTACTATCGTGATATTCCACAGAAGCAGCCAGGGCCTTACTTACTTATCCGATGCGTTGCAGCAAATCCAAGCGAGTGCCCAAGAGTTGCGCAAACTGCGGGCGCTGCTGCGACCGTGCGACCTGCCGGAGTTTGAGAAATGCACGAATCCTCCTCGACGCCGGGCCTTGACCACGGTCCTCGCCATCCTCGCTCTGGACACTCTCCGAGGACCAGGAACACCCCTCCGTAAGCACATTGGCACTCGAACGGCTCACGATTCCTTCTTTACTACGTTGCTTGCACCTGTGTTAGTTCGGGACCTGCAAATTGTTTAAAAATTTTTTTCCTCGATTTACGGCCGTGCAGGAAAATTCTATCCATTTTGTGTAATGAGACAATTAGTTATAGTGGGGCGGCTTAGCCCAAATATTCAAAAGAATTGTGCATTTTGTGATACAAGCACCAAATTTGGCACAAATGTACATTAATATGTTGCGAACATTTTCAGATATTGGGCCACTTGAAATTCCGTAATTTTTTTTTTCAAATTTTTTCAAATTTCGTAATTTCAAATTTTTCGGGTGACACCGTCACAATTTCGGTCTTCGAGGCCGGCCGATAGGCAAAGTGTGACCGGAAGGGACGAGGTTCTCCTGACCACGTGGCCCTCGATCCGGGAAGCGAGAGGCGTTCCATTAGTGGACGCGCCCCTCACGCCCGACTTTTGGGCGGCCCCGGCAAGCCGTTTGTTTTGACGTTCCGTGACGGGCCCCGCACCCCCACCTCCGGGCCGACCGGAAGCTTGTGCTGAGTACATCATACCTGAACAACTCAGTGAGGCAGAACACAGCAGTGCACACCAGGGTGACCCCTTCAGTGCATAAACCAATTAACCTGTCCACTGCAGGGCATATAGAAATGAAGTTATTTTCTGCATATAATAATAATATAAGTTCAGTTCTATATAACAATTTCTGTTATCACCACTACCACTACAACTACCACTACTACAAGCTTTGTCTGGAATTTTGTGGACTAACAGACAAACAGACATACAGACAAGCTGGGATCAAAACATTACCTCCTTCCACCATTGAGTGTAGAGGTAAACATCATGGAAATTATATCATGCCCTAGATTTAATTCATGCTTACCCGTGTATTTGCTTCACTGGTTCACAAGGTCTTTTGCATACATGTAATTCAGACTCTCGTCTTCATTGCTGACCACACAATGTTCGCAACATATTAATGTACATTTGTGCCAAATTTGGTGCTTGTATCACAAAATGCACAATTCTTTTGAATATTTGGGCTAAGCCGCCCCACTATATCGGCCGGCCTCGAAGACCGAAATTGTGACGGTGTCACTCGAAAAATTTGAAATTACGAAATTTAAAAAAATGTGAAAAAAAAAATTACGGAATTTCAAGTGGCCCAATATCTGAAAATGTTCGCAACATATTAATGTACATTTGTGCCAAATTTGGTGCTTGTATCACAAAATGCACAACAGGTTTGCTATGCTGCTACACTATTATCTCATTAAGATGTCTTGAGATGGTTACCTATGCTGGAGGTTATGTTTTCACCCATGTCTGTTTGTGAGCAGGATATCTAAACAAGTTATGGATGGATTCAGACAAAATTTGGTGAAGACGCGGATACGGATCCAGATACAATAATTTATTTTATTTTTTAAGCGATTCTTCATCATTGAGAGATAACGATATGCAGTATACGTGATATTTCAAAATGGCCGAGTTATGACTAAACTTGGAGGACGAGTTGGTTCGGTGACGAGAACAAGCCGATTAGATTTTGGTTCAGGTCCAAATCCAGACCCGTCCCATCCGTCGGTGGGATACAAAACGTTAGCTGTTCAGCCTGGCAGAGGTTGGAGGACAAAGGGAGCAATGTTTATGGCAAATAATTTAGGTCACTCAAACTTTTGGGCCTCCTCATCCGCCATGATCTTTCTTGGGCTAACCAAATATCTAGCTTGGACTTCAAAGGCAGCCGTCGACAGGACATCCTTCCGCAGCTTGATGGAGTACTGCTCTCCCCTCTGGCTCGCACCCATGGTCTTGCACCCTCTGCATTTTCTTTGCTTTGTCTCCAAGTTTCTGAAAGTCGTACGTCGTCTGCCAGTGCCAGTTGCCCCCTTCTGGTGGAACTCCCATAATCCAAACTCATTGCCCACATCCACTCATTTATTCCCCTCCCCCCTCCTCCACCTGTGAAGCCAACTTCCTCAGTCTCTTCAATCTCATTCTTCCCTCCAGGGTGTCAGGACAGATATACACTCCTACCCTCATGAATCCAACCCCCCCCCCCCCCAAGCCCACTTCTTCCTGGGTTCCCTCCCATACACTCAACCTCTTCGTCTTTTTTGTTTGTTCCATTTTTGCTTTTTTCCCAGTTTTCTCTTTCTGTGATTGAGAATACGTCGCTGGATGTAGCTTCTTCACCCCGTGTGTCCTCCCCTTGTTCTCGTTCTTCCCCACTCCCTTATTCCTCTACCCAACCCTGCTGTTGGTGGCTTGGTGCCCTCCCACCCTTTTCTACTGTTCAAGCTTGTTCTAGTCTACTTTTTTTTGTTCCTTTTTTTTTTTGAGCTCCTTCCCGAGCCCCAACTTTATATACAAAAAACCGAGACCAATTGCTTGCGATTTGAAAGCAACAGATCTTGTGCTGGGGTCTCGTCGTGGGAGATTCCAATAATTTTGAGAGTTTTAGATTATACCAAATCCAGGAGGCAGAATATTGGATTAATATGAGTATTTTAAGGTGTATGACGTATATTCAAATAGTCTAGTAGGAAGACTAGGTCCCCCTGCACCCCCCGGAGATATACTTCTAATCAGTGTTTCTAGATTGGAAAAAATGTGTAGAAAATGACTAGCTATGGCCCCAAGCTGAAAAAATGTCCCACATACCATTTTTATGCAAATTACTGCTGCCATTATCAAAAAAACGATTTTTGACATATCTCAGCCAATATTGCAGATAATTGAAAAATGAAGGTGTCTAGACCCATGTTTTGAAGGGCATAGATCATGATAGAACTATTCATAACATGATTACATGTGTCTATGGTATACTAGTATGCATATTAATGCTGTAATTACAAAATAATCAGTTTTACAAATGATAAGGATACGTTAATACTGCAGATAACTTAACATGGTACATAAGGGGTCTAAACCCAGGTATTTTCAAGGTTAAATGTCAACAAGATGCTCCTGAGTCTTGCATAGGGGCGGGACATTGGCAGTAACATTGGTACCACTCAACTTTTCTTCCCACCATTGACTTTGTATTGCGAGAGATTTTCACTTGCTTATTTAAAGGTTTCTCACCCAGCCCACGTAAAATCTACCAACTCCTGCTGTTAACTCCCAAACATATTTTTTTATGTTATCCAATCACAGTGCAGAAATGACAGACTAGAGATCCAAATTAGTGCTGCTATAGCTGCCATTTTACATTTCCATCCATGTAACATGCGCGCTCGCGCGCTCGTATCAATTGGTAATGTCGCGCGCTCGTATCAATTGGTAACGTTGATGTTATTGAATACCTCAGTTGAAAGTTCAGTCTTCCATTCCATCTGTGTGTTGTTCTTGGTATTCATCCTCCAATCTAGCCAGGTAAGATGCTAACTATAATGTTACTCACACTCTTGACTTCAGTTTCTGCATGAAATCATAAACAGGCAGAATAACAGCTGAGCCAGCTAGCACCATGTTAGCTAACGTTAAAGCTAGCCTCATCTATGTACAGTATGTTCCTAATGTCGGTGTAACTTAAACTTTTGTTAATGCCAAACATGAGACATATCTGTTGACTTCTGTATATGAATTGAACCAGAAAGAGGCACGACAGCTGAGCTAGCTACAGTAACTTAGCACAATGTTTCATTGGCCTAGATAGCTAACGTTAGTGTGGAAGAATTTAGATGTTTTAGCTATTAGCACTTTTGATGCCACTAAACATGGTTTAGTCAGCTAAAAAGTACCCTAGTGTAGAACATGACTCAGAACCTCTGTTACCTCACTGAAAACTCAGAGCCTCCTTTCACAGGCACTTTTAACATCATTCGTGATTTCTTATTTGTCATTTAACAGTGATGGTAGACATCGACAGCAAGCATGCCCAAAAGAAAACGGAGTGTAGAACCTGCAGCCCAAAGCTCTCCTCCTTCATGCATCCTTCATGTACCATCCATGTCTGATCATGGGGATTTCACGCCCCTCCGTAAAATTAAAGGATCTGCTTCAGAAAAACTGCAACTGCTTCAAAAGATCCGGGATAGACGTCTCAACCAACCGCATGACTCCCCATGTCGTATGCAATCAGTATGTGATCAGATCCCGGCAACTCTTCCTGATGACCTAGAAAGAGTAGGATATCACAGCAAGTGTTATAAGCACTTTGTCCGCCACTTTCATCGTCTGGGAGATGATACAGAACCAGGGCCATCAACCTCATCATGGCATCACTCTCCTCGTAAACCAGGAGGTTCTGCTGAACCCATCTTCCCGCCAGAGTGTATATTTTGTGAGAAAGTTGAGACCAAAGATGCTCATCGCAATACTGAGAGGCCTACAACCTTCCCATCCTTTAAAAACAAAGAAAATGCATGGGAGCAAATCGAAACACGGGCTGAGAAAATGGGTCTCTATCGACTCCATCGAAAGGTGAAAAACAAAGACCTCTTTGCATGTGAGGCCAAACACCATCCGTCATGTTTTAAAGCTTTCCGCACAGCATTCTACAACTATGAGCGTGCGATTCACAGAGCCGAAGCACCAAAGGAGCAGGCTTGCATGTCAGCCGCCCATGAAAAGGCATTCAACTCAGTACTGGAACACATTCAAACCCAGGTCATCCAGCAGAATAAAGTTCTACAGCTTTCTTCCTTGCGCTTGCTCTATGTCGAGGAACTGAAACTGAATGGATATGAGAACTCAAATTATCGGTCAGAGAAACTACTGAAACGCCTACAGAATGACCCAATCAAGGAGCATATCCACTTCACGAAGGTTGATCATGACAAATGTGATGTCATTTCTTTCTGGCTTGTGCACAGCTCAAACATAACAGTTTCCAATGCTCTCGCACGAGCATTCACACTCGGAAGCACAAACAAGAACCAAAATGTTGCCCTCCAACTTCGCCAGGGTATTCTACAGGCTTTCAGAGAGTGTAAAGACCAACCATGGCCACCAACAGCTGAAGACATGGAGCTCAATCCTGAAGACATCCTACCTCCAGACCTTGTCCGCTTTCTCAGCGTGCTAATGACTGGCAAGGAGGGCATCGAGACAGAAAAGGTGAAGCGTCTGGTCTTCTCCATTGGACAAGATCTGTGCCGTGCAGTGTCAGATGGAAAATGGAAGTTACCAAAGCACATTCTCCTCTGTGTGACTGTAAGGCACCTGTTCCGAAGCAAACAGCTCACCACAATACTACACAGGCTTGGACACTCTGAGAGCTACGATTTCGCCTTGGAGTTGGAAACTGCTCTCGCCAAGGTCCTGGATGAAGTCTCAACTTATCGTACACCACAAATTGTGACAGGAGAGGGCAACCTTGTATTCCACTGTGAGTGGGACAACTTGAATAAAACCACTACCAGTGTGCACGGCAGCAACATTGTAAACAGTGCTGGAGGAATCATGGTGCAGGAGGTCAAGCCCGGGTTCGAGAGCAGCAAGGACCGAATGCTACCTACCATCAATAGGTCACAACAGCGTAGCCTGAAGGTCGACACACCAAAAACTCTCCCACCCTTGCACTTTACTCGCGTTGGCCCGAAGTTCCCTGAAGGCTCATCATTCACACCGCCAGCAGAGAATGACACAGTCTATGCCACTACGATGCAAGAGTACTACATCTGGCTCTTCATCAGATACATCGGAAGCTGTGGCCTGCAGCCTGTGCCTGGGCTAGGGGGTTTCACCTCTGCAACTGGTTCTCCCCCACCCAGCAAATCAACAGTCGACTACTGCACGCCTATCCACCAACCGATCACAGACAACGCAGTTGTTCGTGAGCTACTGAAGCGTTCCGAGGCAGCAACTGCTGAGGTGGGTCAGAGATGGGTCCTGAATACATTTGATCTGGGTGTCTGCATGAAAGCCCTTCCCATCATCTGGCGCTGGCCAAATGAATTTGCTAGTCATGTAGTAACGATTGGACCCTTCCACACATCCATGAACTACATCGGGATGCTCACTGGACACAAGATGCGTGGTTCTGGATATGCAGAGATTCTCTTTGAGGCACAACTAGTAACAAGTGGATCTCTCAAAGGTGTTCTCAGTGGAAAGGCCTACGCAAAGTCCCTCTTTTGCCTCAAAACAGTGTGTGAGGCAATGGAGAGGCTGTTGATGGAGAGATTCACTGAGGAGGAGAACATCATGATCTCTGACCCTGCTGTGCTTCTCAGAATGACCCAGTCTTGCAACCGAGAGCACCTCGATGAAGCCCTCAAAGACCCCTCAAGCAGTAATTTGCATAAAAATGGTATGTGGGACATTTTTTCAGCTTGGGGCCATAGCTAGTCATTTTCTACACATTTTTTCCAATCTAGAAACACTGATTAGAAGTATATCTCCGGGGGGTGCAGGGGGACCTAGTCTTCCTACTAGACTAAAAGACCTGTCTACCGGCATTAGTTGGGGGACGTTAAATATCCCACGGTGTTCTTTGCGAAGAGTCAGCGAGCTATCTCCAGCACCATCAACAAATTACAAATTCCTTCCATAACCTTAGTTGAATGTCAGGCCTGGCCAGCCGGTTCGTGAAAGACTTGGGCCAAAACTTCCCCCAGCCAAACATACAACAACGTTGAATAATTGTGGCCGTTAAAAGAAGAAGAAGAAGAAGGGCATTCAAAGTACAAAATAACAATCTTCATTTATTTATCGTAAATTGGTATACGTAATGAATTTTACCTAAAGAAGTGCAATTCTGTTCAAGTTTATAGAAATAATCCACCATTCGTCATGCTTTTATACTGCTGGAGATTTTTTTTTTTCTATAAAATCTTTAAATTTATTATTTCCATTTTTTTTTGGAAGGCCCAGGCCCAAGCTGGGCAGATGAGACGCACACACATCTTATCAAGACAACAAGTCCATTTGCCTCCATGGAGCCGCAGAGCCTGCCTGGTAGGTTACCACGTAACCTCTAACCCTGTACGAGTACAAGGTAACTTCCACGAGTGTTTTGAGAATGTAAAATGTGACAAACTCGGGATGCTCAGGATCCCAGGTTCGAATCCTATAATTATGCCGTTTTGTCCTTTCGTTGTTTGCTCGTCTAAAAGTACACCAACATCGCGTAAGCTCGTCGGTATGCATATAATATATGTCCAATTCTCCATGAGCCTTACCACGATATAAAATACAATGTTGTGGACAAAAAAAAGACAAAAAAAAGAAGAAAAAAAAGATGAGGTCTTGTGGTCCATAAATATGCTGCTCGGTCACAGATCTGATTTGCTTTCAGATTAAAGCTCTGTTTGCCTCTAATTAATGTTCATGGAATCCGTGCTCTCATTTTTGTTTTTCCGGTGAAGCTTCATTTACTTTCCTTCCACCGGGAGAAAGGGAGGAAAGTGTTGAAGAGTGCAAGTGGATCCCACTTCCCAAAATCCCTCCACGATGCAAAGCCCGGGATTCATGGAAAAAACTCCAGCAGGTACTTCCAGCTCATTTCCTGTTCCTTTCGAGGCACATTTTCATACCACACATCCAGAGGAAATGTTTATGGGGGAGAGCGATGCCACCCTCTCTCCCAAAGTATTTGACGTCTGACGCGTTGCCCACATTGTAACGGATGAAGAAAACGTCACATCCGAGGTGGATTTTGGGGGATTTGAAAGAGGTGGATTTGGGGTGTATTAACGGGGGTAGAAAAGATCAAGGTTTTGGATGGGGGAAGATAAGAGATGGTGGTGAACAGCCGTTTTAAAGACCTGGAGGGAGGAGTGGGATTGAAGAGAGTGAGGGAGTTTGTTCCAGAGGTGGGAGAAAAGAGGAATGAAAGAGCGAAGGTGAATAGAGAGTCTTGATTTTGGCAGTTTCACCAGAAGAGGGTTGCTGGCAGATCTTGTGGATCCTGCAGGAATATTTGGGGGACAGAGCACAGCAGGGGGAGCAAGGCCGGAGAGGAGTCAAATATTACTTGCTTCCCCTCCCGATGAACATTAATACATGCTTATGGTTTGTGGGGAAAATTCATTTGAAATTGCATTTCGTTTGCTTGAAGGTTGAAATGTCCAAGTGACGAGTCATTTTTGTTTGTTTCTTTACCTGCAGGTGGACTGCGGTTGTGTTTCACCCATTTGTTTGTCTGTCTGTCTGTGAGCAGGATATCTCAAAAAGTTGTGGACGGATGCGGATGAAACTTGGTGGACAGGTTGGGTGTGTGACAAGGACGAATCGATTCAATGTTGGTGAATATCCGGATATTATAGTTGTTTAATTTTGTAAGTGATTCTTCGCCATTGAGAGATCGGGCCAAAAATGATGCATCAGCATATTTCAAAAAGTTGTGGACGAGTTATGACAAAACGTGGTGGACTGGGTAGGTGACTAGAACAAAGAACAATTTTTTTTTTTGGACTTCCCCGTTGATAAACTTCATGGAAGATGGTCCGACACGAGAATGGATTAAAAAATTGGTTACAAATCGTTTATTGTACATTTGGGAGAATAAAACCCCAGAGCTGGACGTCTGAGGGTAGAATGTAGAATTGATGTCGAAGTTGATGTTCAACTGATATATACATCAGTGTTGTAGTCGAGTCCACCTAATCCGAGTCCAAGTGGATTCGACCTATTATGTACCCAAATTGTATTTATTTATTTGTTTATTTATTTTACCCCATCTGCTTTTGCCGAATGAATGAATGAATGATCGTTTTAAGGCCATTTTTCCCTGCTAGAGCGGGGGTTAGCCTTGCGGGTCCCATGACAATCATGGTTACCTGTTTGACGCAATGTTTTTATGGCCGGATGCCCTTCCTGACGCCAACCCTGAGTCGCTTCTTACGATGCGCAGGGATACGGTGTACCTATTCTAAACCGGGGTACGGGATCATTCATCTCAGCAAGCTGGTACTCAATTTGCCGACCTCGGAAGGATGACAGGCTGAGTCAACCCCCCTGGTGTTAATTTAGCGATCGACCGGGATTCGAACCCAGGATCCTAGGATCCCAAGCCGGCACCCTAACTGCTAAGCCAACACCACCAGAATATATGGCTGTTGCCATATATTCTGCTTATATCCTTATTACTTGTATCCTACCATAATTATGAGTCAAAACTAACAATTATTGTGATATCTTGTAGGGGAAATAGAAATCTCCAAACAAATTTGAAATAATCTTCAATCTTATTATTAATTTGCAATTTGTCACTGGCGTTGACATCAATACGAGTTATCATTATGGACTCTCGGTATCAACAAGCTACATGCATCAAACAAAGTGTCAAATGGAGCACCTCATCACCATTGGAGCATTTAAATTGCATCAGATGTGCCAATAAATGTGAATTGTTGCTCCAAGCGTGCCGGCTCCGTGACGGAAGACACCATTTGCATTTTTGCCACCCGCATCCCTACCCCGCTAAGAATCCCGTGCGGGCAGATCAAGGTTTTGATTCGAGATCAAGGTTGACGTTTGGAATGCAGATGCGTTTAGAATTAAGTCTTTCATGAACCCATTGGCCAGATACTGATCAGACCTGACCGAAGGTGGCAGGAATTTAGAATTTTGCCGGAATGCTGGCGCCAGCTTACCCAATGCCATATCCTAAGGTGTGCCGTAAAACAATTCGATTTATTTTCCCGAGCGATTGTTTTATCAGAAACGAGTGATTTGATGACTTTTTGCTCCATTCTGTTTTCTTCTGCAATGCGTCGTTTTAGTTTTCATTCATTTCATAGCAATCCATCAAGTTCTCACAAATTTCCTCCTCGCTCTGAATTGTTTGCCTTTTCAGGATCTTTTGACTCTATCGCCGCTGCTTTTCGACGAATTTCATGAAACGCAGGTGAGGTCATTTTTGCCGGACGACTCGATGATAATTCCCCGCGGATGTCACCTTGTGCGTTAGAAAGCCGAGAGACCGAATGCAAAGCTTTTGTTTGGTATTTGATTCACCGAATGAGAGATTTGCAACTCGTGTGGGCCAAGGCTCAAAATGGCTTACATACGCACACCAGAAATATGTCTCCTTCATATGAAGCCCCGGTATGCCATTGTGCGGTTGTTTTGAGAGCGGAGTCCTGCTCGCCTGATACCACATTTATTGGAGGATGAATTCATACTTATCGTCGGCCTTAAGGATGTGAACTTCTTGCAGAGCATAGAGTTGTGTCGTCGTCCCTCTCGGCAATGTGCTTGCGGTAAAACGTGGCGTTTGATCAAATCTTTGTTTGCTTTCACTTGATGTGCCGGCGGGTTTTACAAGAGTGCAAATTCAATTAACCGACAAAATTAGATGTATGGGGCAGACTAAGGATTGCGATAAAGATAACCGTCCATTCGGATCGAGATGTCGGGAGTGGGGTAACTAATGAGATACCCGAGGGCATCCGTCATGCTCATGCATTTGCACCCAATTTCCAGGTCGATTCGTCATGCTTGAGGTTACCATTGGCAGCAGGGTACCAGCACGGCATTGTTAAGTGCATTTCGACCTGCAATATTTAATTCCTGGCAGGACCGCTCAAGAGGCGGCACTCTTACCCGTGAGCTGTCGAGCGTGGGTTAGATTCCTGACCCGGCGAAAACTGCGGGATTGCTGCTTTGCAGGCAGGCTATTGTGTCGCAGTGTACCAGCACTTGGATGAACATTAAGCTGGGTGTGAAGTTCGTGAATTTTGATTCCGAATGCAACTTCAGACTGCCACCCTATTGATTGGTTCACTGTATGACCTGGCACAATGGCCTAGAGGTACGCACACTCACCTCTAAGATGTCTAGCCTGGGTTTGAATCCTGACCCAGCTATAAACTGTCATCCTGGTGTTTCACAGGCAGGGTGATTCATCAATGTGTGTGCCGTACCTCTGGTGGACATTAAACTAGGTGTCCTGTCTGACGGAATTAGTTGGTGGATGCTACTGGTGAAGAGTAGGTGAGCTATTTCCGGCACAGTGGCCAAATTCAAAATGGCAAAGCTGCAACTCCAGCAAAGGATGCTACCCATAACCAGGTGCTGCAAAAATTCATGTACCATCCTCGTGATGGGGTTCAAATAAAAATGGTGCTTCTCATTACCAAATGCTTGCAGATTTTAGAACTCTTTGCCCTTCAAAGAGTCGGCCCATCATATGCGAATAACTCGAACAAATCCTCAAACTAGTTAAGGGTGGCTTTGGCAATACCTCGTGGACACAGTGGCAATTTGTCCTGGATAAAATGGGTTTTTGGAAGTTTTTTTTTTTAGGACTTGTTGGGAATGTAACGACTGGGGAAACGTGATCAGTGCTTAGATTAGACCATTAGTTATGCCAGATGAACCAATGGTTCACGTTATAGCTATTGCAGTGAAATACATTCTGATTGGAGGTTCAAACTCAGACCACAAAACTCACAGGATTATTCATGTTGCTCGCCGAGTGACACCGACGGGTTTTGTTTCCATGTTCGCAGCACGTTCCAGAGCAAGAAATAAATTTTGATCCAAGAGAAGAAGAAGAAGCAACAGTTCCACAGGACAACCCTAGATTCAAAACATCACATCTTCGAAAGGTACTTTTTTTTCTTTTCTTGAATACCTTAAAGAGCAGGTGACGTCCTTGCGACTTGTATGCAAACGATCGCAAGGTGCTCAAATGAGCACGTGTGCGATCCATCGTCACGAGCCGGGTTTGGATTACAAATCTTTGTCGATTTTATGATGTCCAGTTCACTCTCTTCAATAAATACTTGATCAGAAGAATGCAATTTGTTATGGAGAGCAGATGCATATATGGCTATAATGTATATGTTATACAAGGTCCATATAACGCAGCTTCTTCTTAAAACTAGAGCTTTCTCCTTATGGTGACGTGTTGCGTAATTTTGTACCTTATTTAATTCCCTTTGTACCTGCTCAACTCCCCACAAGCTTCACACTTGGTTGTTAACATGGTAATCAGTTTTAGCGCAAACGTTACGAGTAATCGGCGTCCACAACCATCCTTGACCATGTTTGGAACGTCCGCCTAGGCCCCGGGCCCTCATTTTTCACCTTTATTGGTTTTCTTCGCAACCAATCGAGCGCACGACAAAACTTTGAACATTAGAGTGCCTACCCATGGGGAATCCGTTCAGCAAAGTTACGCGGTGATTGGATGTAAAATGCGGCCAGCGTTCCAAAAAGACTATTTTCTGCAGGTATGGGTTGCAGGGTGTTTCACGTATCAGGAATAAATGGCCCAGACCTCGCTCCGCTTCAGCCGGATAATGCTTATTTTTGGGCTATCTTGTCACCGCTGTGCCCAATCAGTTACGAGGTCCCGACACCACACGTCCATCGTCTTGTCAGTACTCGCACATACTTGTCAGTACTCACATCACATGTTTGACAAACGAACCAAAAAAAAGTCACTTTTCTAATTACAAATCATGTCCTGTATACCAAACACAGAATGTTTAAAGGTTTTCACTGAACTTTGCTCTGATTTATGGGATATGTATGATCACAAGACATAGGGGCTCTGTAGCTTTATTCATTTATGTATTTTTGACATCTCCGAATCGTGTTCATAAAGCACTGTTCCTGGAATTGTTGTGGAATGCCACACACTTACAACAGGTGTTCAATCGTCGGCGTCACTCTTTGCTTTGCAAACTAACGTATGCTCTGGTTTTAGAGATTACATCTATCAGTATATTTAAATTGGCTCACATACAATAATGAAAGTCAATGTCAGCAAATACACCGTACACCAACCCAAAATCATGGCCAATAACACCTTAACCGTAGACAGGTGTACCCCTGGGTATACCCGAGCGTACAGAATGGATATACCCAGGAGTGCACCTATCTAGAGCTAATCACTTGTGCAAGGAAAATAAAACTGTCTTTTGATGAAGAAGAACAACGATGAAAGTTTGTACAATTAAAAACACCTTTTGTGTGGTTACATTAAGTGGAATTAACGTTTTAAGTAAAATTTCATTTCCAGTGCTTTAAAATCCGCCGAGACATTTTATTTTGATAATTCCACTTTATAATCAGCTAACATTGTTTATAACTATAGGGAAAGCACCAACATCAAACTTATCGCTTGACCCGACCACCCTTACAGGTTGCCCTTTGGCCAGTGGCTGGGGCCGTCATCGGGGGCGTCGTCGCTGGGCCGTTCGGCCTGCTCACGGGTTTGAAGGTGGCGGTGGTGGCGGCGGCGCTAAGTGGCGGGCTGGTCGGTTTCACGGGAGGAAAGCTCGTGCAGAAATGGAAACAGAGGAAAGAGGCATAAGGAAGTCCAGCGAAGGGTGCGCGGAGTTTGCATTTCCCCATCACGGTGGCAAAGCGCATGATGCTTCAATTCGATTTGCACGATTACAAGTCTGGTGTTACCAATTTTGCTATTCGATGTGATGCAGGAAAACGAGCGATCATTTTATTCCCCTTTGCGAAGTAGAAAGTGCCTCAGATTTTGTCACGTGACACAGTGTATTTTTTAAGTTAAACATCAAAATTGCCAAACTAGTGCAGTTTCCAAATGTCAAAATAAACATGACAAATTAAAGGAGCTCCACAAGCTATAAACCTATCTGCTCTGATTTGAAATGTTAAAAGACACAATGCTCTCTTATGGGGTCCATCCATTTGTGAATCCTATTCCAGAAACACATGGTAATAACCAATGAGGTGATAGAATGATTGGGATTACCAACTACTTCAATACACCCGAAAAAGACCAAACCAAAAGGATTTAATAATGTATTTGGACTATATTAAACCTATTTTGCAGCCATGTCCTTATCTTATGCTTGATTTTTGTTTTTTAACTCATCTAATTTATAAGGAAGATGTTGTTGCATTGCTGTGTGGATTGTGGTAGTCCAAAAGGACCATTACATTCCCGATAGATACTGCCTCCTACGCTGGGTTCTGCCCATACATAGCTGATTTAAAGCTTCTCTTAATAGGCCCAGATCGAGTTGTTACTGCAGACCAATGATGTAACGCTCCAGGGACCTCAAATGAACTCTGTTTGTTCGACAAAATGGTGGCAGTCATGAGGTGCATGCTGTTCCGAGAAAATCAATTTGTTAAATCAAAATAAAAGTTCACAGGCAAGACTACAAGCAGTCATGTTTTCTCCCCCTCAGTGCCACACACACACAATCACTCACAATGCCTGGACAGTGTTGATGGGACATGTCAGCCATGTAATCAAATAAGCTTGATGAAGGTGCAGCGCCTGGAAGAGGAAGAGGATACGCTGTGGCTGGATGCACAGGCAGCATGATGGCTGCATGAGGAGGTGGTGGTGCAGTGACTGGGCAAGGAGGCAGTGCGGTGGCTGGGTGAGTAGGAGGAAGCAGAGTGAGGGGGAGGCGGTGCGGCAGCTGGGCGCGGAGGCGGCATGGCATCTGGGCGAGTAGGAGGAGGCTTGGTGAGGGGAGGCAGTGCGGCAGCTGGGCAAGGAGCCGGGGCGTTGGCGGGGCTTGTAGGAGGAGGCTGGGTGAGGGTAGGCAGTGCGGCAGCTGGGCAAGTAGGAGGAGGCTGGGTGAGCGGAGGCAGTGCGACAGTTGGGCAAGGAGCCGGGGCGTTGGCGGGGCTTGTAGGAGGAGGCTGGGTGAGGGGAAGGCGGCACGGCATCTGGGCGAGGAAGCTCTGTCTCATCTCTTTTCACTTCCTGCAATCACAGTGGGCCATTCAACCAATCTCCACCTGAGGCTTTTGCCAATCTTTGCCCCACACATGATGACAGAGATGCTGGGAGGAGACTTGGCTCCTTCCCTCCTTATTGGTGGGGGAAGTCCCCTACTCCACACTGCTGAACTTGATGAGGCTCACAGAAGAAACGAAGAGACAATACAGCTTATCATAGCTATTTCTGAAGGCACAAACCTCCCCAACCACACAGGCAACATTTTACATCAACTCATTCGCTTGAACACATGGGGTCAAATTTACGAAAGTCGTTTAAGTGTTACACATCGCTAATCGTGTGATGATCACGCGTTCAAAAGTTCAAAATTAATCTCCAATCGCAGAAGAGCGATTATCTAACGCGTGATCAAAACCTAATCACAAGCGTTTAAATAACCAAAACTTTTACACGTCGGTGAGGGTATGTTTACGAGTACGTTTAAGGCTTTGAAGTAAACATTGCACAGATTACAATTGGTAATTTACGTGGGAAGGTGAATACGGATGCGTTAGGAGTGCTTGAATTAGCTTGCGAGGAGGCAGAAGAGGATAGGAATAGGGCAGTTCACCGACATGCATCGATAATCTTCACGGATAGATGCAATGAAGAAGTAGGACAATATCAAATTTATCTGGAGTTAGACTCTCGAGGGAATCATTTCGTGGGCTGCTGAATCTAATGCCAGATGACATGAATGAACCTACGATGAGCAATGCGCTGAATTCCCTGCAAAAATTGTCCGTAACATTGCGATTCTACGCAAGTGCATCATTTCAATTGGATGTTGGAGATATGGGCAGGGTTTCACAGGCTAACCGGCTGTTTAGACGCGTACAACTAATCGGCTGTTCAGACGCGTACAACTAATCGGCTGTTTAGACGCGTACAACTAATCGGCTGTTTAGACGCGTACAACTAATCGGCTGTTTAGACGCAACTAATCGGCTGTTTAGATGTGTACAACTAATCGGCTGTTTAGACGCGTACAACTGTTTAGACGCGTACAATCGGCTGTTTATCTCTCTTCATAAATTGCCATCTAGACAATTTATGTTAAGCGCCTTTTGTAAGTTTGGCCGTTAATGTTGTAACATGGTGTAAAACGAAGTGCAAACATGCATGGTATCCAAGGCTTTAATAATGTAAGTATTGCCGTCTTCATCACAAATGCAGCAGCATCTTTCACTTATACAACTTGAGATTTTAGATCCTGTCACTGCTCATGGGCTTGTTTATTCTCGAGGCCCCTTTCTAATCTAAATTAGCTTTCACTTGTACTTGAACAATATCTATGAGGAGGTTCAATGCTGAGTTGTTGGTATTGAGGTTTGTATCACTCATCTCCATCAATATCACCCGAATGGTCATTACCATGTATTGCTGGAAGAGGATTCACTGGACTAATCCAAATGGAAGGGCCCACAGTTGTGCCTGCTTCTTGACCAAATCAAATCACATCCTTCATCCAACTGAATGCACGAGCATTTCCATTATTTCGCAAAAGGTAGCTTCGAATAAAGCAGCGCCGTTTACACTCCAAGTGAATCAGTCTTTACTTCAGTGATGCACTTTACAGTATTAACCCTTTTTCACAAATTGATGACAGCACTTTACTTCTGCCACCTTCTCAACCTTGAAGAAGTCAACATGTCGCCGGTGAATAAAGAACTGCAAACACAGATAAAATAGTATGGAACCGTTTGAATTGTGTTCTCAAGAACCAACGCTCAAAGCAATGTGAATGTTAGTCTTAAAATAAACGTTTATTCAAGGAGTCATGTGGTCAAAACAAATTAATTGGGTTGGGTAGGGGAGCGCTGGAGTCGGGAAGGTACTCATTTGGCCACTTTTGAAAATATGTTCAAAAGCTGTACATGGAAGGAATAATACAAATACCATCATATGCTCTTTCACCTGTTTTGCAGCATTGTACATCAAGTGGTCTGAAAGGATTTTGTAAAATAAATAAGGAGCTCTGTCTGCGGTAGGCCCAAAGTTATCCTAAACCGCAGCAGAGTGACGATGCGGCACAAAGACATTTATCAGATGATGAAATTTCACTCGTTTCCAATTTTACATTTTATCTGGTACTTTAGCTGCACTCGACTGCGTCCACACACAGAGCCCAGCGATTGGTTCCGAGAGACGTTGATGCCCAAATCGTTCCACGCGCCGTTAAAAGTGGACCGTCTGATGGAAACGAAAGTAATTACAAATTAACCTTCCATCAGAGGACCCCTCTACTATGGCCTATCACCGGACGACCAAACGATAACCGGGGCGGGAGAGAGGGTGGGAAGGGGGTATGGGCGGCAGGACGGACAGGAGAGCGGGTGGGAGTGGAAGGAGGATTCAATTTACAAAAAGGATGAAGGTATAAACTGGTTGGGTGCAGACATTTTACAGGCAGGTTTGAGAGTACAGTGATTACAGTCAGACGCTAAGGTCATCTTCCAGGATACGTCAAACCAAAAGCTTAACGACAATGGGGATCCTGCTTTGTCTGAGGCTGAAAGCACCTAATACCATCCGTATATGTTTCTCCCAATATTGTGCTCTTCAAATAAAAATAAAAGCGAAGATGGACTTACAGGACCGATCGTAGAATGACGCCTCGGGAGAAAAAAATAAAATCCAGCCACTCGTGTTTGACACAAGTCATGGGTTTTTCCAAATGCCTTCCGATAGTCCGGCTGTGGTCGTGCCCAAAATCCTTGCCTTGCCTTTCACTACAATCCCTCTCTCTCCACTGTGGCCATCAGAGTTCATCTCTATCGCGCTTGAGGATGGTGTAGCGATATTCACTTGGAGCGAGTTTCTGGAAAGAGCTATCTGGGGGTCTACTTTGTTCCTCCACCTGCACACATCAGGGGAATTAAAGCCTGTCTGGTTATGTAGAAATAAGTTATGCGGCGGTATGTGATGCAACGGAGAAAAATCAAACAAAAAAAAACAGATGAGGGAAGTGCATAAATAAAGAGAAGTCAAGAAACCTTGTGGTCGATGTTGCTGATCAGGGTTGGATCTGGCCCGTGATGGAATTCCCTGTGTAACTTCCCAGAATGCAGGTCGAGTACAAACTGCCGCAGCTTTCCAGAAATACTATTGACATGGAAAGGGGTGGCACGCTTAGGAAACAAACATCCAAATAGAGATACGAGCAACACACTATAGGAAGAATCGGTTTTGTTTGTTTTGTTTCTTAATGTAGTACATTTTCAAGGAAAACTGCCATCCTGGTGATTTGCAGGCAGGATGATGCATCCAAGAATATTCGACTGTTTCAAAGGGGACGTTAAGCAATCTGATCCGCAATTACTTACTCGATGCTAAAATGTTCTACAAGAAAGGTAGGCCTAATCTGCACTCTGAATTCTTACCTCTATTGTCCAACTGAAGACTGCTGCAGCTAACCCTACCTATGATAGAAGACGAACAAATGCTTCTACTACCTCTGGTCGGCTAAAGGTAGCACCAACTTCAAATGTCTCAAAAAAAAAAAAATCTCCATTTGGAGCGAGTGTCTGGAAGGCCACGAGGGAAATATTAGAGATAGGTGGCAAGCACGGCCAGTCGATTTTCACGTCAATATTAATAAATAGCCTCGAGTTGGCTGACGGTCATCTCTTGAGGTTGTAGTTCAGACATCTGTTGATTTTGGGTGAATAAGGTATGAGTAGGGATGCAAAGTTCCAGGGGGTAATCCCCTTCCCCTATGAGCCCCCCATGATCTGAATTCGAAAAATACGAAATCGGAAAATGTAAGACGATCGATCCTGCGGACCATCGAGTAAAAGGGCTGCATCGGCTTTCAGAGCAATCGGGTAGTAAATAAGGTACGAGTAGGGAGGGATCCAAAGTTTCTGGCGGTAAAACCCCTGGGAGCTCCCATGATCTGAAATTGAAAAATCGAAGCCCGAGTGATGGTGCAAGCCATCGAGCATAAGGGTAGGATCACGTTTCAGAAGAATCAGTTAGTAAATTAGGGACAAGTAGGGATCCAAAGTTTGGGGGTTAACCCACCCCCTCCCCCCATGATAAGAAATCGAAAAATCGAAGCCCGAGTTATGGTGCAATATGGTATTTTTCAATTGTATTCATGGGTTAAGTTTCAGAGCAATCAGCCAGGTGATAAGGGAGGAGTATCAAGAAGTAGCAAAAAGTTAACGGATTGACGGACAACCGGACGGACAGACAACCGGACATCACGACTCATTTTATAAGTTCATCTCTTTGAGAATCGTGATGAGATGACCAAAAAGTACCAAATTAATGACTGGTTGTACCTTAGCTAGTAAGACCCAATCTTTGTCCAATTGATAACAATGACTAGGAGGGGTAAGGCAGTCATTGCCCCCTCATCAAATTAGGCTCCCCATTTACAGTCGGCAAAACCAGATGTTTCATAATGGTAAAAAAAGATAACTCACGCAAGATCATCCACGTTGGGGAAGATGTACATGTGCTTGAAGCTGTCGATGGCGATGACCGGGCAGTCCTTCGGCGACTTGTTTATGTGCTGCAGCGGGTGTCGGAACTTCTCGCAGTTTGCGTGCAGGAAGTTTATGGAGCCTGCAATTGGGTGCATAGTGAGATCCTACAAAAGGGACCACTCATTTTGAGATTTGTGGTGTTGACGATAAGTGGTGTCAAAAGAGCCACCGATCTTGTACATCTCACATCTTGCCCAAGTAAGCCCAAGGCAATTAGGGTCATTGTTTTATTTATTTATTTTGACACTTTTTATGTCCGGGCATCTTAATCGTGTTCAACATCTTGAGAGCCTAAATACAGACTTGGCATTTAATATGGAATATTATTTTTTTCTTGACTTGGATTTACTTTCTGAACTCAGTATATCAATCTGGTGAGTTTATTTTACCCTTCGGTGATGTCTTTGTTGAAAGAACCATGTCACTGATTGCCTTTCGCAGCAAGAAGTCAATAACAGGATTATATCACAGGTGGCGTGACAAAATGTAAGGACAGGTACATTTGACGATTGGCTTCACAATCGGGTATATAAGGGTTGTTGCGGTCTGTATTAGTGGAAAACAACTGCTGCATGTCTCCAAAAGTTATTTCCGCTTCCTCTGGAGATGGTCCGTCAACTTGACAATGCTGTTTGTCATGGAGTGGTGGCTTTACGAAATTCTGGCATGAAACAGCATGCTAATGCTCAGCAGTATGGCATCACTCAAGGTCAGGTGTCAAAGATCCTGAAACAAAATGCTCAGAGGGGTGTCCCTACTCCAATACCGAGGCCAGGACGTCCACGCAGAACCACAAGGAGAGATGATCGCCAGCTGCACCGGTTAGTCTGCAATGGCTGTACCAAGTCAGCTAATCGGTGTAGGGCTGAGTGGCAGCAACTGACAAACGTGCCTGTATCCAGAAGGCTAGTCAACCAACGAATGGTTCAAGCAGGCTATCGTGCCAGGCGTCCCCTGAGAAAGCCACGCCTGACAAGACAACACAGCCAGCGCCGATTGCAGTGGGCCAGAGAGCACCGTCAATGGCAGCCAGGACACTGGAATCACGTGACCTTCAGTGACGAGTCTAGATTTCTGGTCTATCGTCAAGATGGCCGCGTCCGAGTGCGCAGACAAGTACATGAAGCCCACAACGAAGATTGTATAGTGGCAAGAGTCCAAGCTGGAGGTGGTGGGGTGACCGTTTGGGCTGCTTTTCATGCAGGGGGCAAAACTGACCTGGTTGTTCTGAATGGAAACCTGAACCAGTTGAAGTCAGGGCCATTCTGGAAGAAACATTGCTTCCATTTGCTCATGCAGCCTTTCGAGGAAACTTTGTCTTCCAAGATGACAATGCACGGCCTCATCGTGCTCGCATGATCCAACACTTTCTTGCTGACCGTGGTGTAGAGCATATGGAGTCTCCTGCCATGTCCCCGGATATGAATCCGATAGAGAACTTGTGGGGAGAATTAACGCGTCAAATCGACAACTTGGACCAGCAGCCTACCTCTGTGTGTGAATTGCAGCACACTATTGTCACTGCATGGCAAGCGATTCCTGTCCAAACCTTGGCAAATCCCGTGAACAGCATGCCTCGACGTGTACATGCTCTCCTGAATGCTCGTGGGGGTTACATGAAGTACTGAAGTGTAACTTTACTGTCCGTAATCCCAGTCATAATTTAGCTTTTGTTTTTGTTGAAATTTTTTTTGGCTAATGTGCAAAATAAAGAGATACTTCTGGAAAACGTACAGAAGTTTAACACAGTACTGTCCGTGAATTGAGTTCGATATCGGTTTACATCACTTTCAAGGATCAATTTATTTGTTTCGAAATGTCAAATGTGGTTTTTGTTTCTTTTAAAGGTCACATTAACAAAATCTAGAATAATTTCAACATATTTCCAATGAACTTTTGGTTCTAAGTCATCTTGAAAAGTAAGTTCACCCCCACAAAAAAAATATTCCATATTAAATGCCAAGTCTGTATATAGGAAATATAAACAATATATATATATATATATATATATAAAAACAAGGAAATATATATATATAAACAATCAGCACCAGTGGAAGAGCAAGATGACAGGGTGATGGGTCTTTCAATGGAAAAGAAGAAGAAGAATAGGGAACATGGAGCACATAAAGTCAATCGGCAGACAGTCAAGACGAAGACAGATGAGAGGACAAAGCAGAGATGGACAACTGGACAAGGGCCATAAACATTGGTAGAGATCAAAATCTTTAAAGGTGTCCGTCTCATCATTCAGCTAAATCTTCTTCACATTCTTGCGGTTTCCTAAGGAGCCTGTAAGATCTTCATCATTTTTCAATGGACACGTGGGTTCTTTTTATTTGTCTTCTTTTTTATTTTACTGTTAGAAAAATGTAGGGCATTACATTCCTTAGCCATGTCGTGAAGGTGCTGGAGATTGTTCTGGCTGGGAGGATAAAGAAGAGGGTGGACAAGGAGATCGGAGAAGAGCAGCAGGAGTTTAGAAAGGGTAAGGGAACGACAGATGGGATGTTCCCACTGAGCCAGGTGGTGGAGAAGAGGTTGGAGGTGCAAGGTGAAATGACATTGGAATTTGTGGACCTGGAGAAGGGCTATGACACTGTCATGAGAGAGATGGTGATGGCAACATTAAGATGAACAGGAGTGCCAGAAGCAGAAGTTAGGCTGGTGGATATTCAAGGGAACGAAGGGAAGAGTTTTGGTTGGTCCTGGGATGTCGGAGGAGTTCAATGTGAACATCGGTTTGAGGCAGGAAAGCGCTCTCAGCCCACTCCTGTTTATCATGGTGATGGAGCTGGTAATCAGGAAGGTAAATATGAAAGATATTCTGGGGAGGATATTGTATGCGGGCGATCTAGTTGTTGTGGTGGAGAGTGGGTGGGAGATGCAGGTGGAAGTGGAAGGAGGAATTTGAGAAACGTGCTGAAAATGAGCATGGAGAAGAGGAAGGTGATGTGGGTTGGGTAGCAGAGAAAATAAATTAATATCAGGTTAGAATGGAAGGAGATCAGACAAGGAAATAGGTTTGAGTATCTGGGGGGAACAGTGACCGGGGATGGTAAGTCAGAGGCAGAGGTGCGGAGGAGGATCCAGGTGGGTGTGAAGTTGTGCAGGAGGGTGGAGGGTGTAATGGCAAACAGAAAAATTGAAAGGAAAGGTTCTGAAGTCGTGCATAATGCCGGCCTACATCTGGGGACGGTGTCACTGACAGAGAGACAACAACAGAGGCTGCAGGTTTGCGAGAACAACTGAGTCAGTTGAATTGTGGGAGTGAAGAGGGTGGATAGACGGAGAATGGATGAACTGAGGGAGGAGATTGGTGTGCATATGACCATGATGGGGAGATTGGTGAAACGCCGGCTGAGATGGGCAAGACATTTGGTGCGGATGGGGGAAGAGAGAATGGCAAGGAGAGCAGATAGGTTGAGGGAACAAGGTAGGAGGAAAAGAGGTAGACCATGGCTGAGATGGAAGGATTGTGTGAAGAGAGACATCAGTAAGGTGGGGGTGTTTGAAAAGTGGAGAGAGTTGACTGAGGAATATTGTGGTCAAGGTAGGACAGAGCTTGGTGCCATTGGACCGCACCCCTTATAAAGGGAAGAGAAGGAAGAGAAGTTAGAAAAATGTCTTTCATCACCTTTCTCGCCGATGAGCTGGCGAGCCACCTCTTGCTGGAACCTCTGGAGTGTCTCTTCATCGTCCTTATTGTGGAAGAGGATGAGGAAAGGCAGGCCCTCCTCTGTCAGCTCCTGCACAGAGTACACCGATCAAGCAATCAATCATTCTCCATTAAGGGCTCTTGGAGGATGAAAGTGATTCGGAGAAGCATTGGGAGTGATGGTGACCAGAATACTTGCCTCTCCATTTTCAAACGTGATCTCACGGACCAGTGGAACACATTTGTCCTGAGTCCATGCGAGGAGCAACTCAAAGTTTTTCAGTGTTCCAAGGAAGACCATGTCTGGATTCTTTTCCTGAAGCAAAAACGAATCACATGACTTCCTAACATGCATGCATAGCTGACCATCAATATAAACCAGCCATTCTATCTTAACAATCCTCTTCTTCTTCATTTGTATACAATACAAGGCTGCGGGGCAGCATCATTGGCTGAGGGCGTGGCTGTGCCACCGATGAAATTTCTTCTGCTGGTAGAGCAGAAATTTGTAATTTGTTCAGAGTACCGGAGATAGCTCGCCTACCCTTCACGAAGGACACCTTGGGATCTTATATGTCCACCAACAAATGCCGACAGATTGGACGCTCAGAGGGATGGCACACACATTGATGCCACACACATAACCACAGATTCCGATCACATATGATGTGTTGATATGTCCACTACTTCATCAACTCCTACTTGTCTCCTACATAACAGCACAATTTTTCAACAGATTTGTGGCCGAGTGGCGGGAGCGGGATGGATGGGAGGGAAGCGAGAGAGAGAAGCGAAGGTTGCTACCGGATGGTCAGACATTGGGGTACGACAAACTGGTTTGTTATAACAAGTTACAATTGAGAAAGGGGGGGGGGGGGGGGGGGAGATCAAGGGAATGAACGAATGAATGAAACCAAAATTTTGCTGACATTCCAATTCAAAGAAGGATTGATCACAAGGTGAAAGAACATGTGATTGAAGAAAACAACAACTCACAAAAGCAGGTCTGTAGATAATGTTATCTCCAGAAAATCTCTCTGGACGAGACACCTCCCTGAAAAACAAACAAACAAACGAAGTAGGCATTGTATCATGGGAAAAAAGGAGGGTTGGAGAGGAGGAGGAGTGACTCAAACGCACATTGAAGACTCCCAATGAGGGACCGACAGGTGCAGTCACCTGCAAATATAATAGGAGTAAATGCGATTAGCACTGCTGGGTACGAGTTACATTGTACGACGATTTATATCGGACTATGGGGAAAAATGGCCTTAAAACGTTCATTCATTCATTCATTATGGGGACACTCGCTCAGTTCAAACAACAGAGGGGCACGTCACAGCACTGTCCATGTGACACCATCACCTTCAAATCACAGTTGTACAAAGAGAAGTTGAACACAATGGGGATTCAAACATGACGACGTTGACAACGAACAGCCCCTCATACAGCACACGGAAATCTGAGCTCTTCTCTTTCACTGGACGAGGATGTCTTAACACAACCTCTTATTGTTTGCCAAAGCGAAGCTTCTAACACAGCCAACATGAAAGGAAATACAAATATATAACAAGTAAAAGTGATACATGATAACAGGTGCATAATGCACATGCATGCAAGAATTAAATAAAGTACTGTACGAAAGCACCTTCTGGATTATGCGGATTCTAAAGCACTCGTATAACCTTATTGGAATCTCCAATGCGGAGGCCGAAGCACAAGGCCTGGTGCAGTCACATCGTAGGCAAGTCGGTGGCCTCTCTTAGGGTCTCTGCTCTCAGTCCGATGACCACCAACTCTTCGTGGATGTAGGTGTTCTTCTAGTAATCCCCTCCCAATTCATTATCCCAAAATTCTGGATTCCCACTCTCTTCCACTCTTTTATTCCTCTTTTCTCGTCTTTCGAGTAATGCCTTCTTGACGTTGTCCAATTGCACTTGTCCTTCCAGGAGTGAAGCAAGCTGTGCCCCACCATATCATGTCATCGCCCATCCCTAACCACAATTCTCTCTACCCAAGCAATCCTCTACCTAACCCAACCTCTGTACTTGCCAGATGAATGCATTTCCTTTTGTTTTCATTCACCCTCCCCCAAGAAATAGGATTAAAATTCACATTAGCAACAGCACAAATGCAACTGGTCGAGCCAAAAGTTGGTGATTATCACTTGGTCTTGTTCGCAGATTATTAGCCGATAAACTACCATGACATTATTGTCAAGTCAAGGGTGAGATTGTGCTACGGCGACAGATAAAAATGCTGACAGTTACGGCCATGAACGTCGTTACATTTCAGGGCAGAAAGCACGACGGCAGAAGGCGAGGGTAGATTATTGTCCGAGAGGCAGAGTACCGAGCAATTGAGTACGCTGGAAGGAGCAGCACGTACCCAAAGGTGACGTAGAAGACGCAGTCGTCCCGGAGAATGTGCGCCACTTTCTCAAATGTTTTGTAGTTCTCAGACTCTGCATCTTCAAAATATCCGATGATTGTGCGCTTGGTACGCTGAAAAGCAATCATTTTAAAGATGAATATTCCAATTTCATGATTCATCGTTTTTACTAATTTCCTAAACCGATCGATATTTCCTGGACCTAAAACACATACAAAACCAAGCTGTGAATAATAACCGTAAAATACAAATCACAATATTGAGCCGAGATTTACTTTTGAAGGTCTGGTGTTGGCTTAATGGTTAAGGTGGCTGGCTTACAGGACTTAGGGTCCTGAGTTTGAGCCCCCTGGTTTGCTGTTAAAATAATGCCAAGTGGGTTGACTCAGCCTGTCATCCTGCTTTTGTTGGCAAAATGAGTAGCAGCTTACTTGGAAGAATAAGCCATCCGAGGATCCTACGTCGGGGTAGCAACCCACCCAGGATTGTGCCCCCTCGTAGCCAAGGAAAACTGGTTTGGCAGCCCTATGCACCTGAAGATGTGAAATGAATGGCTCTTCTTCTTCACTTTTTAATATACCGAACAATGGGTAGAGAGAAAAATGTGTGAAAGATAGGTCTTTTGGATCGAGCAGCATTTATACATCCAACAAAAAATGCAAAGGAAACTAAAAGTACAGCAATTATAGTTTTAAACAGCAGCAGCCCAAGGGTACCGACCACTCCCTTCCAAAAATAAACCATATGTGTCCTTTCCTCCTGACAAGGTGGAAAAGTTTCTGTCAACCCTCGACTCTGATTCTGCAACTGGACCTGACGTCATCAGCCCACGGGTCCTAATATCCTGCTCTTCCGCTCTTTCACTCCCTCTCTCTGTTCTCTTCACCCTCTCTTTTGCTCAAGGTCATCTGCCATCTGCTTGGAAATCAGCCAACATCACCGCTTTACACAAAAAAGGGGCAAAAACAGATCCTAGCAACTGCAGACCAATCAGCCTTCTCCCAATTATCAGCAAAGTCATGGAATCCATCATTGCTTCGGATATGAAATCTTTCCTCTTCTCCAATGGCTTGATCTCTGATCATCAATTTGGTTTCAGACCAGGTCACTCTACTCTGGACATGCTGCTTCTGCTGTCTCAACAATGGATGGAGGTCCTCAATGCCAAACAGGAAATTAGAGCCGTCTCCTTCGACATATCACGTGCCTTCGATACGGTCTGGCACCCCGCTCTGCTCACCAAACTCTCCTCCTTTGGTATCCATGGAAATCTCCACGCATGGCTGGCGGACTTCCTCTCTAGTCGTAATCAACGTGTGGCCCTGAATGGGTTTCTCTCATCTCCTCTTCTTGTTCAGGCTGGAGTTCCCCAAGGCAGTGTTCTGGGCCCTGTGCTTTTTCTGGTCTTCATCAATGATCTCTCCGACTCTTGAAAATCCTCTCTATCTCTTTGCTGATGACTCTACTCTCTGCCGCTCCATTCCTCATCCCTCAGATCGGCAGTCTGCAGCCTCCTCACTCTCTGCAGACCTGGACAAAATCACTGACTGGGCAAACAAGTGGCACATGTCTTTCAATCCTGACAAATCTCACACTCTTACGATGTCTCTCCGAAAAGACTGACTGGACAACCCTCCCATCCACTTTCTGAATAATCCTCTCCAAGAAGTTCTGTCACTCAAGCTTTTGGGTCTCACTATCTGCCATGATCTTTCATGGAAAACCACATTTCAAATCTGGCCTCCAAAGCCAGTCGCCAACTGGGCATCCTCTGTCGTGCGAAGTCCTTCCTTGGCACACCTGAGCTCCTCACCACATACAAGGCTTTCATCCGCAGCTCAATGGAATACTGCTCTCCCCTCTGGGCTGGTGCTCCTGCCTCACACCTAGCTCGTCTTCACGGTTGAAAGCAAAGCGTTCAGAATCATGGGAATCTCCCGTGATGAAGCTAACTCCGAGGGCCTTTCACTTACTCATCGCAGGCAGGTTGGTGGTCTTTCTGTCTTCTACCGACTCCTCTCCGGCCTTGCTCCTCCAGCTCTCTCTGGGCTCTGTCCCCCAAATATTCCTACAGGTCGCACAAGATCTGCCTGCAACCCTCTTATGGTTAAATTGCCAAAATCAAGACTCTCTGCTCACCTTCACTCCTTCATTCCTCTTTTCTCCCGCGTCTGGAACAAACTCCCTCACTCTCTTCAATCCCACTCCTCCCTCCAGGTCTTTAAAACAGCTGTTCACCACCATCTCTTATCTTCCCCCATCCAAAACCTTGATCTTTTCTACCCCCGCTAATCTCACCCCAAATCCACTTTTTTGAAATACCAACTTCTTTCCTGGAAGTCCTTGGTGTCCTTGTGTTTATACTTCTCCCACTCCCCCCCCCCCTCCCTTCCCATGCCGCCTCCCCACAAGCCCTCTCCCTCCCACACATTCCCGATGTCCCTGCTCTCAAATGTTGTGTTTATGTGCTTCCCCTTCTCTCCCCATCTTGTCTACCGCTCCCCTTTTTATATACTTTGTTTGTTTGTCTGTTTGATTTGTTTGTGTGATAAATGTTAGCTCTTTCACGAGCCTCGATTATGTATACAAAAAAAAGAATGAAAAAAAAAAAAAAAAAACCCCGATGTGAATGGAACATTCAGGGAAAAATGAAAATATTCAAAGCAAGGACAAAAGCAAGTGGTATAATTACCAAATTGTTACTTTATAAACCAGTCTAGTACGGTTGTGGTTATGACTCTCGCAATTAGCAGACGATAGAGTCTGTTTACATGATGCTTTAACATTTGGTGAAATGTCGATTTCACTTATGCTTCTGATGGCAGTCAATCCGAGCAAAAAAGCTGAACAAGATCTGAAGAAGTCTTCAATTTAATGAGCGCTCAATCCGAGAGGAATTAGAGCACAATGGTTATTGCCCAATTAAATAATAATAATCTAACGAGGACAAAATATGGTTATTATCATGATTTTAACGTCAACGCTTCACTTGCACATACGGGATCCACTGGAAAATCTGGATTCACACGATATACGGCTCTATTCACAACTCAGTTGCAAAAAAACTAGAAAAGCAGCGAAAACAAGCAATACAAATATCCGACACAAAAGCAAGTGGAAAAGGAATGCATCTTCGCTGCTTTGCAAAGACACGACAAACGGGTTCGGCAACTTCGGAACAAAATTGCAGTCACAACTAAATCAGCATTGAATGTGGATTGCACACAACTGGGTAGACTGAAGAAAAAAAAAAGGACTATTTAATGTTATTTTGCTAAAATTAATTTGGCATTTTGCATAAAAAGTGAAAAAAATTGTTCTAAATCAATTATAATTAGAGAGTTCACGGAACAGCTTACCGTGTACAGTCCTGAGAAACAAGGACATGGGAGTGGTCTGCGAGCAGCAAATTTGATTGGTCGAGATGATGTAAAAGGCTGTAATATTTTGTCCACGCACTGCTAAAGGGAAGGGTTTTGAAAGTGCCAAAAAGGTCATTCGTGTTCTGGGGTGTTCAAGTAGACATTAGCCTGGTGTTGGCTGGCTTACGATCCTAGTGTCTTGAGGTCAGGCTCTTGTTGCCGTTGAATTAACACCAGGCGGGTTGACTCGGCCTGTCATCCTTCTGAGGTCGGCAAAATGAGTACCAGCTAGCTGGAGAGGGGGCATTGCATCAGCGGCCCAGCCGCACACCCAGAAAATGATACAGCCAAGCAACTACAGGCTGCATACAAATAAATAAGTAGATTTTAAAAAAGGCCGTGGGGGAGAAAAAAAAATCAGTGAGTTTACCACCATTGATACAGCGTCTTTTACACCACCTTATTGAACATGTTACATTAGGTATTTGTGCCTGTTGTTCGAGTCCTTTATGACGTCCATAAAAAACAGTAATTTTTCTGCATGGAATGGTTTTCAATTTTGTTGGACTGCCAGGCAAACAGAAAGAGTAAATAAATCATCCCACGTCTCTGTGCATGCACAATTGGGATGAATTCAGGGATGAATTCAAAGTCCAGATAAACTGCAGGTTAGTTTTCCAATTCATGTTCTGATCCGTGTTCAAAATATAACTATCGGAAATGAAATCAAGTTGTTCCTCGATCATAAAACTGACGTTTGTAGACAGACAAAGTGAGTCAATGTTGATCAAAGTATGCCAACTGCTGTGGGGAGCAAGGGGAAAAACTGGCATTTGGGCGTTAACCCTTCGTTGGAGCAGATCGACACCACCATTCATGAGAAAGACCATCAGTTAAGATCCATGGCTGGTAGTGAGGCTTTTGGTCCGAGGATCTCGGTCCGAGTTTTGGTCCGACACACAAACTAACTTGTTAATGTACAAGAGGATTGTTAAAGTAGATGGGAGGGTTTGCAACACAGTCCTTACGGAGAGACAGAGTGAGAGTGTGGGACACATTCTAAGTGTTTGACCAGCTCGTGATTTGATCAAAGTCTGAAGATGCTGCTGCTGGTCAATCTGAAGGATGAAGTTTGTTATGGTAGAGGGTCGAGACATCAGCAAACAGATAAAGGGGATTTTCCAGAGTCAGAGAGATCATTGATGAAGATCAGGAATAGGACTGGGCACAGAGCACTCACTGCCTTGTGGCACTCCAGCCTCGACAGGGATAGGAGATTAAAGGATTCCGTTGAGAGACACACGTTGGCTACGAAAGTAGAGGAAGTCCATATGTGTGGAGTTGGTCTTGGGTGCCATAGGGCAGAGGCAGCTCATAAGTGTGGACGCTACCTCCACCATTTTGTCAGGACCTCCTATCAATGAATATACGAGGATTTGACTGGCACACATGCAAGAGCATGCACACGCACACGCACACACACACGCACAGTATTAGAGCAGCAATAAACAATGTTCACCCAGTACTGCTGCCAACGACACCACCACACTTGGACAAAGTGTGAAAAGAAAATAGATCAGTCAATGAAAATACACAAAAATCAAACCTGGAATCAAGACCCAAACATAATGAGCAAAATGGGTTAAGAAGATGAAATTATGTTTAATCCCCCAAGGAGGAATTCGTGGAAAGTTGTAGTTTATCATATCCAAATTCTTCAACCACCAATCGTTCAATCGACTTGTTTAGCAAAGCAAAGGGAATTGGTTTCTCGAGCCAGCTGGGATGTATTCTTTTATTTTAAAATCTTTCTTTCAACAGTGCACAGATTGAACACAAACGGCTTGTTTGTTATTCTTATAAAAGTTTTTTTTTTTTTTTTTCTTTTACAGGTGTAGATTACAAAAATAACTTTAAAACATTGCAGGAAATAATAGTGATGTGCATTGGAAAACGTAGGTTACTGTATTTGGCGCAGATGAAACAAAAAATTAAAAATCCTTCCCCCAGGCAAAGATTTCTAGCCTTTCATCTTGGCAGCGCGTCATCGCCATGGGGAACAAGCGTTACGCCTAGGTCCCCCATCAGTGAAGTGATGCGAGTTGACAAGGTGGAAGACGCAAGGCGGCCATCTTGGATTTTGACGTGGCGACCCAATTTTCAATAGCGTTCTCCCTTATGCCTAGATACACCCACACACCAGATTAGAAGTTAGTAGTTCGTTTATTTTTCAAGATATTTCGCTCACAAGGTTCAGACATATATATGGTGGCGGCCATCTTGGATTTTGACGTGGCGACCCAATTTTCAATAGCGTTCTTCCTTATGCCGAGATACACCCACACACCAGATTAGAAGTTGGTACTTCGCTTATTTTTCAAGATATTCCGCTCACAAGGTTCATTTAGCTCTTTCATGAGCCTCGATTCAGTATACAAAAAAGAAAAAAAAAAGAAGACATACATGGCGGCGGCCATCTTGGATTTTGACGTGGGTTGCACCCACACACCAGATTAGAATTTGGTCCTTCGCTTACGCACGCACGCACGTACGCACGGAGGGGAAAACCATAGTCCCCCTTTCGCTCCGCGGTGCGACGGGGGACAAAAAGAATGGGACTTTGAAGGGACAGGGAGGAAACATGCAAGGGCGTTTTTGAAGGAGGAGGTGGGACTTTCGTCCCTACCCTCAAACTATTTGCTTCCATCGACGTTGGACTTTCCCTGGTCCCTGGTGTTGGGCTAGCGGCTAGGGTGCCGGCTTAGGATCCTAGGATCCTGGGTTCGAATCCCGGTCAATCGCTGAATTAACGCCAGGGGGGTTGACTCAGCCTGTCATCCTTCCGAGGTCGGCAAATTGAGTACCAGTTCACTGGTAATTCCCTGCTTGTCGTTAAAAAGGCGGCAAAAAGGGTTGGCGTCAGGAAGGGCATCTGGCCGTAAAACATTGCTTCAAAAAGGGGACCGAAAAACAACAACAACCACAGTTCCCGAAAAAGGCCAACCCCCGCTTGCGGGGAAAAATGGCCTCTTAAAAAAAAAAAAAAAAAAAAAAAAAGGACGTTGGACTTTCGTCCCTACCCTCAAACTATTTGCTTCCATCGACGTTGGGTGGGGCGGGTGGAGGAAAAACTGCCAGGTGCACACTTTTTGTGCAAACTATTAGTAAACACAGAGACGGTGAAATGCAACTCATGTTCCACCATCCCAACACTAGGATTTAAAGCAGAGGCACGCAAACGCAAATCTCAAAAATATAAGCGACGCTTTCGACGTCACCTTTACCTGTCACGGGCATTCAAATTCTAGCGCGTTTTACAAACCGATCCGTAGGAAATGTTTACTATACATAACAACAAAAATAAAAAGGTTCTATGTTTTCTGAGCACATTTAAATATTTAAAAGATGACGTTTTACGGAGATATTCGTCCGACGTCAAAGCAAAAGCAGAGGTTCAAACATTCGACGGGTCATCGAGACCAAACCACAAGATCATTCCATTAAAATATGAAGATCACAAATCCACCCAAACAGCGGGCTAATCCTGGGTTTGGCCACACTCACCTGAAAGTTGTTTGTTTGACTTTGCTTCGTCTCGATTCGTCAATCGGTTAATCTCGATTCGTGCAGAGATTCAGAGTGACCACCTGTATGACTTTGGGCTAAGAACAGAATACGCTGGATTTAATATCTTAGGTTTGCAAATAAAAAAAATGGATGGATTTGTATTTGGGCAAATCCTAAATAAAAAAATTAAGGGAACACCGACTTGTACAGCTCCCAATTCGGTAAAGGTCAGGCCTGACGTTTCGACGGCCAGGTGCTCTGTCTGGGACCGTGCACACCTGGCATAGCTGCCCGACGGGCAGTACGATCATCATCACATATGCAGCTTGTGGCTGCTGGTTGCATCATTGCTGCTGATGCGGTGCCCCTGTTTCCAGTAAGCTGGTACTGATTTTACCGAATTTTGAAAAATGACAGGATTGAGTCAACCGGCCTGGTGCTATTTATCAGCATGACAGGGGCTCAAATTCGAGACCCTAAGATCTTAAGCCAGCTACTTTAACTGTTAAGCCAAGACCAGGCTTAGACGGGGATTATGTAACATCATCATGGACCAAGGTAGTACAGCACAGGCCAAGTTAATAAAGATGGAGCGCTTATGTTTTGTCTACATGTTACATTTAAGTTTTCCATGCAGCAGCTTTTAATTAATGTTAATGATTTTTTTTTAACTCAACGAATCCACCCACAAGCACACCTGGTCATGCAACCAGGACAACACGCAAGACGATGACGAAAATGTCGTTGGGTCTCACCGTCTGCATATTGCAAATCACGGGATGCCCCATTCCTCTCGTTAGGATAACTTGCACCTCTAATTCGATGCCTTCACTATTCCAGAAGAAGACTGCTCGGTGGTCAAAATGTCGGAGCAGAGCATTGCTTGCTGGGCAGCAACACCATGCTGGACGCCTTAATTTTCAAATGAACATCTCTGGGTTTCAGCGCTTGGGTACGGCACAGTAAAATCAATGGAATGCTAGAACGGCTTGGGAAGCTCCCAAACTAATTTGGAGTGTCTTGGGAAGCTCCCAAACTAATTTGGAGAGTCTTGGGAAGCTCCCAAACTAACTTGGAGAGTCTTGGGAAGCTCCCAAACTAACTTGGAGTGTCCTGGGAAGCTCCCAAACTATAGACTTGGTAATTTAATATGGAATATTTTTTTTCTGGGGGTGAACTTACTTTTCAAGATGTCTTAGAACCAAAAGTTCATTGCAATTATGTTGAGAGTATTCTAGATTTTGTTAATGTGACCTTTAAAATAAACAAAAACCACATTTGACATTTCAAAACAAATAAATTGATCCTTGAAAGTGATGTAAACTAATATCGAAATCAATTCACGGACGGTACTGTGTTAAACTTCTGTACGTTTTCCAGAAGTATCTCTTTATTTTGCACATTAGCCAAATTTTTTTTTTAACAAAAACAAAAGTTAAATTACGCCTGGGATTACGGACAGTAAAATTACAGTTCAGTACTTCGTGTAACCCCCACGAGCATTCAGGAGAGCACGTATACATTGAGGCATGCTGTTCACGAGATTTGCCAAGGTTTGGACAGGAATCGCTTGCCATGCAGGGACAATAGCCTGCTGCAATTCACGCACAGAGGTCGGCTGCTGGTCCAAGTGGTCGATTTGACGCGTTAATTCTGCCCACATGTTCTCTATCGGATTCATATCCGGGGACATGGCAGGCCACTCCATATGCTCTACACCACGGTCAGCAAGAAAGTGTTGGATCATGCGAGCACGATGAGGCCATGCATTGTCATCTTGGAAGACAAAGTTTCCTCGAAAGGCTGCACAAGCAAATGGAAGCAATGTTTCTTCCAGAATAACCCTGTACTTGAACTGGTTCAGGTTTCCATTCAGAACAACCAGGTCAGTTTTGCCCCCTGCATGAAAAGCAGCCCAAACGGTCACCCCACCACCTCCAGCTTGGACTCTTGGCACTATACAATCTTTGTTGTAGGCTTGATGCACTTGTCTGCGCACTCGGACGGGGCCATCTTGAAGATAGACCAGAAATCTAGACTCGTCACTGAAGATCACGTGATTCCAGTGTCCTGGCTGCCATTGACGGTGCTCTCTGGCCCACTGCAATCGGCGCTGGCGGTGTTGTCTGGTCAGGCGTGGCTTTCTCAGGGGACGCCTGGCACGATAGCCTGCTTGAACCAGTCGTTGGTTGACTAGCCTTCTGGATACAGGCACATTTGTCAGTTGCTGCCACTCAGCCCTAAGCCGATTAGCTGACTTGGTACGGCCATTGCGGACTAACCGGTGCAGCTGGCGATCATCCCTCCTTGTGGTTCTGCGGGGACGTCCTGGCCTCGGTATTGGAGTAGGGACACCCCTCTGAGCATTTCGTTTCAGGATCTTTGACACCTGACCTTGAGTGATGCAATACTGCCGAGCAATAGCACGCTGTTTCATGCCGTAATTTCGTAAAGCCACGACTCCATGACAAACAGCATTGTCGAGTTGACGGACCATCTCCAGAGGAAGCGGCAATAACTTTTGGAGACGTGCAGCAGTTGTTTTCCACTAATACAGAACGCAACAACCCTTGTATACCCGACTGTGAAGCCAATCATCAAATGCACCTGTCCGTACATTTTGCCACGCCACCTCTGATATAATCCTGTTGTTGACTTCTTGCTGCGACAATCAGTGACATGGTTCTTTTAACAAATAAATCACCAAAGTGTAAAAGAAACTCACCAGATTGATATACTGAGTTAAGAAAGCAAACCCAAGTCAAGAAAAAAAATAATTCCATATTAAATGCCAAGTCTGTAATTTGGAGAGTCTTGGGAAGCTCCCAAACGAATTTGGAGAGTCTTGGGAAGCTCCCAAACTAATTTGGAGAGTCTTGGGAAGCTCCCAAACTAATTTGGAGAGTCTTGGGAAGCTCCCAAACTAATTTGGAGAGTCTTGGGAAGCTCCCAAACTAATTTGGAGAGTCTTGGGAAGCCCCCAAACTAATTTGGAGAGTCTTGGCAAGCTCCCAAACTAACTTGGAGAGTCTTGGGAAGCTCCCAAACTAATTTGGGGAGTCTTGGGAAGCTCCCAAACTAACTTGGAAAGTCTTGGGAAGCTCCCATCAGCTTTCTTGTAAAGACATCAGGCAGATTCTTATGACCAATGATAGCTCTTGACCACAAGCCGACAGGATTTTCTTCGACAGATCCAAATGATGATAATCTATATGTCATTCATTCTCCTGAGGGAATGTGCATCCATATTGGAGTGAAAACCATCAACATCTCCATTAAGGAAGTTGATGCTACCTTGTATTGCCATTCTTAGTCTATAAGTGACAAAAATGTTGACCAATCAGCACAGTCGGTGTTTATAATAGCAGCTTTAATTTGCCCACCAAAGGACGATGATGCAACCTTCTGCCTGTGAAGCACCAGGGTGGCATTTATTGTTGGATCTTGTTCACTCTTTAAATAGAACAAAAACTTAACAATCTTGATGTAACGCAACTAGTGAAACAACTATGCCGTCCTCAGAATAACCACGACATGTGCCAGAATATCCTTCCTCCCAACCAGCAAATCGTCCCCCAACGACACTGCTGCCCTCTTCCTGTTTCATCACTTCCTCAGGCCCACTCCCTTCACCGTGACTTCATGTAAAGGCCTCTTACATAAATAATTTACATAAGGTGGGAGTGCAAGACAATTATGTCTATCCAAAAAAATTAGTGGCATAATGTTTGGGTGAGACGATCAAACGTAATGTTTTGTGCTGACTATCCAAAAGTGGAGCAAAGTTTGAAGAAAACAAAACATTTGACAACACTCGGTGGCATAATGGAGGTTAGAGAGTCCGCTTTGAGTCCGGGAGGTCGACGGTGCAAACCCCAGCCGAGTCATACGAGATATTTAAAAAACGGTACGTGCCGCTTCCTCGTCACTCAGCATTTAAAAAGGATAAAGCACGGACAAATTACCATATGTTGACAACCATAGCGTAAGCTTCGTGGGCCTCCTCCTGCATCAAAGTTCCTTATAATTGAACTCATTATTATTATTATTATTATTAACTGAAATTAGACACGTAACAGAACAGGAGGAAAAGGACTCGTACCATATCGAAAGAATGTTGCAAAAACAATTCAAGAAATTGCAGATGAAAACCCGATGGAAAAAAAACTAATTGTTATTGTCCCGACCTTTCTTCTGTCCAGGCTTCTCAATTGGGCTTCATTATTTCGTGTCACGAGTTAATATGGCAGCTTCATGATAGCCACCTGGAGTCAAATAATGAGCTCAACAGGACAAGGAAGGATACATTCAAACATTCCCCAAAATTCCTCAAGCATGCATTTGAAAAAAAAAGGCACAGAATTTGCAGAAACAATATTCTTTGGCCTTTATATTAATTAAATTAATGCAATTTTATTTGCTTGAAACAAAGGCCGAATAATACTCTGTTATTTTTATTTACTCCACCAGTCCCGATTACATATTTCATTTTTATCAATGCCCTCTCCCGCACAAACGACGCAACATAAGCAGCAAAACGGATAAGCGGGGATAGCTTACGTCGATGTTGTCGAGCTGGCGTAGGTCGTCGATGGTTTGCGTGGGCACGACCTTTTGCTGACGTACAAAGTCTGTGATCGCAGACACAGAGCGCTGGGCGCGGTACTCCTTTCGCATCATGCGCCCGTTCTTGAACACTTTCATCGTGGGGTACTTGGATATGCGGTAGCGGTGTGCAAGATCGGCTGCACATGCATACAAACAGGAAGGGTTAAAAAGAGTCGATCTTTCCTGACACCGACACTCACCAGCGGCTCTTTCGACATCACTACGGACACTTAGAACGTACAACACACCGACTGAGATCACGATAGTTGACATGGCAACAATCTGTCGAAAAACATCAGGATTTCAAAAACATCTCATAATTGCACTTTATTCATTAGATGTAAAATATAATAAGTTTGCAATTTGGAATTCAAATGTTTAGCCATTCGTGAAGCCACTCATTTCAAAGGTCTTTGTAAAACTTTGACTTATTGGAATTGTAAGTACACTAACAAGTACAAATAGTAAGTTTATATAAAATTGTAATTTAATTGTAAGTAATATTTAATTATATAAATTGAATATTTAATAGTAATATTTAATATTACTTATTAAATTAATAGTAATATTAATTAGTATTAAATAAATTATTAATAAATAAATAATTAATTAATAATAATTAATTAATAATATTAATAATAATATTAATATTATTAATAATAATAATTAATTAAAATTAAAAATAATATAAAAGTTTAATAATAGAATAATATAATGATAATAATAATATATATATAATAATATATATATAATATATAATAATATTATTAATATATATATATAATATATACATATAATATATATTAATATATAATATATATATATATATATATATAATATACATTAATATATAATATATATATATATAATATAATATATAATAATATATAATATTATTATAATATGGAATATAATATATAATATATAATATAATATAATATATAATACAATATAATATATAATATAATATAATATAATATATAATATATAATATAATATATATTATATAATATAATATATATATTATATATCTCTATATATATATAATATATATTAATAAATAATATATATATAATATATAATAATATATAATAAATATATAAATATATAATAATATAATGAAAGAATTAAAATTAATAATAATAATAAATTAATAATTATAATTAATAAATAATAATTATTTAATAATAATTAATTAATAATAAATAATAATTAATAAATTTAAATTAATAAATTAATATTTAATAGTAATATTTAATATTTAATAGTAATATTTAATTAAGTAAATTGTAATTTATATTTAATTGTAAGTACAAATGTTTAGCCATTCGTGAAGCCGCTCATTTCAAAGGTCTTTGTAAAACTTCGACTTATTGGAATTGTAAGTACAAGATAAACTATTGGGAAGGTAAATGCTTTTAAGGAACCTGTGCGTACACCTTTCAGTGACGTCCAAAGATTGTTGAATTCAATCACCATTTTAAATGAATGTTTTGGTTGAAAACCGAGTGTGGAGCCGGCAGCCTATCTCTGAGTTGCCGTGAACTACAAATGAATATTTTCTCTTGCAAAAGCCAACATTATAAGCCCTGGCATTCCGAAAGTAGAAATAGTTAGACAATAAAAACAACTTCGACAAGACATGGTATCAAAATTTGCTTCATCCGAGTGATAATATAAGCAAGCCCTTTAACGTATTTAGCATGAAATGATTCCTTTCCAACATCAGCAAAAGTTCAAACAAGTAAATGTACAAAACTTCAGTTTCATGCGAGGCAACTGAACTCCACATTTGGATAAAGAAACTTTGCAAAAAATAAAAATAAAAATAAAAGATTCTTCCTCCATTGTGTCCCTTTACCATACTCTGTTAGTGCGTCCCTCCCCCCCGACCCCACTCTCCCCCCCCCCTCCCCCCACCACACCTCTTTTCCACAATTCTCCTTGTTCTGTTAGATTCTGGTCTGTTCTGTTTTCATGATCTTCCGTGAGCCTCGACTTCATATTCAAAAAAAATAAAATCCTGTGTTGTTGCACACTCAAGAATCGACGAAATCACTTATTTTCTTTCCTTCTTTGCAAAGCACAACACAGAGCACATTTCAAATAAAACCAGGATAAATCAATGGCACCCGAAGCAACAAAGCTTCAACCCTTGGTTGAAGATGTCATGGAGGCCTCAAGAGAATATCGTCAGGATGCACGCACAAACACTTGCTTACTCAGCATTAGCCTCATTAACTAAAGCAAGACATTCGGCACCAGCGGTGAAAGTGCAAAGGGCCAATTATTAGGTCTCGGGGTCCAATTACGCGTCTCTCACAGGGCCGAGGGAGTGAGGGGACACGTTTTTGGCCTTTTACTCTCCCCCTTGACCGCAACAATCCCCACGTACAACTTTCTTTGGAAACCCACGAGACGCGCTCACTGGCGACGGGAGCAAAGTAACAGTCTGCCAGAACAAGCAGCAAAAGGGCAACTCATTTAGAATTAGCATCACACATCAATCAGCACACAATGAATCCCGTGCCCAAGAGATGATAAAACACACGATGCGAAGGCCCACGGAGCCTGCGACAAAGGACAATCACCTTCCAAGCGAGTTGGCACATCAAACACAAGCAGAAAATATTTTTTGTATTTTTTTCTTGAATTTTTCTGCAACTGTAGGATATTCATCTAAATGTTTCCATAAAACCAAATGACTCCAACACCATGAAATGAAATGACTAGCTCATAAAAAGCGCACCCCCTTCCTGCCCACCCCTTCGGCAGCTGAATTAAGAAATATTTGAAAATCCAAGGAATGCTTTGTTCAGTTTCTCATTTTTCTTTTAATCAGATTTTGTGCACAACAGATCTGCCACCTACGACAATATAATTTATTGAAACCTCTCGAATTTTTGAAAACTCAAACCCCTGGGAGGTCGGCGGTTCGAACCCCCTGGGAGGTCGGCGGTTCGAACCCCCTGGGTGGTCGGTGGTTCGAACCCCTGGTTCGATGTCAACGGCCGAGTCAAAATGGTACATGCTCCTTCCGTGCTTAATTTTCAGCATTTAAAAAGGAAAGAGCAAGGCCAAGCAACCATACGTTGGTAATAATAGGGCAGGCTTTGTTTGGGTTTAAGACCTCCCCAGTCCCCCTGCGTCAAAGTTCTTTGTAAGATTGTAAGGGAACTCATATTATTACATCACTATAACATCAAATCTCATTTTAGAGGGGGTCATCAGGAGACCATAGAAGAAAAAAAAAACCCAAAAGGTGTTTAGATTTTTGAATGGCCAGGCACAGTATACACAATGAGCCCTCGGATACCTTTTTGATTCATGCACAGTATCAAGAAGTTAAAGCATTCAAATGGTCAGAAAATTAAATGGGAGGAGAAACAGTGTGTGAGATTATACTGCCTAACTTTGATAAAAGGAAGCAAGTGACATACCTGAGAAAAATGAGTTAAGTAGCCAAATCACTTCACGGAAGCAAGAGGCATCCACTAGCACACAGATTATTCTAATATATGGTTCTTATTTTAGCTTTAACTGCCATGTAAAAAGGAAGCAAGTACCAGCACATGAATTATTTACAATAACAAAAGGAAGCGAGTAGCCAAACATGTTTTTGTAATTTGCTTCTTTTTGTCAAAGTTGGGCAGTATAAATATCAAATCTAGAAGGATAGGGATATAGAAATACGGCAAATGTAAGGGTATCGCAACGAGTACATCAAATGAAGAAGTGTACACGAAACAGCATCGTCGTTCTACACATTCGTGACTATTGAGAGATACAAGTACAAATGGCACTCTATGCAAAGCCAACCCGCACCTTGTTGCTCACAGTCAACTCGCGCAAACACGATGGCCTTGTCTTGAGGGAACTCCTGAACTGTGATGAAGGCCGCTTCGTCAAATATAGGATGCAGCAGTTGGCTGAACCGACACCTGTGACACAATCACAAGCCAATCAAGACGACGTCATGCGTAGCACGATACTTGCAAAATCGCCCCCCCACACCCCCAAAAAGTTTTCCATTGATACTTGTCCATTTCATGAAGATTAAAATTTACGATCTTGATCAAAGCTCGGGTCAACAGGATGAAAAGTGACGATTTTTCAGATGAAAAATGATGATTTTAGAAGTTTGACCTAGAGTTGACCGTTGACCTTTTGACCTCATAAATAGATGGTTTCCCAATTCAGTGAGGCAATACACAAATGCTGTTCTATTTTCAAGTCAATCGGATGAAAATTGATGGGTTTTCAGATGAAAATCTGAAACATGCTGCTTCTGCTTTCTCAACAATGGATGGAGGTCCTCAATGCCAAACAGGAAATTAGAGCAGTCTCCCTTGACATATCACGTGCATTCGATACGGTCTGGCACCCCGCTCTGCTCACCAAACTCTCCTCTTTTGGTATCCATGGAAATCTCCACGCATGGCTGGCGGACTTCCTCTCTAGTCGTAGTCAACATGTGGCCCTGAATGGGTTTCTCTCATCTCCTCTTCCTGTTCAGGCTGGAGTTCCCCAAGGCAGTGTTCTGGGCCCTGTGCTTTTTCTGGTCTTCATCAATGATCTCTCTGACTCTCTTGAAAATCCTCTCTATCTCTTTGCTGATGACTTTACTCTCTGTCGCTCCATTCTTCATCCCTCAGATCGGCAGTCTGCAGCCTCCTCACTCTCTGCAAACTTAGACAAAATCACAGACTGGGCAAACAAGTGGAACATGTCTTTCAATCCTGACAAATCTCACACTCTTACAATGTCTCTCCGAAAAGACCGACTGGACAACCCTCCCATCCACTTTCTGAATAATCCTCTCCAAGAAGTTCTGTCACTCAAGCTTTTAGGTCTCACTATCTGCCATGATCTTTCCTGGGAAAACCACATTTCAAATCTGGCCTCCAAAGCCAGTCGCCGACTGGGCATCCTCCGTCGTGCGAAGTCCTTCCTTGGCACACCTGAGCTCCTCACCACATACAAGGCTTTCATCCGCAGCTCAATGGAATACTGCTCTCCCCTCTGGGCTGGTGCTCCTGCCTCACATCTAGCTCGTCTTCACGCTGTTGAAACCAAAGCATTCAGAATCATTGGAATCTCCTGCGATGAAGCTAACTCCAAGGGCCTCTCACTCACTCACCGCAGGCAGGTTGGTGGTCTTTCCGTCTTCTACCGACTCCTCTCTGGCCTTGCCCCCCCCCCCCCCCAGCTCTCTGGGCTCTGTCCCGCAAATATTCCTTCAGGTCGCACAAGATCTGCCTGCAACCCTCTTATGGTTAAACTGCCAAAATCAAGACTCTCTGCTCACCTTCACTCCTTCATTCCTCTTTTCTCCCACCTCTGGAACAAACTCCCTCACTCTCTTCAATCCCACTCCACCCTCCAGGTCTTTAAAACAGCTGTCCACCACCATCTCTTATCTTCCCCCATCCAAAACCTTGATCTTTTCTACCCCCGCTAATTTCACCCCAATTCCACTTTTTTGAAATACCAACTTCTGTCCTGGAAGTCCTTGGTGTCCTTGTGTTTTATACTTCTCCCTCCCCCCCCCCCCCTTCCCACGCCTCCTCCCCCCAAGCCCTCTCCCTCCCACACTTCTCCCTGCTCTCAAATGTTGTGTTTGTGTGCTTCCCCTTCTCTCCCTATCTTGTCTTCTGCTCCCTCTTTTTATATACTTTGTTTGTCTGGTTGATTTGTTTGTGAAGTAAATGTTAGCTCTTTCACGAGCCTCGATTCAGTATACAAAAAAAATAAAAAATAAAAAATAAAAATTTGATGACTTTTAAAATTTGACCTTGAGTTGACCTTTGACCTTGTGACCTCAAAAATAGTTCATTTCCCAATTTATTGACAATATACAAATGTTATTCAATTTTCAAGTCAATCAGATTTAAATGGCGATTTTAGAAATTTGACCTCCAGATGACCTTTGACCTCAAAATCAATGGGCTTCTCAATTGGGACGACCTAGACAACTTGGTGAAGTTTCATGAGGATCGGTTTAGAATTGTGACCTGTAGGCCGGTAACAAACAGACAGACAGACAGAACCACAAACGCAACCAACCAATATACTTGAAAAATATTCGATTTTGCAAGTAACAAAACGGGAAAATCGCTCGGGTTATTAAATAGGGCTATCACATAGTTGCATTTTGTGTGCACTTTTTAAAGAAAGTTGGTGCACTTGCTAAACCATGAAGAGATGACTAGTTTAATACCAGGGGGGATGCGATTGGAGATCACTCATTGTTTTCAGTGAAGTCAACTCGTAATATTAGCCAATTGGTAGCACTTGAAATTCTGCTTCATTATGAAAACAAACATTTTTTTCGCTAAAGGTTAAAGAATGTGAATTAAACCAGCACACAGTGACAATTACTTTGCCATACATGCCCCCTATCAATCCCAATGAAGGTTATCATAAATCATAATAAAGTCATGTACCAAGTTTCAGTTGAATATTTTAAAGGGCAAGGGAGGAAAGCCTGGAAAACTATAATACAGGGTGTTCCAAAAAGACCCGGACAACTTTGGTGGTTAATATATTTACAACCACAAATGGAATGATACAACACTATGGTTTATACGATACGGAAACTCATAAAGTTTTGTGAACACCATCAATACACTTCAATTTGAGCTCCGTTTATCACGTGAAGGACATCAAGGACACAAGTTCTTTCCCTGTTCGGCTCAGCATGTTTGCGTCCACCAGTGCGCATGCAGCTGTGATCCGAGAACGAAGATCCTGCAGGTTTGCCACCTTGGTGTTGTAGACAACATATTTGACAAATCCCCACAGAAAAAAAAAAATCAAGAGGGGTTAGGTCTGATCGTGGAGTGACCTGTCTCGGCCAATCCAGTGACCTGGAAATTTTTCATTTAAGATGGCTCGAACGACGAAGGCTCAATGAGGGTGAGCGCCATCCTGTTGAAAAATGATATGGGGTTGCAGATCTTCAATCTACGAGAAGACAAATCCTTCCAACATGTTCATGTAAATTGTTGAGGTCACTGTATCCTCCGCAAAGAAAAACGGACCCACCAAGTGGTCATCGAGAAGGCCACACCACACATTGACCTTTGGACTGTCGCGTATGTGTCCAATGACCACGTGGGGGTTTTCAGAGTCCCAGATCCTCACATTGTGCCGGTTGAACTTCCCCGATACATGAAATCAAGCTTCATCTGTGAACACGACCCTTTTTCAGGTAATCTTCGTCATTCTCTACGTGACTGAGCATTTCCAAGGCAAACGCCTTGCGTTTCAGTCCGTCATTTGTTTTGGGTTCCTACAGAATCTGCACTTTCTAGAAATAATGCTCGTCTTTTATGCAAAATCCTGTGAGCAGTGGTGGTTGGTAGTCCCAGTTCTCTGGATGCATGGCGGATTGATTTTCTGGGACTTTCCTGAAATGATTCACTCACTCATCCAATGTTTGTTGCACTTGTGCTTGGTCAACTAGTACTTTTCTGTTTCTGACAACCTCCAGTCTCCTTAAACCTCTTGTACCACTCCGTGATGGCGTCCGTGATGGCGGATTCCTTCCATACCTTGTACGGAAATTAAGCTGAACTTGCGTGTCGGATCTCGTCTCGATGACCCACTCAACACACTGAGCAGCTTTCTCCTGTGGAGTCTCCCTTTTCTTTTAGATTAAACAACCAGACCTGCAAATAAAGAAAACTTTGAGTTGTATCATATAAAACAAAGGGCAGCATATCATTTGTGGTACTAAATATATTTACAACCAAAGTTGTCCGGGTTATTTTGGAACACAATGTTGTGATATTTTTTTTAAGTCCGAAAAGGGCATAACTCCGTGGAAAATTGGCAAAACGTCCCAAAACTCAAATTTGTTCTGCAAGTTATCATAATAAAGCCATGTACCAAGTTTCAGTTGAATATGTAAAAGGGTATGGGGCCAACGTCTGGAAAACCACAGGTGGGACGGACGGACAGACAGACGGAGAGCAAACCTATAGTCCCCTCTGGCGAAAACGGAAGGGGACTAATAAATTTTTTTAAAGATTATGGGAAATTACCTCGACATTCGCCGTCCCAACATTCGCGGAACCCACATATTCGCTGTTGATAAAATGCGACCTGCTTCTACATTCACGGTCCTATGCTTCACGTATTGGCGATTTTTGCGGGCGCCAAAAACATCTTCCACGAGCACAACAGTTCTAAAACATATCTTCCAACAGCCACACATAAAGCAGCTGGACATACAAAAAAACATCTTCCACGAGCTGCGCGCATCACCTGCTTCTACATTCTCGACCATGAGCTTCACGTTTTCACGGTTTTTCACGGGTGCATAAAATTGATTTAGCCATGCTATAAGCGAGCTGCGTGGCCTGTCCCACCATTCGTACTATAAACCAAGCTGCACGGTATGTTGCACCATTTGCACTATAAACCTCGTTGCGAGGTATGTCCCACCATTCGCGCGATAAAGAGACACCACATCTACCAGCTGCTGTGCAAGACGTTATCCCCTACTAGTTACACAATAAAAACGTTTCACCCCATCTATTTCCAGCTGCTGAAGATGGCATCCCCGCGAGTTACACAATAAAAACGCTTCACCGCATCTACCATCTGCTGCGTGAGACGTGATCAGTGATCACCCACCAACATCCCACACAAACAGTGGGCAGAATACTCACCTTCCAGCAGCTATCCACAATTCCCGCATAACTACTTATGTCCAGCATGTTCTGTGTCTCAATCATTTTTCTCGTCCTGCTGCCTTGACCTGTGTTTTGCCTCTACCTTCGCTCAATGAACAAGCATGGCTTCCAAGTGCAAGACCAGTGCCAGAGATCTGTCGACTGCCAAGAGGCAGAATAAAGTGATGAGCCTGAGCAAGAAAGAGCAGGTCCTGGACCCGCTTTTGAGAGGAGAGAGTGCGGTCCACCGACGGTATGGAGTAAACGAACCCACCGTTTGCTACATACGGAAGAACGAGAAGGCAATCCAAGAAAGTGTTGCGGCGAGTGCTATACCAAGCACCAAATTGGTCGCCCATGCCCGGGACCGTCCACATAGAAAAGATAGAGAATGCTCTGTGTGGATGAAAGACAACTCGCAGAAGAACATGCCTTTAAGTGTACCTCTCATTCGCACAAAGGCGAGACATATGTAGGCGTATCTGGCTGGTGCTTGCACGAGTGATGTGCTCAACGTTGCGGGTATGCGTGGCCCCAGTCCATTCGGGGATGGTTTGACCACTTCGCCAAGTGGTATGGTCTCCACAATGTCAAACTACAGGCGATCATGCCTCCATGGACCAGGAGGCGGCCAAAACATTCCCTGCTCAACTCGTGCAGCTCATCAACGAGAAGGGGTACCTGCCACAGCAGGTGTTCAATGCTGATGAAACTGGCCTGTTTTAGAAAAATATGCCACACTGAACTTTTATCTCGAAGCATGAGGAGGTACAGCATTGGCGTTCAAGGTCGCTAAAGACCGGGTATCTATTTTCCTCTGTGCAAACGCAAAAAGGGGCTATATGATGAAGCCCATGATGCTTCACCGTTCCCTGAATCCACGTGCTGACAAATACATGCTGACCGTGTTTTGGAGAGCCAACAAGAAGGTGTGGGTAACGGCAGCAATTTCCATGGACTGGTTCCACAACTGTTTCGTCCCTCAGGTGGAGAGGTACCTGGCAGAAAAAAACCTTGCATTCAAGGTTCTCGTCGATAACCCTCCTGGCCACCCTGGTACACTTGAAGGGGGACTGGGGGACTTGAAGGTGGCTCCGCTGAATGTCGAGGTGATTTTCCTGCTGCCCAACACCACCTAACTGATCCAACGCTTGACCAAGAGGTAATATCCACTTTCAAAACATACTGCACCCACCACACCTTTCGCCACATTTTGGATGCGATGGACTATGACCCAGAGCTCATCATCGGGCAGTCGGAAAGTGTTCAACATAGCCCTCTGCATCGGTGCCATCAAAGGGTTGTTGGATGAGGTGAGAGCCTTCACCAACAACACCTGCTGGCAAAACCTGTGGCTACAGGCAGTGAAAAACTGTACAAGGTTTCCCGACAACACGGAGAAGAGACATGGAATTTCCGGGTTGGCATGGCAGGTGGGAGGTGTATGCTTTGACGACAGAGTCTGAGGAGTTGAAGGATCTTATCTCCTCGCATGCCAACAAGCTCACTGAGGAGAGGATGGACTCAATTACCAAGGCTTTCGAGGAGGAGGAAGAGGCATGCCGTGATGAAGAGGAAGAGGTGTCAAGGTCCAACCTCACGGTCAAGTTCCTGGGTGAGGTGCCGCGGGACATGGTCAACAGGCTACAAGACGCTGACCCAGTCATGGAGCGTTACCTTAAGTTCAAGAAGGGGTTGGATGATGTGATGCTCCCACACAAGGAGCTGCATCCAAACCTGTGGCAATCTGCCAGGCAGCTCTCGATCATGCATTATTTCTGCCCAGGTCCCTCCACATCAGGAGCATCAGCACCCTCTCCTGCCTCCCCCTCTGTACATGACTCATCAGCGACCTCACCTGTGTCAGCTTCAGCGCCCTCACCTGCGTCGGCTTCAATGCCCTCACCTACATTCCTTTTATTGCATGACTCATCAGCACTCTCACCTGCATCCTCTTCAGAGTAGTTAATTGAGTTCACTGGATTTTAATTCTCCATCATTTGAAAAGTTGCATGTGTATGTGGAAATAAAAATTTGAAACGGTACCTGCTGTTGTTGTTTTATTTAGTTTTACGGTATGGTTGGTTGAGCACTTTTAATAAACTGTAATCACATTCCTTCAATAAACATTGGAAACCAGAACATTGGAAATCAAAAAACATTGGTACTTGGTGGTGATGTGTTTTTTTTTTGTAAGCATTTTTTTATGAAACTGAAATCATGTGCATTCGCGGTCGATAATTTTTTAAACTTTAATTTCCCTCCTATGAATCAGGAACTGTCGGGAACCTATCCCCCCTTTTCCCATTGAAACAATGCCCCAACATTCGCGCCATTTTCCAGGAATGTATTCCCCACGAATGTTTGGGTCCGACAGTACTTCAAAAATTAAATACTGAAATAATTGAAAATTTTCACTACTAGTACAACCACTCCCTATGGGGGCGACAGGAAAGGTCATGTTATTCTCTCTGGGGTATATAGATTACAGTAGATCTAGGCTCTGGTCTGTTATTTTGTGGTGGACTTGATAAGCATATAATGCCTCAAGGACGACGGGATTCCTCCAGATTTCTTTCAGTTTAGAGTTAAACAGCAGTAGACAACAACAGCAGGCATTTTAAGGCCATTTTCCCTGCTAGAGCGGGGTTAGCCTTGTGGGCCCCATGACAATCTTCTCCATTTTGCCCTATTTTCTGCATCTCTCCTTGTTAACCCCCTTTCCAGCATTTCTTCTTCCACCACCTTTAGCCAAGTCTTTCTCGGTCTTCACCGTCCTCGACTTCCTTCTACATTCATTTCCATCATTCTTCTCAACCAGTCACTTTCATCCTTCCTTAACACATGACCAAACCATTTCAACCTGTTTCTCTTCACAGCATCCATCACAGGCTCTATTCCCATCATCTTTCGCAAGTCATCATTTGTCTTCCTCTCTCTCAACGATACTCAACACATCCACCGAACCATTCGCATTTCCACCCTTTCCAGCCTTCGTTGCTGCTCGACGTTCATTACCCATGTCTGTTTCACCTCATCTATTTCCAGCTGCTGAAGATGGCATCCCGCGAGTTACACAATAAAAACGCTTCACCGCATCTCCCAACAGCTGCGTTATACATCACCCCACATGAGTTACACAATTAAAAAAAGTGCTTACAGTAGCAGTAGCTACTGTTTAAAAAGGTAATCATATGTGTGTGGTTTATAATATTTTTTACTTCTGGTATAGGTTTGCCCCATCAAACAACATGATAATGTACTTATGTTAACACGACGTTTGTCCAAGGAGGAAAAAAAAAACCCCGTTGGGGAGAGGAGATATTATTATTTATTAGTATTAATATTGTTTTGTAATAACAATGCTATTATAATTAGTATAATATGCTGTTATTACTTTTGTTATCAGAAGCGGTTTTGGGAAAACACCACTAAAAGCTATCTTAACACGGATTTTGTGCAAGGCAGAAAACACCCTTGAAGAGGTGGGCGAATGAAGTCGCTACCACCTCGATCGCGTGACCCTTAGTCCTCTTGCCAAGTTTGGTTGAGATTGAATAAGTAACAACCAAATGTAATACGGTTAGAAAGACAGACAGACACTGAATTGCATATTTTAGGACGACAGAAAATTGGGGGCAGGGGGAGGGGGAATACAAATTGAAAAATTAAATAATAACAAAATAATTAAATAATAAATAATAAAATAAAAATTATTCTTCAAAAAGCAGGACACCACGGACACCAAGACAAAACACTTAATGCCTTCGTCCAATAACTATAATGACAAAGTATCATTTTAATAAATTATTGCATTACACTTTTCTGAACTTTGAAAAAGTTAAACTTCATAAGGATTGTTTATAACTTTTTCATAATTTTTGGAGCTATATTAAAAGAGTTGCTTCCAGGGTACATTTTGGAATATCCTTTTTGTTATCAAATCTTGAGCTTCAACTTGTACAAGATGCTTCATTTTGAGCTGTGTTCGATTCCTGGTCTGGGCATGTAATTTTCCCACATATATCAATTTAATTATTTAATCCTGTTCATTAATCTAATTACTCGTTCAAGAGTAACATATGATGTAAACATAACAGTTTCTAAAAGTGTATACAGTGCCCTCCATAAGTATTGGAACAGTGAAGTCAAATTTGTTATTATTACTATATACTCAAGAAATTTGGATTTGAGATCAAAAGATGAATATGGGGCAAGAATACAAAAGGTCAGATTTTATTTCTTGGTATTTCTATGTATAAATGTTTTACCATTGTAGAACAATAGCACTTTTTATGTTCAGTCCCTCCTATTTTAGGTAAGCACAAGTATTGCAACAAATGCAACAGACCAGGTCACTCTACTCTGGACATGCTGCTTCTGCTGTCTCAACAATGGATGGAGGTCCTCAATGCCAAACAGGAAATCAGAGCTGTCTCCCTTGACATATCAAGAGCCTTTGATACGGTCTGGCACCCAGCTCTGCTCACCAAACTCTCCTCCTATGGTATCCATGGAAATCTCCATGCATGGCTTGCGGACTTCCTCTCTGGTCGTAGTCAACGTGTGGCCCTGAATGGATTTCTCTCATCTCCCCTTCCTGTTCAGGCTGGAGTTCCCCAAGGAAGTGTGCTGGGCCCTGTGCTTTTTCTGGTCTTTATCAATGATCTCTCTGACTCTCTGGAAAATCCTCTCTATCTCTTTGCTGATGACTCCACTCTCTGCCGCTCCATTCCTCTTCCCTCAGATCGGCAGTCTGCAGCCTCCTCACTCTCTGAAGACCTGGACAAAATCACAGACTGGTCAAACAAGTGGAACATGTCTTTCAATCCTGCCAAATCTCACTCTCTTACTATGTCTCTCCGAAAAGATCGACTGGACAACCCTCCCATCTACTTTCTCAACAATCCTCTCCAAGAAGTTCTGTCACTCAAGCTTTTGGGTCTCACTATCTGCCATGATCTTTCTTGGGAAAACCACATTTCCAAGCTGGCCTCCAAAGCCAGTCGCCGACTGGGCATCCTCCGTCGTGCGAAGTCCTTCCTCGGCACACCTGAGCTCCTCACCACATACAAGGCTTTCATCCGCAGCTCTATGGAATACTGTTCTCCCCTATGGGCTGGTGCTCCTGCCTCACACCTGGCTCGGCTTCACGCTGTTGAATCCAAAGCTTTCAAAATCATTGGAATCTCCCGCGATGAAGCTATCTCTGAGGGCCTTTCACTCACTCACCGCAGGCAGGTAGGTGGTCTTTCTGTCTTCTACCGACTCCTCTCCGGCCTTGCTCCCCCAGCTCTCTCTGTGCTCTGTCCCCCAAATATTCCTACAGGTCGCACAAGATCTGCCAGCAACCCTCTGATGGTTAAACTGCCGAAATCTCGGCTCTCTGCTCACCTTCACTCTTTCATTCCTCTTTTCTCCCGCCTGTGGAACAAACTCCCACACTCCCTTCAATCCCTCTCCTCCCTCCAGGTCTTTAAAACAGCTGTTCACCACCATCTCTTATCTTCCCCCATCCATAACCTTGATCTTTTCTACCCCCACTAATTCACCCCAGATCCACCTTGTTTGAAATTCCAACTTATTTCCTGGAAATCCTGGCAGTGTCCATATGTTTATACCTCTCCCACCCCCCCCCCCCCTTCACATGCCTCCTCCCCTTCACATGCCTCCCCCCCAAAGCCCTCTCCCTCCCACAGATCTCTCGATGTCTCCATGTCTCTCGGTCCCTGCTCTCAAATGTTGTGTTTGTGTCCTTCCCCCTCTCTCCCCATCTTGTCTACCGCTCCCGATGTTATTTGTTTTATGTGTCTGTTTGTCTTTCTGTGTGATTAATGTTCGCTCTTTCACGAGCCTCGATCTTGTATACAAAAAAAAAAAAAAAAAAAAAAAAAAAAAATATGACTGTGAACAATTGATGCAACAAGAAACACCTGCCAGTCATTTGTTGCACGAATGTTAGGGTCCGACAGTACTTCAAAAATTAAATACTGAAATAATCGAAAATTTTCATTACTACTTTCATCGCACACACACGTATTATATATATATATACAGACTTGGCATTTAATATGGAATATATTTTTTTTTCTTGACTTGGGTTTACTTTCTGAACTCAGTATATCAATCTGGTGAGTTTCTTTTACGCTTCGGTGATTTATTTGTCAAAAGAACCATGTCACTGATTGTCTTTCGCAGCAAGAAGTCAATAACAGGATAATATCACAGGTGGCATGACAAAATGTAAGGACAGGTACATTTGACGATTGGCTTCACAATCGGGTATATAAGGGTAGTTGCGTTCTGTATTAGTGGAAAACAACTGCTGCACGTCTACAAAAGTTATTACCGCTTCTTCTGGAGATGGTCCGTCAACTTGACAATGCTGTTTGTCATGGAGTGGTGGCTTTACGAAATTCTGGCATGAAACAGCGTGCTATTGCTCGGCAGTATGGCATCACTCAAGGTCAGGTGTCAAAGATCCTGAAACGGAAATGCTCAGAGGGGTGTCCCTACTCCAATACCGAGGGCAGGACGTCCATGCAGAACCACAAGGAGAGATGATCGCCAGCTGCACCGGTTAGTCTGCAATGGCCGTACCAAGTCAGCTAATCGGCTTAGGGCTGAGTGGCAGCAACTGACAAATGTGCCTGTATCCAGAAGGCTGGTCAACCAACGACTGGTTCAAGCAGGCTATCGTGCCAGGCGTCCCTTGAGAAAGCCACGCCTGACCAGACAACACAGCCAGCGCCGATTGCAGTGGGCCAGAGAGCACCGTCGATGGCAGCCAGGACACTGGAATCACGTGACCTTCAGTGACGAGTCTAGATTTCTGGTCTATCGTCAAGATGGCCGCGTCCGAGTGCGCAGCCAAGTGCATGAAGCCCACAACGAAGATTGTATAGTGCCAAGAGTCCAAGCTGGAGGTGGTGGGGTGACCGTTTGGGCTGCTTTTCATGCAGGGGGCAAAACTGACCTGGTTGCTCTGAATGGAAACCTGAACCAGTTCAAGTACAGGGTCATTCTGGAAGAAACATTGCTTCCATTTGCTCGTGCAGCCTTTCAAGGAAACTTTGTCTTCCAAGATGACAATGCACGGCCTCATCGTGCTCGCATGATCCAACACTTTCTTGCTGACCGTTGTGTAGAGCATATGGAGTGGCCTGCCATGTCCCCGGATATGAATCCGATAGAGAACTTGTGGGCAGAATTAACGCGTCAAATCGACAACTTGGACCAGCAGCCGACCTCTGTGCGTGAATTGCAGCAGGCTATTGTCACTGCATGGCAAGCGATTCCTATCCAAACCTTGGCAAATCTCGTGAACAGCATGCCTCGACGTGTACGTGCTCTCCTGAATGCTCGTGGGGGTTACACGAAGTACTGAACTGTAATTTTACTGTCCGTAATCCCAGTCATAATTTAGCCTTTGTTTTTGTTGAATTTTTTTTTGGCTAATGTGCAAAATAAAGAGATACTTCTGGAAAACGTACAGAAGTTTAACACAGTACTGTCCGTGAATTGAGTTCGATATCAGTTTACATCACTTTCAAGGATCAAATTATTTGCTTCGAAATGTCAAATGTGGTTTTTGTTTCTTTTAAAGGTCACATTCACAAAATCTAGAATAATTTCAACATAATTCCAATGAACTTGGTTTTAAGTCATCTTGAAAAGTAAGTTCACCACCACAAAAAAAATATTCCATATTAAATGCCAAGTCTGTATGTGTGTGTGTGTGAGTGTGTGAGAACATAGAAGCAAACAACAGCAGATCATTATTCATCCACTTCGGCAACTGACACAGTGACACATGCACACCCCTTTCCCCGATTGGTGTTACAGATGCATAAAGGAAAAATGAGTAACGCAGTCTGCTCAATGCCATTCGCTTTAAAATGAAAAAACAAATGCAAGAATGATTATTCAATGGCAGAGCCCAACGGGTTGCACGTTTAATCGCATCTTGTAACATGAAGAAAAGCAAATCAAATTGGCGTTGGACGTCAAGGAAAGAGCGCACGTCCACGTGGGAACCCAATTCTCATTAGGTACAAAACAATCCACAAAAAAGGGACAAATCAAATTCACCCTGTCCACCATGCATCTCACTTAATTGCCGAATACTGCACACCCTCCATTAAAACAAGAAAATCTGGTTGTTTTTTTTAATTCTCGGCAAATACACTCATGCCCATACCTGCTACAACTGACAGGCAGATGAGAACCCTGGGGATTTCGTAATTTGTACACACCAGACCAGCATTGGGGAAAGGCTCATGTCGAGGGAATTGAGTGCAAGCAAATTTAAGGCAGTGACTTTTCAATTAAAATTGACAAGGGGTGAGTCCCACTTACTTTTTTCCGTCACATCCCATTGAGTAACAAGTCATCACATCAATGAGCAGAAAAAAACTACAGCACACTGATGATCATTTCAACGTCTCTAATTTCACCAAGGCCTTTTTGAAGTGTTGCCAGACTCATTAACGAAATGCAGTTAACGAATGATTTAAACAAACAACAACAATCATAGTAATGATAGCATATATAATAAATAATTTGAATAAAAGGACAACAACACTGGTGATAAAATGACAAATGTTTCCCTCGATCAAATCAATAGGCCTTTTAATATTGCAAACTCTCAAATCTTTCATTACAATGCTGCATCTCAGCAACGGCGTACTTGATCCTCACGGATATTGCATGGATGATTTAACTTCATAATATGTGAAATAAAAGAACACAATTGTCATCATCAGGTGCAAAATACACTTGTTGACTTTGAATGGCCAAGTCTGATGTGCAGAAAAATCGCTGGGATGATTCAACTCAACCTGTGCAAGAAAACTACACTTTTGCCAGAATTACATTTGAATGCATCAATGTTCCAGATTCGTAACTGTAACTTTAGGCCATAATTTTGAAGCAAAACAAACCGACCGAAATGTACCATACATTGATTCCAATAAACACAAGACCTATACAAGTAAAAAATATTTCTCGAATCGAAAGTTAAACGTGCACAGATTTACGCCCATTATATGTGAAAAATCAACTCAAGAAAGAATAGACTGCGGGAATGGTTCGCGTTATGAACCCGCCTCGATAAAGCCAAATTCAAACCTTGATGCTTGGCGACATTTACTCGAGGATGCTTATATTTTCAAGTTGGTGAAAAAAATAGTCATAAAACCAGATGCAACTGAGGAGTTTAGAGACGCGAAGTCTATGCTAAATGGAATTAGATCAACCTCAAATTTATCAATCTATATCGACACTATAATACTTAATATATAATACGACACACGGCACTATGTCCAGTCTGTCTGTCCGTCCGTCCGTCCGTCCGGCGTCCGTTAGCGTTTTCAGACAAAAATGCATTTTAAACTAAATAAACCACCTTTAGAGGCCATTTTTCCCCGCAAAGCGGGGGTTGGCCTTTTTCGGGAACCATGGTTGTTGTTGTTTTTTGGTCCCCTTTTTGAAGCAATGTTTTACGGCCGGATGCCCTTCCTGACGCCAACCCTTTTTGCCGCCTTTAACGACAAACAGGGAATTACCAGTGAACTGGTACTCAATTAGCCGACCTCGGAAGGATGACAGGCTGAGTCAACCCCCCTGGCGTTAATTCAGCGATTGACCGGGATTCGAACCCAGGATCCAAGGATCCTAAGCCGGCACCCTAGCCGCTAGCCCAACACCACTAAATGCAGGCCTATAATATAAAGTCCATTCAGCCTCGCTCACGGCTTTATCTCGACTCTAATTCACCATCTCATTTCATTTTTCATAGTTGCTAAGATGGTTTAAGACTCAGTTACAGCTAAACGTGAGAAATCACATTAATATTGGTGTTTTGTTGGCAAAAATGCATGCTAATAGCCGTTTTGAATATATCTAGTTGGATACGATGCGGGGACGGGGAGGAAGGGTGAGGATGGCGAAGAAAGAGGCGGGAGGAGGGGAAAGGACAGTGACAGAGAGAGGAGAGTGAGGAAGAGAGGATAGTGAGGAAGAGAGGAGAGGAGAGTGAGGAGGTGGAGAAGAGAGTGAGGAGGTGGAGAAGAGAGTGAGGAGGTGGAGAAGAGAGTGAGGAGGAGGAGAAGAGAGTGAGGCGGTGGAGAAGAGTGAGGCGGTGGAGAGGAGAGAGGGGTGCAGAGGAGTGAGGAGTGCAGAGGAGAGAGGGTGCAGAGGAGGGAGGAGTGGTGGAGAGAGGAGTGAGGAGTGCAGGGGAAAGAGGAGTGCAGGGGAAAGAGAAGTGCAGGGGAAAGAGAAGTGCAGGGGAAAGAGGAGTGCAGGGGAAAGAGGAGTGCAGGGGAAAGAGGAGTGCAGGGGAAAGAGGAGTGCAGGGGAAAGAGGAGTGCAGGGGAAAGAGGAGTGCAGGGGAAAGAGGAGTGCAGGGGAAAGAGGAGTGCAGGGGAAAGAGGAGTGCAGGGGAAAGAGGAGTGCAGGGGAAAGAGGAGTGCAGGGGAAAGAGGAGTGCAGGGGAAAGAGGAGTGCAGGGGAAAGAGGAGTGCAGGAGAAAGAGGAGTGCAGGGGAAAGAGGAGTGCAGGGGAAAGAGGAGTGCAGGGAAAGAGGAGTGCAGGGGAAAGAGGAGTGCAGGGGAAAGAGGCGTGCAGAGGAGAGATGGGTGGAATGAGGACCTTCATAGAATGTATTAAAAACAAAAAAAAAACTAATATCTCGATTAATAAACTTGCATATCCCATTGAACCTCCTACCTTTCAGAGAATATTAATTGAGGTGTCAGTACATAATGGCCTTCCCTTTTTGAAATATTCCAAGGAATTTTTATCCCTCAAAATTTAAGCACAAATGGAACAGCCTGCTTTATGTTTGCATTTTTTTAAACCGCATGCTCAAAAATGTCTTGCAGGCACTGAACTAGAATGAGAGCTTTAGTTACGATTCAGGAGGAGACAGCTCAGAGGTGAGCATGCTACTCCTCAACTATCCTGCTGTGCCTCAATCTACAACACCTGACCTTTTAATGGAGGTCTCCTACACAAACACAAACCAATTACAACTTTGTTCAGCTTCAGACATTCTGATGGGATCATCTGATCTCCAGTTAAATTTAGGATTCATTTTCAGCATCAAAGTTTTAACCTTAGGAATTTTAAATAAAATAATCATTACCATTTTAAACATCCCCCTTTCTCCAAAGAAATTAACCAACAATCGTTTTCAAGAATAACGACCCACACTGTTGATAAAATTGTTACGGATTCGTCACTTCCGTTGTGGTGGTTTGCATCCACTGTAAATATTTCTGATTCCATGTATTATTATTGTTGTCATTTAAAAGGAACAGATATTTCTATTTTCAAAAGTTAAAAGTTAATGTTAAAAGAAACAGGAAACTGGATCGGGAAACCGGACGACGAAGAGGAAGAAGAAAAAAGAGGGCGGAGTGAGAGAGTCGGGGAAGAAGGCGGAGCGAAATAGTTGGAGAAGAAGCTGGTTGCTTTGCGGTCTGCAACGAACGTTGTCGAGCAAGAGTCACGTTCTTTGGGTTCCTGGGAAAAAGGAATTCCTGCGATAAAGTTGTTATCGCTGTGACTGATCATCCTGCGTGTCAGGTTTGGCGTTAGATTCCGAAGAATCATCGCCGGGTCATTGCGACTCGAGAGCGAGCCGTCGGCCATTTTGATTCATGCGCTTCGTGCGTCAAGCAAGGTATTTGCTTCGTCAGCCATTTCCACCGCTTTCAGACGTATCTGATGTGTGTGTGTGCACCGTGGCTTTTGGAAGATTAATTTGCGGTTCGCCGACTGAGCCGTGAAAGTTCAGACCTGGAGGGCGCCTTTGGATTTCCCATTCGCCTTGAGTTTGCTTTACGCAGTTTTGGACCACGTGACTCTTTGCACCGCTTCGGCCGCATACGCCTTTCTGCTGTTTTGGCGGTGTGACCGGGCCCATCATCTGAACGGGGTTCGGGTTTCGATTCGACATCGCTCTAATGATCACTGGAGGGGATCAACTTTGAGCTATAGAGACATTGGGGAATGTTTTTTTTTCACTCACTTGGAGCACAGTGAGTTATCCTATACTAGCTGATGGTACCATCATAAGATGTGTTGATTGTACTTTTGATTGCTATTATTGTTGTATCGTTATTCTTGTGTGATTTTTAATACAATATTTGTTTGTTGATAACCATTGGTGTGGTTTCCCTATTGATTTTTGACACAGAATAACATATTTTTCTGCCGTGGCTCCTCTCGGGGCTCAGAGGTACAACGTGACAAGGGGGGTCGGGGAGGAGCACGTAACAAAATGCAATTTTCTTTTTTTGTCTACATAATCAAGGCTCACGGAAAAGTTAATTTAGAACACTGATTGGATTAGGACACAAAAAAAAAAGGAATAGCAAAGAAGAAGGGGAATGTGCTAACAGCAGGGCGGAGAGAGAAAACAAACGGAGACGGACAAACAAGGGATGTGGGTAATGATGAAGGGTAGGGAAGAACGAAAGGAGTGGACAAGATGGATACAGAAGCAAAATTTGGGGAGGGGTGGGTGGTTTAATGGGTGTAGAAAATCTCGAGGGGGACAAACTGAGATGGTGGTGAACAGCTGTCTTGAAGACCTGGAAGGAAAAGAGAGATTGAAAAGAGTGTGGAAGTTGGGTCCACAGGCGAGAAGAAAAAAAGGGGAACAAATGAGTGGAGGTGAGCAGTGATGCTGGATTTTGGCAGTTCCACGAGAAGGGGATTGCTGATGGTAGCATGCTTCCGACAGATACCTTAGAGTAAGGGGGGTGGGGGTGGGGGAGGAACAAAGCACGGAGAGGGCAGGGGGGGGGGTGTGTGTGGTGTGGTGTGGTGTGGTGTGGTGTGTGTGTGTGTGTGTGTTGCAAAGAAGGAGCCAACCTTCAAGCTTCAGCGGTTCCTGCTGTCATATAGTAATAAAAATGGTGCTGCTAGAAAGCTAATAATCAATTTATTGAAACAAGAATTAATGCCCGTTTAATCATTAAAATTGCTGTTTTGGAAGCCCGTCGTTCTGGGATTGAGGAAGAAGAAGCGGGAATGTGAGCTTAATGCAGAGCTTCCAACAGTAACATTTATTAGGCCAAGTAAAAAAAAAAAAAGTTTCTCGTCCGGACTTTTTTGAAAAAAGGAGGAGGGAGGCCCTTACTATTTACTATTTTCATTTTTCCAGCCTAGACAGGAAGAGGAGAAGAAAGGGTTCTGTTGAGAACCACATTATGGCTACAAGAGTGGTGGAAGTCAGTAATCCAAGAGTTGAGCTGGCCTTGGATTCAATAGACAGACAGTTTGGAGAGCAAGGCAGGATGCCAGGCGAATGTATCGAAAGCTTGAGATATGTCCAGAGAGATGGCCCTGATATTGATGGCCTCCATCCATTGTTGGGAGAGTAGAAGCAGCATGTCCAAGGTAGAGTGACCTGGTCTGAATATAAATTGATATGAGATGTGGTGGTGGAGAAAAGGAATGATTTTACATCAACTGATGGATTTCATGACCTTGCTGATGATTGGAAGTAAGCCAATTTGTCTGTAGTTAAAGGGATCCGTTTTTTGCACATTTTAATGCAATGCTGTGATGTTGGCTGATTTCCAAGCAGATGGAAGATGACCTAGGGTAAACAAGCGTTACGCCTAGGTCCCCCATCGGTGAAGTGATGCGAGTTGACAAAGTGGAAGACGCAAGGCGGCCATCTTGGATTTTGACGTGGCGACCCAATTTTCAATAGCGTTCTCCCTTATGCGTACATACACCCACACACCAGATTAGAAGTTGGTACTTCGCTTATTTTTCAAGATATTCCACTCACAAGGTTCAGACATACATGGCGGCGGCCATCTTGGATTTTGACGTGGCGACCTAATTTTCAATTGGGTTCTTCCGTATGCCTAGATACACCCACACGCCAGATTATAAGTTGGTACTTCGCTTATTTTTCAAGATATTCATCTCACAAGGTTCAGACATACATGGCGGCGGCCATCTTGGATTTTGACGTGGCGACCCAATTTTAAACAGCGTTCTTCCTTGTGCTGATACACCCACACACCAAATTAGAAGTTGGTACTTCGCTTATTTTTCGAGATATTTCGCTCACAAGGTTCAGACATATACATGGTGGCGGCCATCTTGGATTTTGACGTGGCGACCCAATTTTCAATAGCCTTCTTCCTTATGCCGAGATACACCCACACACCAAATTAGAAGTTGGTACTTCGCTTATTTTTCAAGATATTCATCTCACAAGGTTCAGACATACATGGCGGTGGCCATCTTGGATTTTGACGTGGGTTGCACCCACACACCAAATTCGAATGCGGCCCTTCGCTTACGCCCGCACGCACGGACGGACGGACGGACGGAGGGGAAAACCATAGTCCCCCTTTCGCTCCGCGGTGCGACGGGGGACAATAACAGGGTGAAAATGGCAGAGAGAGGAAGTGCAAGGACAGCAGAGCATGTTTTTTTTAAGACATGTGAGGTGATGCAGTCTGGTCCAGTTGCAGAGTCAGAGTCGAGGGTTGCCAGAAACTCCTCCACATTCCCAGTTGCAAATAACAGAGTCCAGGAGAAGTTGGGTTCAACTGGGAAGAGGGGGTACAGAGAGAGGTGTTGTGGACACAAAATTCGGAAAAAACACAGATTTGGAGCATTCGGCCTTCTCACAAGCAGAGTCGGCTCTGGTGCCATTTGGGGTGAGTAAAGGGATGGAAGAGGAGTATACACCAGAGACAGACTTGACAAGTTTAAAAGTTCATTCTTGAGATTGGACAGATGTTGTTTTCTGCCTCGCCTGAGAGTAGACACACACTTGTCGCAGGCTTTGTGGAATGATCTGAGGTCGCTTTCTGTGCACAAGGAAGAGCAGATTTCTGTGGAAGAATTCCTAAGCTGAAATAATATCCTGAAGTGCGATGGCTGCTTGCAGTCCCTGCCAATTTTTCCTGAGTGACCTGCCAGACTTGCCAGTGGAGGTTGTTCTCTGAGAATTCCCAAAGAGATTTTGACCTTCACAAGCACATGATCAGATGTACCAATTTGGGCAGGGGATGAACAAGATACATTGACGGGGAAGTTTGTCATCACCAAATCCAGAAGGGAAAATTTGCCATTGACAGAAAACCGGGTTGGAAGGTTCACAGATCGAGTCAGTGCCATGGAGTCAGTGCCAGAGTCCTTTGCAAAAGTGCCATGGCTGGTGAGATAGGTACCAACACCTAGCCAATTAGCATGGTGACAATTTAAGTGTGAGGAAGAGAGAGTTGGGATGGGTGGTTAAAAGTTAGTCCATGTCGTCCGAGAGAGAGAGAGAGATGTCGATGGAGTCGTCACTGTTGGGATTACTGCACAACACAGAGACAAACATGAGGTGGGAGCGGAGGGGAAGTCGCAGTCAGAGGTACTCCTGGGGTTTTGGAGGTGTAAGAGCAGTGCAAAGAGAGGGTGAGAACTGTAGTTATTGACGTACAGTGCAATTCCACCACCAGGATGGGGTTCAGGTCGAAACCAGAGGAGACAATACCCAAGGAGAGACATTAAGGAGTCAGGGATATCCTGTGGGAGGAAGAATTCGGTTAAACAGATGTGCGGTTTATTGGTAGCGACCTGGATTGAGAGATTTGTCAGATTGGAGTGAAGGCCTCGGATGTTTGAGGTCCACACAGTTAGGGGCAAGGGGGTTGATGGGGATAGGAGCTTCTAATAGAACATACGGATGTGTAAAGGAGCAAGGAGAGGATGTGGGGTGGAGGGGAAGGTGGGAGGGTGTGGGGAGGGGGCAGGACGAGTTGGAAGCAGAGAAGGGGTTGTACGAGAGGGGAACATATTGCAGGGGGAGAGGGGGGAACATATTGCAGGGGGGGTTGGGGGGGGGAGTTGCAGACATGCAGGGGCTTGACACCATGAATGGATATGAGGAGTAAATTATTGTCATGTACACATTCCTTGACTGGATAATCTGCGATAGATTTCATGGGCGGAGTGGTGGTAAAAATGGTTTTGGACGAAGGCATGGTGGAAAATTTGGCTATAAGTGAAAGAGGCGGCTGGATGAACGAACCCTTTAGAAGTGAAACGATTTTGGGAAATGAGCCTTGCAAAAGAGAAAACCCCAAACCGGAAGTTTGAATTCCCCTTTTATTTTCTGCCAATCCCGATAAAGTGCTTTTATAGATACTAACCAAGTCTCAGAACATTACACCAAAAAAATGTATGAATGATCGTTTTAAGGCCATTTTTCCCCGCTAGAGTGGGGGTTAGCCTTGAGGGCCCCATGACAATCATGGTTCCCTGTTTGAGGCAATGTTTTTATGGCCGGATGCCCTTCCTGACCCAACCCTTGGTCACGCTCTTACGATGCGCAGGGATACGGTGTACCTATTCTAAATCGGGGTACACACCGGGATCATTCATCCCAGCAAGCTGGTACTCAATTTGCCGACCTCGGAAGGATGACAGGCTGAGTCAACCCCCCTGGTGTTAATTCAGAGATCGACTGGGATTCGAACCCAAGATCGTAGGATCCCAAGCCGGCACCCTGACCGCTAAGCCAACAACACCAGGCATTACATTACACCGATGCGTAATAAATCAATACGATGCAAAAGCAAAGATTTGTGATATTCTGGGTAAAGTGAATGAAAGTGTACTCACTATTCGACAATGGCTGATAAAGTAAAGGCTACTGCGAAGAGTGCCAAGTAACATTAAAGCTGTGTAAGAATGTCATCCTCACTCAAACAGCAACAGAAGGTTGAGGAATCAGGAATTCTATAGACCAACATCAATATTATCATTTCAGAATAAATCAACTGGAGTGGCCAGGCTGAACAGTTTATATTTTGTATCCCACCGATGGGCCGGATCTGGATTCGGACCTGAACCAAAATCTAATCGGCTTGTTCTTGTCACCTTACCAACTATTCCACCAGGTTTAGTCACAACTCGTCCATAACCTTTTAAAATATTATGTTTTATAACGCTTTTCACCCCATCACTCAATGGTGAAGAATCACTTATTAAATTAAATCATTCTCGTATCCTAATCCACCTTTGGTGGCAGAGGTAACTATGATGAAGAACTTCAAAGGTATTCAAACAGCAATCCCTTTTTCCTTGTTGGACAAATATCTACTTCTACATTTCAGAACAGACAACTCACCAATCTGCATAAAAGTTGACCAATGCCAAGTCTGCACTTCCTACAAGAGGAGGAAAGAGATAATTGATTTAATCATCAAGCTTTCATTTATGTGCAATGCATAAAATGATCTCTAATAAAAGTTTTAGTTCCTCCACGAGATTTAAGCATTTGTATATAAAACATTTGAAATAAACGTACCGGCAAACAAATTAAATGTAATTCACGTTATGATAACATATTACTGGTCAACCATCCACAAACTTACCCAACACTTCATCAGCATTGGCTGTTGTGAGGTCTATTGTAAGAGAACCAACAGCATATTTGAAGCAGGAAATCTGGCAATAACAAGACAGGGAGGGAAAGATAAGACAAACGGCTTTTTTTTTTTTTCGTTTTGCATAATCAACGAAATGTAAACACCCCCGTGTTTGATGGAAGATGCAAACGAGTTTTGAACAAGGAAACTTCACAAAAAGTCAAATCAGAACGAAACAAAGTAAAAGTTAAACTTGTATCAATACAGAATTCCAATTATTAAAGCGTTAAAGCATATACACATTATATATATATATATATATATATATATATATATATATATGTATATATGTATGTATATATATATATATATATATATATATATATATATATATATATATACACACACACACACATACATATACATACATACATACATACATACATACATGTTATGTTTGTGGGGGGTAGGCAATGATTACCTTTGTACAGGTAGAATTGTATAGTATACCATGCTCCGTATGTCGCAATGAAGAAGAAGAAACCCCATGTATCAAAAGTAGGAAATTTGTTTAGATCGGATGTCATGTAAGCGCGTATAAGTGTCCCCATGAAAGGGGTGGGGTTATGTTAATTAGTTAGGGATTAATGGTAAATCCCCTGTCTGTAAATAGCCTCTGTTATTTTTCCTCTGTTCCTTATGACAATGCAGCACACACACAAAGCCAAGAAATAGCACATTAAACGACACTAAATAAAAGCTAACCGGAAACACAATCTTTGAGCACTTTGGTGGAACGAAGAGAGGGACTGGCTGATAGGAGCAGGCACGGGCGGCATCGGATGACGTCAGAGCCATGAGTACAAAAGAAAGCTCTACCCGACATTTTCTCTCTTGGCTTTCTCTCGGTTTCGGGATCTTGAGGTGAACGGTCGCCGATAAGCTCTCTTGCGGTGGGACAGTCTCAATGAACGGTCGTGTTCCAACATTTTCCCTCCTCTTGCGTTGGAACATTGGGGCCGTGCAGTCACAGTTTATAGCGCTCTCGCACTCGGGACATTGGAGGTTTCAACGATCGCGAGGAGCGAACTGCGGACCGAGGCCTGCATTTCCCACGAGCAAACTGTGCACAGCGGCCTGTGCTGTTCCCGCCAAGAACGCGAGGGTTTTGACGATTCCCAAGGGGGTTCAGGAGACACTCAGAGCTAAGTACATACAAACTCACACGCTTTATTTTCACCTTTATGTTTCCATTTCGGAATCTTATTTTATCGTGCATTCTTTGTTACCGGCATTTCTTCAATAAAGCCAACATTTTTGTACATTTTAAATCCGTGTCGGTTGAATTAATCATCAACTCCTTGGTGGATTTACTGGTATGTTTAGGGTCATTGTCATGTTGCAAGGTCCACCTTCGGTTGAGCTGCAACTCTGCAACAGATGGCCTCACATTATCCTCAAGCACCCTCTGGTACAATGAAGAATTCATAGTGGATTATATGATGGTGAGCTGCCCAGGCCCTGATGTAGCAAAGCTGCCCCAAACCATCATATTTCCACCACCATGTTTTACAGTTGGTATCAGGTTCTTGCGGTCAAATGCTGTCTTTGGTTTTCGCCAAACATGTCTTCTGGTACTGTGGTCAAATAGCTCTAGCTTTGACTCATCTGTGCAGAGCACATTGTTCCAGAAGTGCTGGTCTTTGCCTCAGTGTTCATTGGCAAACTTTAGTCTTGCCCTGATGTTCTTTCTGGACAACAAAGGTTTCCTCCTGGCACACCTCCCATGTAGATCAAATTTGTGCAGCCTCTTTCTAATGTTAGACTCGTGCACTTTGACATCAACAGTGGCAAGAGCTACCTGTAGGTCCCGTGATGACATTCTGGGGTTCTTCGAGACTTCTTTCAGCATCTTGCGGTCTGCTCTGGGGCTGAACATGCTGGGGCGGCCTGGCCTGAACAAGTTGGCAGTTGTTTGGAATCTTCTCCACTTGTAGATGATCTTCCGGACAGTCGAATGATTGATTTCAAATTGTTTGGAGATCTTTTTAAATCCCTTCCCAGACTCGTAGGCATCTATAACCTTCTTTCTGAAGGCCTGAGAGCTCTTTTGATCTAGTCATGGTGACGCCACACTTTTTTTTTTTTTTTTTTTTTTTTTTGTATACAAGATCGAGGCTCGTGAAAGAGCGAACATTAATCACACAGAAAGACAAACAGACACATAAAACAAATAACATCGGGAGCGGTAGACAAGATGGGGAGAGAGGGGGAAGGACACAAACACAACATTTGAGAGCAGGGACCGAGAGACATGGAGACATGGAGAGATCTGTGGGAGGGAGAGGGCTTTGGGGGGGAGGCATGTGAAGGGGGGGAGGCATGTGAAGGGGGGGGGGGGGTGGGAGAGGTATAAACATATGGACACTGCCAGGATTTCCAGGAAAGAAGTTGGAATTTCAAACAAGGTGGATCTGGGGTGAATTAGTGGGGGTAGAAAAGATCAAGGTTATGGATGGGGGAAGATAAGAGATGGTGGTGAACAGCTGTTTTAAAGACCTGGAGGGAGGAGAGGGATTGAAGGGAGTGTGGGAGTTTGTTCCACAGGCGGGAGAAAAGAGGAATGAAAGAGTGAAGGTGAGCAGAGAGCCGAGATTTCGGCAGTTTAACCATCAGAGGGTTGCTGGCAGATCTTGTGCGACCTGTAGGAATATTTGGGGGACGGGGGACAGAGCACAGAGAGAGCTGGGGGAGCAAGGCCGGAGAGGAGTCGGTAGAAGACAGAAAGGCCACCTACCTGCCTGCGGTGAGTGAGTGAAAGGCCCTCAGAGATAGCTTCATCGCGGGAGATTCCAATGATTTTGAAAGCTTTGGATTCAACAGCGTGAAGCCGAGCCAGGTGTGAGGCAGGAGCACCAGCCCATAGGGGAGAACAGTATTCCATTGAGCTGCGGATGAAAGCCTTGTATGTGGTGAGGAGCTCAGGTGTGCCGAGGAAGGACTTCGCACGACGGAGGATGCCCAGTCGGCGACTGGCTTTGGAGGCCAGCTTGGAAATGTGGTTTTCCCAAGAAAGATCATGGCAGATAGTGAGACCCAAAAGCTTGAGTGACAGAACTTCTTGGAGAGGATTGTTGAGAAAGTAGATGGGAGGGTTGTCCAGTCGATCTTTTCGGAGAGACATAGTAAGAGAGTGAGATTTGTCAGGATTGAAAGACATGTTCCACTTGTTTGACCAGTCTGTGATTTTGTCCAGGTCTTCAGAGAGTGAGGAGGCTGCAGACTGCCGATCTGAGGGAAGAGGAATGGAGCGGCAGAGAGTGGAGTCATCAGCAAAGAGATAGAGAGGATTTTCCAGAGAGTCAGAGAGATCATTGATAAAGACCAGAAAAAGCACAGGGCCCAGCACACTTCCTTGGGGAACTCCAGCCTGAACAGGAAGGGGAGATGAGAGAAATCCATTCAGGGTAGGGCTGTCAACCGAGCCGAGACCGGGACGAAATCCCAGCGGTTTTGGCTTTCGAGACGGTCTCGGGACGGTCCCGAGATAAATTGATTGACGCAATTTCTCGGTAAAAAAATCCCGGTTAAAATTCCAACTTCTTGCAGATATTTTCCATAATAGAGGCATTTATTGAGCCTTGCTTTCATTACTCTGCTTCTGCACAAGCATCATTTTTCGCAAGTGCAGCTGAACTGACACAAACGATGATAGATAAAGTAAACTCACTGTTCCAGGATTTTCCCCTTGTCAACAAACAATGCACTGCAAACGAATCCGAATTCCGAATCCGGATCTTCACCAACATCTAATCATGTCGTCCTTGTCACACACGCTGCATCTCCACAAAATTTCGTCCGAATCCGTCCACAATCTTTTGAGATATTGTGTTCACAAACAAACGGACAAACAGACAGGAGTGAAAACATAACCTCCATCCACCTTTGGTGGCGGAAGTAACGAAATCAGGATAAAGGTCCCAATGAAAATCCGCCGCATCGCGGCTTCATTTAAACCGTTGAATCCTTCCGCTGTATCACTCCGCCTCGCCCCGCTACGCTGCGGTCACGTGTGCGTCCTTGGAGACAAGTTACGGAATGTGGTTGCTATGGTCTTTTGCACATTAATATCGAGGGATTCGCTCGAGGCCCCGTGATTGGAGGGACGATGTTTATTTAGATTAAAAACACGTTTATAACGGATTATTCTACACACAATGTATTAATACAAGTACAATACATTATGTAGTTTTATGAAATGAGTTTTTGATGAACGTTTATGTTTAATTGCAACGCTATAACTATAAATTGTAAGAATCCCTCGGGGTTTGGTTTGACGGTTTGAATGTGAAAGTATTTTGGTTATCTTATCTCCACTTTAGGCCTGATAAGTTGATTACGTTTACTTTAGTCACAGAGACAAAATAAGGAGGGGTGGGGGGGGTGATCACTACACCGCCTGCTTTAGAATTTACTAGCAGAAGTACCCGGCATTGCCGGGCAGGGGAACGGGGGGGGGAGCGAGCCCCTTGGCGATCACAACTCACAAAATGATAATGAAACTCCAACCGGGACTCGAATATGCCTGGGCAGAAACATTTTCTCCCTCTGACATTCCGAGCAAGAAATTACACGACAATACAAACTGTAATGAGATAACCCGGTCCCATCGGTGGCCGATCATCTGCATGTAGGCGGTGTATTTTATTTCATCCCGGTAAATGGAAGGAAGCTAAGTCGGAATTTAAGTACTCAACATCAGAAATGAATTTTTTTCATTGTTGTTTATATATTATAATGAAATTCCATTATTTTTGAAGCCTTATTATTTATTTATTTATTGTTTTTTTTTTTTTTGTTTTTTTTTTTTACTTTGCCGGGAACCGAGCCGATCCGAGATCCCGTTATGAAAATTGAAAATTTATCGAGACGGTTCCGAGACGGGATTTTGAATCTAGCTAACAGCACTAATTCAGGGCCACACGTTGACTACGACCAGAGAGGAAGTCCGCAAGCCATGCATGGAGATTTCCATGGATACCATAGGAGGAGAGTTTGGTGAGCAGAGCTGGGTGCCAGACCGTATCAAAGGCCCTTGATATGTCAAGGGAGACAGCTCTGATTTCCTGTTTGGCATTGAGGACCTCCATCCATTGTTGAGACAGCAGAAGCAGCATGTCCAGAGTAGAGTGACCTGGTCTGAAACCAAATTGATGATCAGAGATCAAGCCATTGGAGAAGAGGAAAGATTTCATATCCGAAGCAATGATGGATTCCATGACTTTGCTGATAATTGGGAGCAGGCTGATTGGTCTGTAGTTGCAAGGATCTGTTTTTGCACCTTTTTTGTGTAAAGCGGTAATGTTAGCTGATTTCCAGGATGCTGGCAGATGACCTTGAGCAAAAGATAGGGTGAAAAGAACAGAGAGAGGGTGAGATAGAGCGGCAGAGCAGGATTTTAGGACCCGTGGGCTGATGCCGTCTGGTCCAGTTGCAGAATCAGAGTCGAGGTTTGACAAAAACTCCTCCACCTTGTGAGGAGAGAAGGACACAGAGTCCAGGAGCAGTTGGGTTCGACTGGGAAAGGTGGGAACAGAGAGAGATGGGTTTGGGACTAAGGATTTTGAGGCGAACACAGAGTTGAGGCATTCGGCTTTGTCACGTGCGATGTCAACTGTGTGGCCATTTGAGGTAAGGGAGGGGATGGAGGGGGAACAAACACCAGAAACGGATTTGACCAGATGCCACCAGGATTTGGAGGAAGGAGACAGGTTTGAGAGTTCATTCTTGAGTGAGGAGAGATAGTGCTTCCTGGCACTCCTGAGGGTAGACACACACTTGTTCCGAGCTTGGTGGAAGGAACTGAGATTTCCTTCAGTTGGATTAGCCTTCCAAGAGGCAAAGGCAAGTTGTTTCAGGGCAACTGCCTCACCACAAGATTCAGTGTACCATGGACGGGAGGAAGGGTAAGACAATTGAAGGCGAGATGGGATAAATCTGTGCATGAGAGAGATCAGTTTGCTTTGGAAGAATTCCCAGGAAGAATTGATGTCAGAGGCAGTGGAGATGGGAGACCAATCCAGACGATTGATGGCTGCTTGAAGACCGTCCCAGTCGGCCTGAGTGAAATGCCAGACTCGTCGACGCTGAGGAGGCTCTCTGAGAATGGCCAGAGAGATGTCCACTTTGACAAGCACATGATCAGAAGAACCGATTGGAGCAGAAGAAGAGCAGCAGACATTAGCAGGGAAGTTTGTCATAACCAAGTCTAGAAGAGAAGATACTCCATTGGCTGAGATCCGGGTCGGGAAATTGACAGATTGTGTCAATCCCAGTGAGTCACAGAAGTCCTTTGCTGAGGTGCCATGACTAGTGAGAGAGGAACCCACACCCAACCAGGTGGCATGATGACAGTTGAAGTCACCACATATGAGGAAGAGAGAGTTGGGATGAGTGGATAGAAGTTGGTCCATGTTGTCAGACATTGAAATGTAGATGGAGTCATCACTGTTTGGGGGACGGTACAGAACACATATGAACAAAAGGTGGGAGCGGAGAGGAAGCCGTAACCAGAGGTACTCCTGCGGGTGAGGAGGAAAGAGAGCAGTGCAAGGAGAGTGAGGAAGAGAGTTTTTGACAAAGATAGCCACCCCACCACCAGGCCGAGGCTCAGGTCTATCATACCGGAGGAGGGAGTAACCAGGAAGAGATATTAAGGAATCAGAGACATCTTGAAGGAGGAAAGTCTCTGTTAAGCAGATCAAGTCTGGATTGTCAGAAGCAACCTGTATGGAGAGATCAGTCAGGTTTGAGCGAAGGCCCCGGATGTTTGAGGTCCATACCGTTAATGAAGAGAGAGGGGGAGCATCGGGTACAGGACAGGGGAGGGGAGGAGTAGGGTAAGATGAAGGATGAGAGGGGGAGGTAGGGAGAGCAGTTGATAGTGTTTCAGATGTTGCAGAAGAGTTCCAAGAAAGGGAAGGATGAGGAGGATGAAAGGTTTGATGGTGAAGGGATGCGGCACAGTGAGGGGTTGTTTGAGGGGGGGCAGAGGAAAGTAGAAGGTTTGGGGGGGTGGAGGTATGAGATAGAAGGGAGACGAAGTGGGGAGGAGGCAGCTTGGAGGAGGAGGGGGGAGGAGAGAGAATTGGAGAGGAATGGTATGGGGGGAGAATTGAAAGGGAGGGATTGGGGGGGAGTTTTGAAGGGGAGGAGTGAGGGGGGAGTTTAGGAGGGGAGGGGCAAGGGGGGAGTTTTGGAGGGAAGGGGAAAGGGGGGAGATCAGGAGTGGAGGGGCAAGGGGGGGGATTAGGAGGGGAGGGGCAAAGGGGAAGTTTAGGAGGGGAAGGGCAAGGGGGGAGTTCAGGAGTGGAGGGGCAAGGGGGGAGTTTAAGAGTGGAGGGGCAAGGGGGAAGTTTCGGAGTGTAGGTGCAAGGGGGGGGATTTGGATGGGAGGGGCAAGAGGGGAGTTTAGAAAGTGGATGATTAATGAAAGACGAACATTGATAACAAATTGGGTTTGTTGTGATTTTCAAGTTAGCAATCCGATTCAGAACGATGGAGGAGGGATGGAATGAATGTGAATTTAGACCATGTAGTGAGGGAGACGTATAAGATATTGAATTTCTTTTTTTTGAAGTGGAATGAGTTGGAGAGGAAATTGAGAAAAGCCTTTTAAATAGGAAGAAAAACAGCGTGTTGTAATATACCACTGAATAAAAAACAGAAGGGGAAAGGTTAAACATATTTAAATAATATTTAAACAGAACTATGAACAATCTTGTATGCACAAAAATACCAACGGGGGGAGAGCCGAGAGGGACCACCACGAGTCACGTGAACAGGGCAAACGGTGGATGGCAAGGAGATAATGGGGGTGGGGCAAACAGCACACCTGGACAGAAAATACAGGATGAGACAACAGTACACGTGGAGAAAAGAAAATAAATGTTTTTGTTTTTTTTGTTTTTTGGGGGGGGGGGGGGGGGATTTAGAACGTTAGACAGTATTATGTTCGGGGTAGAAGGGAAAAAACCAAGAGCCAAGCAAAACACGCTTAAGTTGATAAAACACCGACGGGGGTACAACTACAAGGCCACACACGAGGAGCAGAACACGATTAATTAAATACGAGTTACAGGAAATTCAAACCAAAACTAACTATAATCAAACAATATCGCATGGACGATAAAATAATGAGTTGAAATTTGACAATCTATCTGGGGAAATGGGGGAGAAACACGTGGTCGAAGAACGAACGAACGAATGACTTCAACTTCAACTTCAACACTTCAACAACAAAGAGCAAACCAAACTAAATGTCTAAGGTTTAATTAAGACAGGTTCCTCCAAGATCCTCTCTAACGATGTTCTAATCATTTGCACCTGAGCTGGTGCACCTGATTCTAATTTTAGGTATTTGAAGTAGTGATAAATGTCGGGGTGTACTTACTTTTTCCACGTGCGAAATTTGCATTTATGTTTATTTAAATTATACAATGGACTACAAAATGTAAATGTTTCATGATATTTGTTATATTATATCACCTTTATCTTTCAATATTGTTGAAATGAAGATCAAATAGCTGTATGTTGAAATATGTTGAAAAAGTCAAAACTTTACATGGGGTGTACTTACTTTTTCACGTGACTGTATATATATACACTTAGTTTAGGTTTGTAGAGAGCTACAACATAGAACATATAATAAAGGGAACAGGAGACAAGAGGGAGAGAGAGAGGGAAGTACACCAACAGTAGGGAACAGGGAGATCTGTGGAAGAGAGAGGGCTGGGACAGGGTACACAGGATAAACAAGATGGACACTACATGGGCTTTCAAACAGGAAATTTGAAGAAGGTGGATTTGGGGTGTTTTAACGAGGGTAGAAGAGATCAAGGTTTTGGATGGAGGAAGATATGAGATGGTGGTGAACAGCTTTTTTTTTTCTTTTTTTTAGAACTGGAGGGACGAGAGGGATTGAAGACAGTGTGGGAGTTTGTTCCAGAGGTGGGGAAAAAAAAGGAATGAAAGAGTGAAGGTGAGCAGAGAGTCTTGATTTTGGCAATTTCACCAGAAGAGGATTGCTGACAGATCTTGAGACCTGAAGGAATATTTGAGGACTGAGCACAGACAGAGCAGGAGGTGCAAGGTCGGTAGAAGACAGAAAGACCGCCAACCTGCCTGCGGGGAGAATGTGGCAGGCCCTCGGAGTTAGCTTCATCGTGGGATACTCATGATTCTGAAAACTTTGGCTTCGACAGCGTGAAGCCGAGCTAGGTGTGAGGCAGGAGCACTGGCCCAGAGGGGAGAGCAGTACTCCATCAAGCTGCAGATGAAAGCCTTGTGTGTGGTGAGGAGCTCAGAAGTGCCCAGAAAGGACTTCGCACGATGGAGGATGCCCAGTCGGTGACTGGTTTTGGAGGCCAACTTGGAAATGTGGTTTTCCCAAGAAAGATCATGGTAAATCGTGAGACCCAAAAGCTTGAGTGACAGAACTTCTTTGAGAGGAATGTTAAGAAAGTAGATGGGAGGGTTTTCCAGACGTTTTTTTCAGATAGACAAGGTGAGAGAGCTTATACTCGTCTTATACTTATACCTAGCTCGTCTTCACGCTGGTGAAACCAAAGCGGTCAGAATGATTGGAATCTCCCGTGATGAAGCTAACTCCAAGGGCCTTTCACTCTCTCACCGCAGGCAGGTTGGTGGTCTTTCCATCTTCTACCGACTCCTCTCCGGCCTTTCCCCCCAGCTCTCTCTGTGCTCTGTCCCCCAAATATTCCTACAGGTCGCACAAGATCTGCCTGCAACCCTCTTATGGTTAAACTGCCAAACTCAAGACTCTCTGCTCACCTTCACTCCTTCATTCCTCTTTTCTCCCGCCTCTGGAACAAACTCCCTCACTCTCTTCAATCCCACTCCACCCTCCGGGTCTTTAAAACAGCTGTTCACCACCATCTCTTATCTTCCCCCATCCAAAACCTTGATCTTTTCTACCCCCGCTAATTTCACCCCAAATCCACTTTTTTGAAATACCAACTTCTGTCCTGGAAGTCTTTGGTGTCCTTGTGTTTTATACTTCTCCCACCCCCCCCCCCCCCTCCCCACGCCTCCTCCCCCCAAGCCCTCTCCCTCCCACACATCTCCATGCTCTCAAATGTTGTGTTTGTGTGCTTCCCCCTCTCTCCCCATCTTGTCTTCCGCTCCCTCTTTTTATATATTTTGTTTGTCTGTTTGATTTGTTTGTGAAATAAATGTTAGCTCTTTCATGAGCCTCCATTCTGTATACAAAAAAAACAAACAAAAAAATACTCCAGTCTATCTTTACGGTCTTTTCATTCACGGTTTTCAGGATTAGCTGCTGATTGGTCAATTTCACAGCTCCACCACTGCCAATCACAGCCAGTTTTGCTTGTATCCACATTTAAAGATTGTGCTTTCCACATTTGAACTCCCATCACCGCACTTCCCGAAAAAAGAAAACGTTTCAACATAATTGGTTCGGATAGCCGATGTTGATGTGGCTTATTGTAGTGTTAATATCAGACTATTTTTGCAGTACATTACTTGGAAACCACAGAGGATTTCAACTCGGCATAAGGAGACTACAGAGTAGATACAAGCATGCAATGGCCTTAAAACGATCATTCATTCATTCATTCCCGTTTGAAGAACACCCAGGCCAACAAAAATCTTCCAAAGTGTATACAAAATCTGAGCGAGAAGGTGTTGTAGCATTATCTTGTGCCATCAGACTGTGAACTTCATGATCCCTTATATAATAGAGGGAAAGGGAACTATTCCCTTCCTCCTATTCAATGGATTAATGGAGCTGTGACAGGTGAACTGATTGCATAGACATCACATGAGCAGGTAAAAACGAATCGTTTCCCTCATAAGGTAGTGATCTGCGGCCAAATGATTGTACATGCGCCATGATGTTTATGTTAGAATGGAGGTTTACTGTTAGACCAAATGTTGTCCACAGATGTCATAAAACTCATTTATAATTTCCCTTTTTATTTATCATATGAATCACTAGAAACACCTGCTACTTTTGGGAGCAGCTTGGAGGGGGATGGGGTGACCTGGAGGCAAACACATTTTATGCCATGGCTTATAATCCCCTGTCGGCAGCAAGGGTCAGTAAACCACTTGCGGCACGTGTACAGGCGAAGATCGTCAGTTGTCCCTCTCCCCACTCCTCTTAGGAGAGGGAAGTATTTTTTTTGGTTTTGTGCCCATGACTTGACCCTGGGTACTTCTAATATGTATGTAAAATCTGGCGGAGATCGGCCTGGCCCTGTTTTTTCCCCATGATGTTCACGCGTACACGCACGAGCACGCACGCACACACACCTTTAATTAGCTTAAAATTAAATTATTTTGTGTACACATACAGGTTGTGGACAAAAAATGTAAACACCTGGGTAAATGAGAGACACTAAGTATATTGAAATCAATGGCTTCCACACAGGTGTGGCCTATGTTAATTAAGCAAATAACATCCCAGCATGCTTAGGGTCACCTATAAAAATGCTGCACAGGACTGGTTGCCGATAATTATGGCGAACATGGCTGCAAGAGGAATGGGAGCCTCAGTTCTCACCTTGAGCAGATTTTTTTAGCCTGTTGTGTTCGGCCTGCACGCTTTTATTTCCCCATCTCATCTATTTGTTTATCTTGTACTTTTTGTCCTGTTAGTCTGGCGTGTTCGTTCGTCTCCCGCTTCCTGTTTTTCCTCTGTCTTTCCCCTGTCTGGGAATGAGGGAAGGGGTGGAGGGGAGGGGGCCTCACCTTTCAGGCAGGTATGTTAGCCTCACACCTTCCAGCTAGCAACCTCCTTTCCCCTCATTCCTAGTGTTGTCCCCCACCCGGCCCTCCCCAGTATCAAGTTCCGGGTCAAGGATGATTGCAAGGTTAATCACACCCCTAATGGGATAGCAATTGGGATAGAACATGGGCAGTTTAATTATGTGAGTCAGCCAAAATTATGCCGCAGGTTTGGACAATTGGACCACTTTGTGCCTGCGTGTAAAGAACTGTTTTGCTCACAGTGTGGCCAGTTGGGACACTCGAAAGAGCACTGCACCTCTCAGGTGCAGTGTAGCCTATGCGGTCCGATGGAGCACACCTTTTGCTCCTGCTCGTAGAGCTATGTGAGCAAGATGCGTCCACCTGCGGGTGGGGGTGTTACCCCTGGGACAAGCATAGCTGCTGTGGCTGAGTTTGTTTCCTCCACCCCTCCCACCCCACAGTAAAGGAAAATGATAGGATGGAGGGAGGGAAGAAGGAGGGAGAAAGAAATGGAGGAGAGCAGAGTGGAAGCAGAGGTCCACTCACCCCAAGCACCATTAGACTGGAGTGTGCAGTCAGTGCTGCCATTGTTGTTCCCCCCACCCTCCCCAGGGAGAAAAGAGAGAACAGGGAGGATGGGAAAGAGGAGGAGATGGAGGGGAGAGAGACAGGAGGGGGGAGGGGAGGAGGATAACAGCTCTTCCTCCAGATATGAGGACACTGACCATGACGCAAGTGGATGGACCACGATGAAACGCCGGAGGGGCCGAGATAAAGGGAAAGCTACCCGAAACCGAGTCCCTGGGCCTATTTGTAAAAAACAAATGGCTATAAAGTAGATGGGAAGAGCATCAATGAGGCGACAGTGGGCTACACAGCCTCTAGGATGACTATAAAGAAAGAAATTCAGAGGTGGGTGTGTACTCCTGAACAGATCCTTTCGGACCCCCTTTCCTCTGTCCACTCCCGGTCCTGCTCTCGCTCCCAGCGAGGAGGCCCTTCCTCCGCTCCTCATTCATGCCCCCCCCTCCCCCACTGCTGGGAGTGGCAGAAGCAAAGGGGCTAAACATGGGAAGAGGTGAGCCTTGGGATTGTTTTATATTTGTTGGATGGAATTAATTTATGGCCGGATTTTTGTTCACCTTTATGTTTTATTTACTCGTTTGATTATATTGTTACCTCTGCCACCAAAGGTGGATACAGGTTATGTTTTCACCCCAGTCTGTCTGTCTGTTTGTGAACAAAATATCTCAAAAAGTTGTGGACGGATTCCGACGAAATTTGGCAAAGAGGTAGCATATGTGACAAGGATGAAATTATTAGATTTTGGTGAAGATTCGGATCCGGCTACTATAATGTTTTAAGTGATTCTTCACCATTGGGAGATCGGGCCAAAAACGATATATAGCAGGATATCTCAAAAAGTTGTGGACGAATTTGGACAAAATACTTGGTGAAACTTGGTGGAGATGGACAATCTTGGTGGACAATAAAACTTGGTGGAGAATTTGTGTGTGTGACAAGGACTAATCTATTCAATTTTAGTGAAGATCTGAATATGGATTTGGATAGGAGAATTATTATATTTTTAAAGTGATTCTTCACCATTAGGAGATAGGGCTAAGACCAACATATAGCAGAATATCTTAAAAAGTTATGGACAGCTTTGGCGAAACTTGGTGGAGAGGTTGTGCGTGTGACGAGGAAGAATCGAGTCAATTTTGGTGAAGATCCGGATCCGGATCCATCTAGTAGAATTTGTAAGTGATTCTTCACCATTGAAGAATATAATATTATAAGAGATAAGGCCAAAAATGATATATAGCAGGATATCTCAAAAAGTTGTGGACGGATGATTTTGATTCATGCGATTCTGTATTGTGATTTTCTGGTCTACTCTAGAATAGAAAACGCAAACTGTTCACCTGGCAGAGGTATGCTCTCTGCTGAGTGCCGTTCCAGTTTTCAATTATGGCTTTGATTTCCAGTGTTGGTTAGAAACCATCTGTTGAAAGTTAGAAACCATCTGTTGTTGGCTTAGCGGTTAGGGTGCCGGCTTGGGATCCTCGGATCCTGGGTTCGAATCCCGGTCGATCGCTGAATTAACACCAGGGGGGTTGACTCAGCCTGTCATCCTTCCGAGGTCGGCAAATTGAGTACCAGCTTGCTGGGTGAATGATCCCGGTTGTCCCTCGATTTAGAATAGGTACACGTAAAACATTGCTTCAAAAAGGGGACCAAAAAACAACAACAACCACGGTCCCCGAAAAAGGCCAACCCCCGCTTTGCGGGGAAAAATGGCCTTTAAATGTGGTTATTAAATGTGGTTATTACACCGTATCCCTGCGCATCGTAGGAGGCGACTCAGGGTTGGCGTGAGGAAGAGCATCCGGCCATAAAAACATTGCCTCAAACAGGGAACCATGATTGTCATGGGGCCCGCAAGGCTAACCCCCGCTCTAGCGGGGAAAAATGGCCTTAAAACGATCATTCATTCATTTCCCGTTTGATAGTTTGATGTTTTTTTTTTTTACCCTATTTTCTAATAATAAAAAAAGACAGGCCATTAAAACCTCAGCGATTTTGAAAGAGGGGTGATTTTTGGAGTGCGTTTGGCAGGAGCGTCAGTGACAAAGACAGCTCAACTTGCTGATGTTTCACAAGCAGCGGTGTCTAAGTTTATGAGCTAACCAAAATAACTTCAAGCTAACCAAAAGAATGCTTGGTTACACCACTGAAGGATTCTGGTAGTTCTGTAATGTTGTGGGGCACATATGTGTGGCATGGTATCCCAGGCAAAAATGTTAGAGTTAGTTGTTGTACTCTCATGTACTTCCTTGCAGATGAAGCTAACTTTTGAATTACTATAGGTAACGCTATCTGGGTTTTTGGACTGCAGTAATGATTGCCTGTTAATCAAGTGATTACAGTTCCAATTACAGTCGTCTGCAGAGAATAACTAGAGTAAAGGGACGCTATTTTTGCCTGGGTTGGGTGCAGTAATTCCCTCAGAAGGTAAGACCAATGCCAAACGCTACATCAGCTTTGCACATCTGGATTTGGGGAATTTCTCTTATTTTTTCCTTGCAGATTTGCTCAAGCTCTGCAAAGTTGGATGGGGAGCGTCGGTGAAAAGAAATGTTCAAGTCTTGGGGATCTCTTCCAAAATTATAATTCTAACTCCATTACTTCTCCCATCTCCTCCCTGCAAATATCATCTTGCATCATCCTACCAACTTCCTCACTCTGTCTCCTTTACATTTGGTCTCCTGAACACACAATATCTCTAACCTCCTTCTCTGCATAATCTCCACCACTGAGCTACACCTCACTCCTCCATTGATCTCACTCCCATCGCATCTAAATCACTGCTGTTCTGGCAGAGCTAGTCGCATCTCAATTAGTTTGGGACGATGTGGGCACTCGGCAGCGCTGCCCAAGCTGACCTGCAATCCGAACCTGCTGTCACAATCTCTCAAGTGCGCATACACATACTGCTCACTCCTTCCCCTTCCCCACTCACTCCTCACTCCTCACCTCACGTCACCTCCACAAGACTAGACGCCACTGCCCCACTCAACTCCTCTCTAATCGATTGCGCAAATGGAACGCCGAAGCAGCCGATCCCCTTCCTTTCTCCCGGGGAAAGGCACCTCGAGCCAAGCACACCTCCATCCCAGGTGCCACCAGACCCGCACACTAAATCAGCCAAGTGAGGGCGCTGCCCACGGTCCAATCAAAGCCAAGAGGGACCCTTTCAAAGCACAAGCACCTCGTTCCTGGCCCCAATTGTAGTGAACTGAGCCTCACCAAAGTCCCCAATTACACCCGTGGCAGTTACAGGCCGACTAACACAGGAACTAGTGCAGCTAGGCGGACAGCTGGTGCTGATACCTATACATGTTAAAACTAGGACACTCGGCAGTGTGCATACCTCCACCAGGCTGATCAGTGTCCGTTTTGTACCCCACTGATAGACCAGATCTGGATTCCAAGCTGAAACAAAATTCAGTTGCCTTGTTGTTGTCACCGAACCAACTCATCCCCCAAAGTTTGTCACAAATCTTCCACAACTTTTTGAAATAGCATGCTATATATCATTTATAGCTCCATCTCTCAACGGCGAAGAATCACTTTAAAAATTAACAAGTCAGGAGACGACGATGGTTCACGAGCGAGCGGTATTCAATGGCAAAATAACGGAAACAGACCCGGACTGGGGGGTCGGGGGCCCACGTGGTGGCGAAAACCCCTGAGTTCTATTCAGACTACTTTGAAATGGCCGTCCTTTGTGACCTTTAAAAGTCAAAACCGACATTGAAAAGATATAAATAGGAATGTATTATCTGTTATGAGACTAGTTAGCTACACAATACCGAAAATTTGGTTCGAATCCGACAACTTTGAAAATTTGACCTTTGTGACCTTGAAATGTCAAAACGAAGGTTACTGACCTTGAAATGAGATTGAAAATAATGTAGAATCATTTATGAGGTTAGTTAGCTACACAATACCGAAAATTCGGTTCGATTCCGACAACTTTGAAAATTTGACCTTTGTGACCTCCAAAGGTCAAAGGTTCTGAAATTTGTTGGAAAACTTGTATTTCATGATGTATGTGATAATATAAGATCATGTACGACATTTCACCCTATCAGGAAGCGAATGTAATAAAACCATCAAAAACCGACTTTTCTAAATTTTGTGACCTTGTGGCGAAAATGAAAAATCGAGCTCTTTGGGGCTAGACACATGACATTGGCCTAACCAAATACCGAAACCCCTGTCAGATTCCACAAACTCCCTCGGAGAAGATGTAGCTTGAACTCGATTACCCCCTAAAAATACATCGTTTTCGGGCGTGGCTCCGCCCACAATGGGCGCAATACGCCCACGAGGCAGGACACAAGTAGATCATGATATCAACCTCCCACCCAAGTTTCATCAAGATCGGATGATATCATCGGGTAGTTATGCTGTGGACAGACAGACACACACCCATGACGAAAATAGTGGTCACTGTTTGATAACTCGTGAACCAAAAAACTTCATATCCGGATCTGTATCTTCAAACTCAAATCAATTCGTCCTTGTTACACACCCAACCTGTTCACCAAGTTTCTACCAAATCCGCCCATTACTTTTTTAGATATCCTGCTAATACACAGACAAATAGACAAGACACAGTGAAGACATAACCTCCCTCCATCTTGAGTGGCAGAGGCAATTAGTTTCAAATTAAATTATTTGGTGTGCACATATATCTTTACAATTGAATTGTAGCTTAAGCTTCCCCAAAAAAGTCATGTACTCCATTTTAATTTATGAAAAATGCATTCAAATAATTGCTCACATTAGGAGCCATTGACCTGCATACTACACACATCCATCGTGGTATGGTTTGTTTGAATGTTTCTTAACATTGACACTGATCTTTACACATTCGTTTGACGTTTAGTAGTACGTGGTCTCGCGGCATAAACCATCGATTTTAGGTGTACCCAAATAATAATAAAAAATAGTTGCGGCGTTAAATGTGGACTACGTGGGGCCATTATAATCGGTGCTTAACATCTGATCCACCTGAAAAAATCATAAATATTTCCTATGATTCCGGACTTTGAAACACCCTGCATTTGTATATGACTGAGCTCCTAAGCAATAAAGGACAAAATGTCCAAAAAACAACATTGCAACCAATAACCTTGTACTTGCATATTTTGGGACTTAAAAAAACAAAATTATACAAGCACACAAGCAACAACACAACACACACAACACACACACGATGGAGGCAGCAGTGAAAAAACAGCCAGTGAAACCTAGTACAGCTTATATTTTCCAAAATCCTTACAAGTAATAAAGAAATATTCAATTTAATTCTCATTCTGAAATATTTCAACTACCTGAACAAGATTCTCCAAAACCATTCTGATATGTCTGGTAAACCGCGCATTATGTAAACACTACAGACCTACAACCTTCCAGAACGCAGAAGTAACTTATCAAATCTATAATTGTCTCAAGTCATACAGAGCAACTGCGACACCTTTATAAATATCCGAATACCTGGAATATTGACAGCAGAACTAATATATATATATATATATATATATATAAATACAGAAATAAATAGTGAACTGTCAGCTCAAACCTCGCTTCGAGGATATCAACCCTTTCCCTCTCCCTGGTCTTGTTTTGCAAAGCACATCAACATTTGGTGCACGTCATCAAAACACCATATTTGGGCAAAATGTAGTCATGGTTAAACTCTGAAGCCAAACGACATTCACAAATTCAACACAAAAGGTGCACCAAAAAAGAAAGAAAATAAACCGCAGAGGGTGAAAAAACAATTAAATGAACTAGTCACGCAACAGGCAAGGTGAGTCACAGTGTTAAACGTGTGTTGGAATGGAATCTCAAATTACCTTGGATGCAAAAAACACATTCCATAAAGTTTTGTTCTTCGACCATCAGGAGGAAACACAAACTTTCATGCCAGGTTTATCCATCTTGGTCATAATGACAGCATCGTGCGACATTGACACCAAGCTCTGTACAAAGATCATATTTCCAGGATCTCTGCCCTCCTTTTTTTATCCATCAACACAACAGGCAGTTTCAATTGGTTTCCCATGCTCGTGCTGGTAAGAGCTTTGGCTCAGCAGCAAACAAGGGCTCAGAATATCCTGTAGAAGATTCTTACATTGCATGTACCACAAACACCTTCACGATTCACCAATTAGTTAAATCAACCACTTCACGCAGAACTTCAGCAACGGAAGGATCCTTGGGAGGAAAATGGAAGGAATCATGTTTTACCAGCTATAATCGGAGTTCTAGCAAAAAAAAAAAAAAGGCACTTTGAAACTTTCAATAACAAATAAATCTATTCTACAAGATGTTACAGTAAGTACAGAGCAGGGTGTTTCAAAAGTCCTGAATCATGGGAAATATAAATATTGTTGCGGATATGAGGACTGTATTTTTTTTTTGATTGTGTGCTTTATTATTATTATTATTGTTATTCTGCGCCCCCTGCCTCCGGAGCTGTGTAAAGGTCAAAGGGCGTCCCATAATTAGTCCACAAGCATACACGTCAGCCAATAATAGAATACCCCTGTTCGATAGTTATATCTTATTCTGTGTTTTAGGGTAGGCTGTGTCTCCCATTAATAGAAGTACTCCATTGCACCAAGTGAAAGAGATAGATTCCCTTCATTCCCATTCCCAAAACCTCCATTCCCCCTTTTCGTCGATTGGCAATTACCTCCCCTCCAATAACCGCCATTGACCACGAGGCAGGGTCGGAGAAGAAAGGCGTGTCTCCACCTCGTCATAGAGGGGAGGAGTGAGCCAGCCCCACTCGACCAACCATGAGCCAGGGGTTGGGCTAGGGAGGGCGGAGGAAGAGCTATCGGGGAGGTTCGCAAAGGTTGAGGGGCGGGGCCTATATAACCCGCAGCGCGACGCTCCCCAAGCAGTCGAGCTTTGAAGAAGAAAGAGAGGCGCTGAGAGGAGGGAATGAGCAGGCGTGACCGCAGCTAAAATCCGCAGCGCGACGCTCCCAAAAGAGAAGCTGAGACAAGCTTTGAGAGATGAGCTTTTACCGGCAGACGAAAGGGAGCCCAAGCCGTTGAGAAGAGAGAGGGTCCAAGAAGCAGAGCTGAGTTGTGTGGTTTTGGTCGTCAGTGGTTGCGTTGTGGTGGTCAGTGGTTGCGTTGGTTGCGTTGAGTTGTCGGTGGTGAGGAGTGATTGGACCAAGAGAACATAGAGAACATCCAAGGAGAGGACATCCCAGAAAGCACAAAGCCTGCTGTAATCCTGGAAAAGCACGCGACGTCCACAGCAGCAGCAGCAGCGGCGGCCACAGCAGCAACCACACTCAACAGCCGCTTGGGGCCTGGACGGCGGTTTTGAGCAGGGCCGCGAAGGAACGGCGGCTGCTAAACGCGCCGATCGTGCTGCACAATACAACTCCTAGCCATCCTATCCTTCCAGCCAATTCCTGTCATCATTCCCCGCGTGAGTCTGTCTTTTGTTTGTTCTGTCCCTGGGTTAATTAAGACTGTAGGTAAGCTAGCGTTGCACTGTGTATCTAATCTCGTCTGTAAATAAACGTGACTGCTTTCTTTTTGCTTGTGTGTATAATAAATCCAATTACTCTTCTGTACGTCTTCTCGTCTTATTCCTTTTCCTCTTTGCATTCGGTCGTTTTAGAGTTTTCCAGATTGGGCAGCTGCGGTGCGATACGGCCAAAGTTTGGGGTGAATCGGGTGAGTTGGGGAAGAATCGGGGGAACTGTTAGGTCGCGGTAATACACCACCGCTCGGTCAAAATAACATCTTGTCCGCGACCCGTAACAATTGGTGTCGAGGAGTGAGATTCGAGGCCCGAACCAAATTTTAAAAAAAAACATCTAGGAAAAAATTTGGTCAAAATTATAAAGTACCGAAATTTGATTTTGTTTTAAAGAAAAACCCGAATTTTGAAATCGCGCCATGGCTGGTCAAGGCGATCGAATGCCGGTGGGTGAGCTAGAGGAGGGGTTAGGAGTAACCCAGGATCAGAGGGACGAAGTAGAGGAGAACATTGGCAATATGGTTGAGGGGGTATCAGACGCACAAAATGGCGCTCTCGCGCACGAGGTTTCAGGCACGCAAAAAGGCGCCTCGCACATGCGCGCGGTAGCCGAGCCCGCTGTATCAGCGGGCTTTAACATGCAGCCGATTGACATGCAGGCCCTCATTGCGCAGCTACAGGCAGCTGTACAGATGAGTATGGGAGACCAAATTGGAGGTTTGAAAAACAGTATGGGGGTAATGAGGGACGAATTGAGGGCTGATAGTGAGCGAATGAGGGACGAAGCGAGGGCTCAGAGTGAGCAATTGGGGGTAATGGGGGGCGAAATGGGGGGCAAAATTGAAAGAAATGGGGGGCAAAATGGGAGAAATGGGGGAACGGCTAGAAGCTAAATTTGAGGGATTAGACAAGAAATTTGAGGGATTAGACAATGGGATAAAAGAGGTGAAAAATGGGTTAATGGGGTTAGAAAATAGGATGGAAGACAAATTGCGGGAAATAGGGGAACAATCTGCCAGGGAAATCAAACGAATGGGGAACCAGATAGAGGAGGTGCAAATCGGGTTAGAAAGTAAACTGGATGCTCAGAGGGATGAATTGGGACAGATGAGAGTGGCATCTACAAAAGAGAGGGAGGAGATGAAAGAGGAGATACGACGAGGTGTAAGTGAGGAGGTTTCGGGGGTACGCGAGGAGGTAAAGCGAGGCGAAAAGCGTATGGAGAAAGAGGTGAGAAATAATACGGCGAGGTTACAGGGGGGAATAGAAGATCTGACTGAGGAGGTGGAACAGCTGACAGAGGGACAAACGGAGTTAGTGGAGCAGGCTCAAAGGAACACTGCGGTACTAGGAGGGTTAAAGGCGACACAAAAAGAAATTAAAAATGACTTAATAGCGACACAGAGGCAATGTCAGAAGGTACGTGAGGGACTGACAATGAGGGTGGACGAGGTGACAGAGGTAATGGAAACGAACGACCGGCAGGTAAGGACGCACATAGAAACGGTCACGGTAGCCTTAGAGGACGAACTTGAGGAGACGCACCGGGAAATAAAAGAGGTGAAGCAAAAATTAGAGGAAGTGGAAGAAGAGGTGAGTGAAATTAAGAAGGGACGGACAGAAACTAAGAGGGAGATAAAGGAGGAAGTAATGGAATATGTACAAGGTCGGTGCTCAACTCATGATGTGCTGCTCACTAACCAAATAAAGAGTTTGCAGGTGGCTGAGGAGGTGCGGAGACGAGGTGCCAAGGTGAGTGGCGATATACGAGGAAATGTACATGATGTGAGGAAAGCTTCAGTCGGCTTGGGGATTGGTTTGGATCCGGGTGTTCGTGAAAGGCCGTTGGTGAAGTGTGCGACAGGTCTGGTGTGCGAAAAAAGAGGTGTGCGAGAATGTCCGACCATGGGGTGTGTGAGGAAAAAGTGCGCGCCGACCAGTGAGTGTGCTGTCGAGAGTGAGTCGGTCGTAGCGCGTGTGCGAGGGAGCACATGGAAGCGCGGTGTGGTGAGTGTTACGGAGGAAGTAACGAGAGAGTGTACCCCTGTGGTGAGTGTTACAGAGGATGTAACGGGAGAGTGTGCGCAAGAGGATGCGCGAGAAAGGTGTGTAACGGACAGGTGCAAGGGGAAAGAGTGCGCTGTCAAGAGTAAGGGAGAATGCACGCCTGTGGTGAGTGTTACAGAGGGTGTAACGGGAGAGTGTGCGCGAGAAAGGTGTGTAACGGACAGGGGCATGAGAAAAGAGTGCGCTGTCGAAAGTAAGGGTGAGTGCGCTGTCAAGAATGGAGGTGAACGTAGTGAGAGTGACACGGAGCGTGAGTTGGTTGTGACAGGTGAGCGAGGATGTACACCTGGAATGGAAGGATGCACACCTGGAATGGTAGAGCGTGTGTGGGAATGCACACTTGAGTTGGTCGTGAGGCACGTGGTTGGGTGTGCGAGTGAAAGCACACCTGTGATTGTCACAGAGGAGGTGACCGAGGAAGGGGCGCGAAGAGGTGTGTTGGTGAGGTGTGCGAACAACGAATGTGTACCAAAGTGTTCGGTGGTCAGGTGTGTGACCAAGTCTGTGAGTGCAATGAGTGTACCGAGGTGTGTAAGGAAAGGTACGAGGAGCATGGGAACAGCTGGAGGTATGAGCAAGAAAGGGGTAGCGTATGCGTGTAAGCATGCAGGTGAGGCATCGACGGTAACCGGGTTAGCGGTTAGAGCGACTTTTAGCCGAATCGGGCCCTCGGTGCGTGCCGGGCGGGGATCCGAGCCACGGCGGGTTCGAAAGGACCGCCGTACGCGATCCACGCTGGGCCTCGCTTGGAACGGCTGCGTCCGTGCTTCACTAGGCGGAGCGGGCAGCCCGATAGGAAGGGTCGTCATGGCGACCACTTTTTGTTGAGACGTGCCGGCAGGTCGAGATCGGGACATTGGATGGCTCCACGCTGAGGTGGTGCGTGGGATCTCGGCCCGGGTAAGCCCCCGTCCCTGCCCCGAATGCGGGACGTATCCAGCCGCTGGCACAAAACAACCCGCATTCATTGCTCGGCTGTACGAAGCCGAGCTTTAGAAGGGAATTGGCGCACCGAGAGGATCTAATAAGTAGACGGGTGATGAGGTTAGTGTTTTGGACCCAAAATTAGAAAAAGGCAAAATTTGATGATTGGTACGGTGATTGGCAGATGATTGGCAAAATTTTTGATTGGCTGAAATTTGGTGTGCCAAATTGATAGTAGGACCTCCCCGATGTGGTGGGATGGCAACTCTGTCATCCCTCACAGGGGGGGGGGGCAAAGGAGCACTAGTTTATGGGGTGTATGGCAGTGAAAACTAGCCCGGGTGGGTTAGGATATTGTGTGTAGGGCCCTAGAAGATGACATTAGGTAACGTTAAGATTAGTTAGTGACTGATACCTGTAGTGGGGACGCAGGTAGATTAGGTGGATAATAATGACGTGGTATGTGCTTAGTTTAAAGGGAAGACGGGGAGCACTAGGTTAGCAGGGCAACAGGTAGATGAGATGATGCCGTGTGTTTGAGGATTGAACAGGTGAGATTGCACAGGTGTGCATCTGGACAGGTGTGTGGAGCAGTGTATGAGTGAGTGAAGGTGTGTGTTGTGTTGACCAACTGGTCCAGGAAGGAAGGAGGGTGCAGGTGGCACCAGGTGTGAGTGCACAGGTGTGCACCAACAGGTGTGTGGAATACATGGAGTGTGGAATATATGGGGTATTGGAATGGATGGTCGTAGAGTGAGTATGGTGGAAATTGTGGAGTGGAGTGGATGGTGCGAAGGTGTGAATGGGGGAAGAGTGGACCCCCATCACGGATACCCGGGGCGGGTAGTGTAAGTGTTAGGTAGAGGGTATAGGTAAATTGTGGTTGGATATTGGCATCTGTGGTGCGAGTGGAAGAATGATGTTTGGATGGGTGCATTAGTGTTGTGGAAATGGCTGGGCGTGTAGCCTGTTAGTGTGTGTAGTTGGTTTGGGCACTCCACCACTGTGAGGATGTCAGCCAGGTGAGGCCGCAGGTGGGCTCTGGGAGCCGGTAGTTGTTGTGGATGGGGCCCGAGGATCCGGAGGACGGACCCGGGTAGCCCAGTGCCAGAGGGCACCAAGGGGTGACAGAGCCAGGAGGGGGCTTCCCCAGTTAGATAGGTTAGGGTGAGGAGCAGGTAAGCTCGGGAGGCAACTGCAGTGGTGGAGGTGTGCAGGTGGGTAGACCTGCTGGGAGAGCTACACGTCACAGCCCAGAAATGGTGCAAGGGCACCGGGAGATGAATCGGGGGAGTGAGACCCCAAATTGAGAAGCACCACAGTTTGGTCAATGGGAATTGGTTTTTAGAACCCATAGTGTAAGTTGGCCAATGGATTGGCAGGGAGAGACCCCGGGTAGTGTAAAGTGTGTTAAGGTCATTTAGAGGATAGTTAGGATTGGAGTCTCCTCGCACCATCTGCATCCACTCACCTGAGGTGACAGGTACTCCACACCATGCCATGTTTTGATTATTTTTTACTGTGCAAATGTATGGAATGTGAGACGCATCATGACGTGGGTGTGACATTGTGCTTGATGTTCCATCTCTTCCTCCTTATGAGGATTGATGACGAATTTGGTGATGGCAAATTTTGGCTAGAGGGATTGTGGTGACGAATTTGGTGTAAGGGAAATGTGGGGAAGACGTGACAGTAGCGACGAATTTGTAAATGTGTAGATTTTGTAAATATGGGGTAAGGGCAAGGGTAGTGTAGGTGACAGGGGGGGTGACGTACGGTAGGGACGAGCTTTCTCATTTCGCTCTCCGTACGCATTTCGCCTTGCATTGCCTTATTGACGTGTACCCTTGTGACCTTACCCCTCGCTCATTTGTCTTTCCCCTTTTGTCTCCCACATGACCCATGCGCCATGGGGCGCCGAGGGGAGCGTGCGTGAGTCGGCTATTGGGCGCCCGGAACTCTCAGAACCAGCTGTCTGCATCGATGCACCACATGATGGACCACATGTCTGTGGCCGAGCACCACTTATGGACCCCATGGGTTGGGGCATGGCCCCTCTGCTGGAACCGGCCATGAGGGCCCGAAATCTTGCTGGCGGGCCTTGGCCACAGGGCACCGATGCCCCACAGGTGAACCACACGTAGTCGGCCCTGTGGGCCATAAATAAAGAAAATAAAATGGACACGTTGGGCACACTTTATTGCAAATAGGCCGCCAGTAAGAAAATGAAAGAAAGACAACAACTGGAAGACAATAATAATAACCAGCAGAGGGAGCCGAAGAGCAAGAGACACCTGCAGGGTTAGGGGTTGTTGTTTTTATATTCTTGAACAATGGTGACTGCACCGATTGGTGCTTGGGTGTGTATTGGTGCATTGATGCAGAGCAGACTGTCTCCCCCCAGAAAGAACAATCGCAGGTCCTGGGTTAGTCTTGTAAATAAAAATAGCGTCATTGTAAATAATGCTCCCCACCGTCAGTGTGTAGTTTGAAGACGATTCCGCAATTCGGTTAACTGTGGGCGTAAGTCTGTTAGGCAGGGTGCAATGGAGCAGCGGGACACATTTATTTATGTTTTAAAACTGTCGCACTCAGGGTCAGGTTAAAAGTAGAGGGAACTACACCTACGTGTCACACTAAATAAAAGTTGTAGGCCCGGGCCGTGCCTAAGAGGAGGAGGGTGCAGTGTTGCGGATATGAGGACTGTATTTTTTTTTGGATTGTGTGCTTTATTATTATTATTATTGTTATTCTGCGCCCCCTGCCTCCGGAGCTGTGTAAAGGTCAAAGGGCGTCCCATAATTAGTCCACAAGCATACACGTCAGCCAATAATAGAATACCCCTGTTCGATAGTTATATCTTATTCTGTGTTTTAGGGTAAGGCTGTGTCTCCCATTAATAGAAGTACTCCATTGCACCAAGTGAAAGAGATAGATTCCCTTCATTCCCATTCCCAAAACCTCCATTCCCCCTTTTCATCGATTGGCAATTACCTCCCCTCCAATAACCGCCATTGACCACGAGGCAGGGTCGGAGAAGAAAGGCGTGTCTCCAAATCGTCATAGAGGGGAGGAGTGAGCCAGCCCCACTCGACCAACCATGAGCCAGGGGTTTGGCTAGGGAGGGCGGAGGAAGAGCTATCGGGGAGGTTCGCAAAGGTTGAGGGGTGGGGCCTATATAACCCGCAGCGCGACGCTCCCCAAGCAGTCGAGCTTTGAAGAAGAAAGAGAGGCGCTGAGAGGAGGGAATGAGCAGGCGTGACCGCAGCTAAAATCCGCAGCGCGACGCTCCCAAAAGAGAAGCTGAGACAAGCTTTGAGAGATGAGCTTTTACTGGCAGACGAAAGGGAGCCCAAGCCGTTGAGAAGAGAGAGGGTCCAAGAAGCAGAGCTGAGTTGTGTGGTTTTGGTCGTCAGTGGTTGCGTTGTGGTGGTCAGTGGTTGCGCTGGTTGCGTTGAGTTGTCGGTGGTGAGGAGTGATTGGACCAAGAGAACATAGAGAACATCCAAGGAGAGGACATCCCAGAAAGCACAAAGCCTGCTGTAATCCTGGAAAAGCACGCGACGTCCACAGCAGCAGCAGCAGCGGCGGCCACAGCAGCAACCACACTCAACAGCCGCTTGGGGCCTGGACGGCGGTTTTGAGCAGGGCCGCGAAGGAACGGCGGCTGCTAAACGCGCCGATCGTGCTGCACAATACAACTCCTAGCCATCCTCTCCTTCCAGCCAATTCCTGTCATCATTCCCCGCGTGAGTCTGTCTTTTGTTTGTTCTGTCCCTGGGTTAATTAAGACTGTAGGTAAGCTAGCGTTGCACTGTGTATCTAATCTCGTCTGTAAATAAACGTGACTGCTTTCTTTTTGCTTGTGTGTATAATAAATCCAATTACTCTTCTGTACGTCTTCTCGTCTTATTCCTTTTCCTCTTTGCATTCGGTCGTTTTAGAGTTTTCCAGATTGGGCAGCTGCGGTGCGATACGGCCAAAGTTTGGGGTGAATCGGGTGAGTTGGGGAAGAATCGGGGGAACTGTTAGGTCGCGGTAATACACCACTGCTCGGTCAAAACAACATCTTGTCCGCGACCCGTAACAATATTTTTGAGACAATGCCTTTGAGGTGGATGGGACTTCGTGGACCAATAGAACGGGGGCAAAGTCCAGATTTCACGCCACAACTTTTTTTTTTCTTTAGGGATACCTGAAATCAATAGTTTACATCACGAGAGCACGTGCTATTGAACATCAAAAGAATTAAATCACAAAATAACGTGCTAAAATCGGTGTGTTAATGTTTAAAAAAAGCATTCAAGGAAACCTCCATACAAGAAGGAATATGTGCACGGTTGTAGTGCTGCCGGAGAACACCGGAGCACCGCTCCAGCACCTCAATCCATCCGAAGCGGAGCTTAGATCTGCAAATCCTTTTTTTTTAAAGACCCTAATGAAAATCAATTATTCATTTTCAACCTAAAATTTGTCAACATTATTTACTTACCTATTTCAGGCTGGCAAGATAGCCTAAAGGTATGCGCACTGGCCTCTAAGCCATCTAGCCTGGGTTCCCAACCTGACCCAGCTATAAACCCTCATCCTGGTGTTTCACAGGCAGGGCGATTCATCAATCTGTGGGCCGTCCCTCGGATTGACGTTAAACAGGCGTCCTGTTTACCAGCATTCACTGCAGGATGTTAAAGATCCCGCGGTGTCCTTTGCGAAGATTACACCAGGCATCACCGGTACTTTGATCAAATTATAAATTCCAGATACAACGACTTAGTCGAGTGTCAGGCCTGGGCAGTTGGTTTGTGAAAGACCTGGGTCAAAACACTTCACCCCCCCCCCCCCCCCCCCCCACCCCCGCTAACCCCACAATAACGTCGGAATAATTGTGGCCACTAAAGAAGAAGAAGATTTATCTATCCAATTATTTATCATATCCACTATTCGATGCGAAAATGCATTTTTCTTCATGAAGATTAAATATATCGTGGCGTAGTGGATGCTGTGTCGGTGTGCATTTTTAAAAGTTTCGAGAAAAGGTTTTAAAAACAAATTAATGTATCATAATCAAACAATTTTAATTCTTCTAATGAAATATTTGTTTTTCAGAACAAAAACTATATGTGCAATGTTCCATTAAGACATCTAACAATGCACTGAATTTTAAAGATGGCAGCACCCAGTAATGAATGTCGGTGAAAAACAAAAAATATATATAACATCGTTCATTTGTAAAGAATATTCAACACATCCCTTCGTGGTTGTGTGGAAGAGGAAACGGGAGATGCAAGCATATCCTTGGATAGGCCGCAAAGATGGAAAACCCGGGTGGATGGTTTGTGTGGAAATTGACAACTTATCAGTTTTCATGTCCAATGGATCGAGACTTCCAAATGAATGCCATTAATGTACCTCTTGTAATATATCCAACTATTCCTGGTGTTGGCTTAGCGGTTAGGGTGCTGGCTGGGGATCCTAGGATCCTGAGTTTGAATCCCGGTCGATCGCCGAATTAACGCCAGGGGAGTCGACTAAGCCTGTCATCCTTCCGGGGTGGGCAAATGGAGTACCAGCTTGCTGGGATGAATGTGCCGGTGTGTGTCCCGGTTTAGAATAGGTACACCGTATCCCTGCGTGTTTGCAAGAGGCAACTAAAGGGTTGGCGTCAGGAAGGGCATCGGACCATAAAAACATCGTCTTAAAAAGGGAACCATGATGATTGTAATGGGGCCCGCAAGGCTAACCCCCGCTCTAGCAGGGAAAATGGCCTTAAAAAAGGGCTGATTTTTTATTTTTTTTTGTAATATATCCAACTGGAGTGGATGTTTAGCATCCGAGAGAAAGAAACTTTTAGAACACAAACAGTCGAAAGCTCACATCGCTGTGCAATGTGTCGCTAAAAAAAAGCAAACAGACCGTTGGGGAAAAAATAATTTTGAGAAACTCAAAACGTTAATGCCGTGTTAAAACGTCATGTGACGGTAGATAGGGCAATGACGTCACGGCCGATACTTTTGAAGGGCTCGGGTCGGTACCTCACAATTTGAGCAATTATTAAATAAAATTGTAAAATTTAGATATACGTATATATATATATAAACATGACTCCAGGCTTTTGAAACACTACAATAAATTGCTGCATCTTCTCAGATCAATCATAACTAATCAACCATTCGGAACAATTATTATTTATTTATTCAGCCGAAACAGTTGCCAGGAATAAAGGCACAGTCGACTAGAGATCTGTTCTGGCAAAGTATGTTAGGGTTAGGGTTATTAGGGTTAGGGTTATTAGGGTTGTTCGGGTTGTTAGGGTTGTTAGGGTTGTTAGGGTTAGGAAATTGCAATGCAGAGGAATGAAGAGAGAAGGAATGAATGCAAAGGACTAAAAGAGGAGAATTATGAAGACTTTAGACAATGTGAAAGAATAATCTGTGTTTACATTCACCATGCCTGTGTGCTTACATGGTCTGATTTCATGCCCTTGGGTAACAACATCCAATCAACTTGAACCAGCACGAAAACACAGATAAGGCATCAAAGTCAATAAACCCAAAGAGCAAGGAATCAGGACAGATTTCCCTCCTTAATTTGACACCACTTCTTTCAACATGACGATTGGGTGGGAAAAAGGTTTTCCATAAACTTTGCTTCAACTTTTGACTCTCATCACCGTACACACCTTTCCATGCATCACACGGACGTTTCAACAGGTAACCGAGTGCATGCCTTCAATGGACAAACTTTCGCTTTCAGGCAGTTTCTCGCTTGTTACAGACACGGTGAATGAATACTGATGACGGATTCCACGCCCCTCTGACGTCACAACCAATACATGTGCGCCAGCGAGCCGCGGAAGAGACGCACAGAGGAAGTTTTTTTTTCAACGAAGGAGGAAAATAAATAATTAAATACAGAAGATTGCGAATTCGCTTTAAAAATGTTCAACAGCCAAATCTGTGACAAAACTTATGTACCGAGTTTTGGTACATGTACCGTTTTGGTACATTTTTGGTACAAAAATTATGTACCGAGTTATTGAACCTGCTTGGCTGGGGTTGAAGCATCCCTGTTTGGGTTTCCTTTGGTACAGCAGGTAACAATTACCTAGGAGATCCCAAGGAGGGTCAGAGGCCCGCACAGAGCAAATTGATGGTCCGAGAGCAAATTAACCACGAAATAAATGGCACACAGGAGTTTTATCGTGAGAATCACCTCAGACTAAACGATAGAGTACCGAGTAACGCTTTAAATCTCTTCACCCGAATGACCACGTTACAAGTGTCATTGAGTGTGTGCCCCGAGGAAAGGAAATATAATGCAATATGCTTTATTTCCATTAGCACATATTATTGCGCAGTTTGGACCTCAACAACATTTACACCCACTTACGAGTAAGACGAAAAACCGGAGCTGGCAGAGCTGTAGCAAGTCCATGATACGAAACACCGGTCCTACAGCTCCGCCTGCTCAGCTGGAGATCGACTTCCGGTTTACGCAGTGGTCCGACCGTGCACATCCGGCGTACGTAATTTTTTTGGGCATTAAATCAAGAATACCGTTCTCTTCACGACTAAAATATATACATCGATGCACAATTTACCTTCGACGTTGAATGTTTGCTCTATAATGCCGATACATGTTGCGAGCGTAAAAGTGACGCAAGCAACAACACCGACTAAATACATCGCTTATAAAGGTCCAAATGAAAGCCGCGTGACTTGCTGAATTAATTGCGCGCGAAACAGGGCTTTCGGCCTTTCGTAATTACCCTTCGCTCGCGAAGCAAAACCAAGGTTAAGCATTCGAGTGCGTACGGGCCGTGTCTGCATTTTAAAAATTCAATTTCTCGACAACCGTTGGTCCGATTGACACGAAATTTTACCATAGGAGCGCCTCCGCATGTAGAAAATTTTTATTCATAATTATGACGTCATAGATCACGTGGTACGGGCGCCATCTTGGAAAAACGTTACACCTCGATATCTCCCAATTCGCTCAATGGAAAAAATGGAAAGATGACTAATTGTCAAGTACTGCCCATGGGGAATAAGATATGTTGATGATGATGTCATCGGTGCCTTAATTATGACGTCATAATTCGACAAGTACAACGCTTGATATGTCCAGTATGAAAAAAAAAATCCTCTGCAACTGTTAGTCCGATTAACACGAAATTTTCATGATAGGTGGGCCTCCTGTAGAATATTTCAATGATTATTATGACGTCAAAGGTCACGTGGTACAGGCACCATCTTGGAAAAACTTCGCACCTCTGTATCTCTGAAACCACTCCATGGAAAAAATTGAGACCTGGCTCGTTGTCAACTACTCCCCATGGGTAATAAGATATTGTGGCGGACACATTGTCAATGGGCAATAATTCCGTGCACCAGTGGGTGGCGCGAGTGTCCGGGCATGGAAGCGCGTGGCCTCGGGGCCTCGGGGCCTCGGGACATATATGCGGGCTCGATAGTCGAGCCCGCTCAGTGCTTACGTGCAAGCTGTTAATAAAGCATTCCAGTTTGTACAACGCGTGGTGGCCTACCTTCTTGGCAAACGAATCGTGTGTGCACAGCACCACACTGGTGACCCCGACTGGTTCAGCCGTAGCTGACCCCCGAACGCGCCATGGCTACCAACGCTGTCGCCGTCAAACTCCAGGAGTTCTGGGAAGCGCAAGCCGACGTTTGGTTTGTGCAGGTCGAAGCTCAATTCCAGCTCCGGGGCATCACGGCGGACTAGACCATGTACTACCACGTGATCGCCGCCCTCGGGCCCGGCACTGCTGCCCGCGTCGTGTCCATCCTTCGGCGCCCGCCGGGCGACCACAAGTACGCGGCGCTCAAACGTCTCCTCCTCGCCACGTTCGGGCTCACGGAGGTCGAACGCGCCGACCGCCTCCTGGACCTTCCCGCCCTCGGCGACACACGACCGTCCGTTCGGATGGATTTTATGCTGTCCCTTCTTGGAGACCAGCGCCCGGATTTCCTGTTCCGAGTGCTTTTCCTCCGCCAGCTACCTGTGCAGGTGCGGCTCGCGCTGGCTGGTTCTAAATTAACGGAACCCCGCGCCGTGGCCGGAGAGGCCGACAAATTTTTCGCGGCCTGCGACAAGTGGTCGGTGTACGGTGCTGCCGTAGTGGATCCCGGTGCAGAGGCTACAGCGCCCCCTGCTTCCCTCGTGGCCGCTGCTACGCCCCGCCCACTACCGCCGCTGCCGCCGCCACCGCCGCCGGCACGGCCAACTCGACCTCCACCACCGCAAACCTGGTGCTACTATCATGGCAGGTTCGGCCGCAAGGCTAGAACGTGCCGCCCGCCGTGTTCTTTCGACGGGTCGGGAAACGACCGGGCCGGTGCTCACTTGCAGCCATGAGCGTCGGCCATTCCGGCAGCCTCCTGTTCATCACGGACACCTCGTCTGGTCTTCGTTTTCATGCGACACGGGAGCGCAGGTAAGCGTCCTCCCTGCCTCCACGTCCGACAAGCAAGCCGCGGGCCGGGGCCCCGCTTTGCTCGCCGCCAACGGAACACCCATCCGCACATTCAGGAAGCGTTGCCTCTCACTGCGGTTCGGAGGGCAGCGCTTCCAATGGTCTTTCATCACCGCCAGCGTGCCAATGGCCCTGCTCGGTGCGGACTTCCTTTGTGCGCATGGGCTGTTGGTGGACGTTAAGCGTCGACGTCTCGTCCAGGCCGAAACCTTCAGCTTGCTCGCTTGTTCGCTGAGTGGCTCGTTGAGCAGCTCGCTGAGCGGCTCACCGAGCGGCTTGCCGAGCGGCTTGCCAAGCGGCTTGCTGAGTGGTTCCGTCCCGTCGAGGTTAGTCTGTACGCTTCCGGCAGCGGACGGGTTTACCCGCCACCTCGCCAGTTTCCCGGCACTCACGCGGCCCACCTTTTCAGCGGTGGCCGTCAAACACGGGGTGGAGCACCATATCCCCACTGTCGGACCACCAGTCTACGCCCGGGCGCGCCGCCTCGACCCCACGAAGCTCGCCGTGGCGAAAGCGGAGTTCGCCACGCTGGAGCGGCTGGGCATTGTACGGCGTTCCAACAGCGCATGGGCCTCTCCTCTGCACATTGTGCCCAAGCCCGGCGGCGGATGGCGGCCGTGCGGTGACTACCGCCGGCTCAACGATGCCACCACCCCCGACCACTACCCGGTCCCGCATATTCAGGACTTTTCCGCCCGGTTGGCAAACACGACCGTTTTCTCCAAGGTGGACCTCATCCGGGGCTACCACCAGGTCCCCGTACAACCGGACGATGTACCAAAGACGGCCGTCATCACCCCCTTCGGCCTCTTTGAGTTCCTGTGGCTGCCTTTTGGGTTGAAAAATGCGGCCTAAGCGTTCCAGCGGCTCATGGACAGCGTCTTGCGCGACTTACCTTTCATCTACGTCTACGTGGACGACATCCTAGTCGCGAGCGCGTCCCGGGAGGAGCACCTGCTCCACCTCCGCACGCTCTTCGAATGCCTGGGCCAGCATGGCCTGATAATCAACCCCGTGAAGTGCCGTTTCGGCGTCATCGCCATCGACTTCTTGGGGCACCGCATCACCAGGCACGGGGCCATCCCTTTGCCGGCCAAGGTGGAGGCAGTCAGGAGTTTCCCGCACGCCCGCACGATCAAGGGGCTCCAGGAATTCCTGGGCATGGTGAATTTTTATCACCGCTTCGTGCCCCGCATCGCGCAGCTCCTCCGCCCCCTGCATGAGGCCCTCCGGGGGAAGCCGGGCAAAGCTGACATCGCTTGGACGGAGCCGATGGCCATGGCGTTTGCGGGCGCAAAGCTGGCCTTGGCCAACGCCACCATGCTGGCGCACCCGGCGACCGATGCACCAATCGCCCTCACCACCGACGCGTCGGACTACACAGTGGGCGCGGTGCACGAGCAGTGGGTGAGTGGTGCTTGGCAGCCGCTGGCGTTTTTTAGCCGGCAGCTTCGCCCGCACGAACGCCGCTACAGCACCTTCGACCGCGAACTGCTCGGGCTCCACCTGGCGGTCCGACACTTCCGCTATCTGCTCGAGGGCCGCCCGTTCACGGCTTTCGTCGATCACAAGCCCCTTGTGTTCGCGATGGCCAAGGTCGCCGAGCCATGGTCGGCCCTGCAGCAACGTCACCTCTCTGCCGTGACCGAGTACACGACGGACATCCGTCACGTCGCGGGTAAGGACAACCCGGTGGCGGATTGCCTTTCCCGGTCCGAAGCACACGCGGTCCACCTCGGGATCGACTATGCCCGGATGGCGGAGGACCAGACCGCCGACCCCGACATCCAGGCCTTGCGGACCGCCGTCACGGGCCTCCGAGTCACCGAGGTGCCGTTCGACGTCGCGGGCACTGCCCTCTTGTGCGACATCTCCCTTGGCCGGCCTCGCCCCATTGTGCCCGCTGGTTGGCAGCGCCCGGTGTTTGACGCCATCCACGGCCTGTTCCACCCGGGCACGAAGGCCTCCCAGAAGCTCGTCGCGGCGAAGTTCGTCTGGCATGGCCTCAGGAAGAACGTCCGCGACTGGGCCAGGACATGCCTCGCATGCCAGCGCGCAAAGGTCCACCACCACACCCAGGCCCTTTGGCCCAGTTTATGGTGCCCGAGCGTCGGTTCGACCACGTCCACGTCGACTTGGTGGGACCTCTGCCCCCCTCGCGGGGTTTCACCCACCTCCTCACCATGGTGGATCGCACCACCTGGTGGCCGGTGGCTGTGCCATTGGCGGCGACGGCTGCGGCTGACGTCGCGCAAGCCTTCATCACCACGTGGGTTGCCCGGTTCGGTGCCCACTCGGACATCTCGTCCGACCACGGCCCCCAGTTCACCTTGGAGCTCTGAGGAGCGGTGGCGCAACGGCTCGGCGTCAAGCTGCACTGCACCACGGCCTACCACCCCCAGGCCAACGTCCTGTGTGAGCACTTTCATTGCTCAATGAAGGCCGCGCTCCGGGCCAGCCTCTGCGACGGCAGCTGGGCCGACAGGCTCCCCTGGGTCCTGCTGGGCCTCAGGATGGCGCCCAAGGACGACCTGCGCGCGTCCTCGGCGGAGCTGGTCTTCGGACAACCGCTGCGGGTACCGGGCGAATTTATCCCCGACTCCACAGCTCCTTGGTCCGCGGCGCAACAGCGCTCCACCCTGCAGGAGACCGCCAGGAGGTTCGCCCCGGTGCCGACGGCACACCACGGTTGCCCGTCCTCCCACATCGCCGCGGAGCTTCGCACGGCGGAGTACCTTTTCGTCCGGCACGACGCCCACCGGGCACCGCTACGGCCCCCGTACGACGGGCCCTTCCGCGTGTTGGAGACCGGGGACAAATTTTTCATGGTCGACATCGGCGGTGCCCCGGATCGCATTTCCGTGGACCGCCTCAAGCCGGCCCACCTCGATCCGGACCACCCCCCGCCAGCGGCTCTGCCTCCGCGTCGAGGCCGCCCCCCGGCGGTCGGACCCCCGGCACCCCCGCCAGCAGCTCTTCCTCCGCGTCGAGGCCGCCCCCCGGCGGTCGGACCCCCGGCACCCCCAGCCCCGCCGTCCCGCCACCCCCCAGACCGGCACCCATCGCCAGGGGGCGTTTCGGCCGGGTCATCCGGCTTCCCCGCAAACTCACCCTTCAGGTGCACGGGAATTCTGGGGGGGCGCGTGTGGCGGACACAAGCAAGAGGACACAAATTCAACGCACCAGCAGGTGGCGCGAACGTCCAGGCGGGGAACTGAAAGGCATGCCCCGCCTATCGACCGATCGGCCATGCCTGGGGACTAGGCGTGGCCCCGGCAGATATATGCGGGCTCCAAGCTCGAGCCCGCCCAGTGCTACAGTTTGAGCTTTCTTAATAAAGACTCTTTTGGTTATCAAACGCGTTGTGGCCTACCTCTTTGGCAAGCAAGTTGTGTGCGTAGCACCGCACTTCAATAGTTTATATATACTAGGGCATGCCCGTACTATATCTATATCTAAAATTATATCCCCCCCCCCTCTATTTACATGAAATGGTTTGGTCCAAAGCGAACGGCTTGCGAGTGGTGACAATCCCCCCCCTCTATTTACATGCAATGGTTTGGTCCAAAGCGAACGGCTTCCGGAGTTTGGTAAAGAAATCGCCATCGCGTGCACAAACGCGCAGGAAAGCGAATGAATCGCAAATTCGTTTTTATTAGTTGTAAAACATAGTTTAACGCCAAAATAGTTTGCAAACGTGAAATAAATGAATACGCTCTCAAATGTGCCATCCGAGGCAGAGTGTGCCCGCCACGTTCGGCACACGCGATCGTTCGCTGCTCTCTGATTGGTTGAATCGTTTTTTGGACATAGCTCGGTAAGTAATTGTCCGATTAATATGAAACCTTGAAAAGGCACATCCTCGGGTCCCCAGCAATATACCTGGCAAGTTAAAAGTATATCGGACCCGTGGTTGTCGAGAAACAGCGGTCACAGACAGACAAACGTACAAACGTACAGACAGAGATTACTGGAATTATAGATAGATATATATATATATATATATGTATTCCTCCGCAAACAGACAAATATAGCATGATGAACGATACTAGAGTCGAAGTCCTCCCATTAAAGCCTCGATTATCACATGGGGCCCACACTGTGCAGTTCTGTAATAATAAAATAAGCATAAATATTCATTCAAAAATCTTCTTCTTCGGTAGTATGCAGCACAATAATGCGGGGTAGCATCACTGGCTGAGGGCGTGTCTGTTCCCCCAAGGCGCCAATTCCAAGCCCTCTGCTGGTTATGGCGGTAATTTGTAATTTATGAATGGTGCCGGTGATAGATCGCCTCCGCTTCACGAAACGCCCTAATCGGAAATCTCTTTTCATGCTTGTTGGATACTGCAAAACCCTTTGGTATTACGCATGACGTATAATGTAAACCTGTTTCCGTTTCCGGGTAGGCGGAGTCAGTTGCTCGATGATGCCCTGCAGCCTGAGGCTTGCGTGTTCAGCCACTGTGTTGTTTGAATAAACTCAGATGTTCATTTCTGCCTCCTTGAACTTTTAACAATGCTCTTCCTCTTTCTTCTGCTGCTCAATGCGTAAACAAACGCCCTGCATGGCCGCTAGCTAATGACCATTTGCCGTGTTGCAGATACGGCAAGCCAATGCCAGCACAGGGAAGCGACCATAAAGAAGAGGATGAAAAAGGAGAATAAGATATGAAAGAGCTCTTCATGGAGGAAATGGAGAAAGGCTGATATGATGAGCGCTCGATCTCGTAGTGGGTGGGCTTCGGCTCGTTAAACCGTAAGCAAGGCCGCACTTGTGTTCCTCCGGCCCATGTGGTAGTAGAAGCTATTATTTATTGATGTTGGTGGAATCATTGGGCCTGAGAATGTCCTCGCAAAATCCAGAATGAGTAAGAGAGTTGTTACCCCACGCACATGAAGCGAAGAATTTACTGTTTTTAAGGACGTCATAAAGGACACAAACAACAGGCATGAAGAACGAATGTAACATGTTAGATAGGGTGATGTAATCGACACTGGGTAAAATGGCGGTAAAACCCGGAATTAAATTTCCCAGATTTCTGCAAGGCTCACATGGTCCGCCATTACCCCCCTTCTGGTGAAACTTACCTAAATCCAGGATCACTGCTCGCCCTCACTCATTCGTTTATATATTTTTTCCTGATTGTGGAATCAACTTCCACATTGTAGCGGCTGCCGCTGGGGTTTCACAATCGCCTTGCACCTATCAAGGACGCGGAGCGATCACCATGCCGGGCTCGTCCAGGACGCCCGGGCAGGCCCGCGCTCAACTTGCCAGGCCTCGGTCGGGACGCCCGGGCATGCCCGGGCATGCCCGGGCAGGCTCGCCCTCAACTTGCCAGGCCGCAGCCAGGACGCTGGGCCACGCCCCCTGGCGCCGGGCCTGGGCAAACCCCCTGGGTTAATAGATATATATTGCTGACCGATAAACGGGTTTTCAGAGTGCCTGAGTGTTTGATTTCAATAAAGCAACTCAGATGAATTCCAGCTTTTTGTCGCGTCCATTCTTCTGATCGACGTGGGAGCCCCAGCTCCTTCATTGGTGACCTATCGACATGGACACGGCAGTCGCCCTTAAACTGCCTACCTTCTGGGAGGCTCACGCTGCGGTTTGGTTCGCACAGGCGGAGTCCCTGTTCGCCCTGCGAGGCATCACGGCCGACGACACCCGCTTCCACCACGTGGTAGCTGCGCTCGGGTCGGCTACCGCAGCCCGCGCCCTGAGCCTCCTCGAGAGCCCGCCAGCCGCTGACAAATACGGCGCGATTAAGCAGCTTCTCCTCGATGCTTTCGCCCTCCCATCGGCGGAACGCGCACGGCGCCTGCTCGAACTGCCTGAGCTCGGCGACACGCGCCCTTCCGAGCGAATGGACTACATGCTTTCACTGCTCGGCGAGCACTCTCCGGCATTCCTGTTCCGGGAGCTGTTCCTCCGTCAGCTGCCTAACCCGGTACGCCTCGCCCTGGCAAGCACGACGATCACAGATCCCCGGGCCCTTGCCAGAGAAGCCGACAAGATCTCCGCTGCAGGACGGCGCATCGCAGCGGCGACATGGGACCCACCGCCGTCCGACGCAACAACCATGGCGCCCGAGCACCCGGCACGGTCGACGGCCGAACTGCCGACGCAATTGGCGGCCGCTCTACCGTGCCGACCACCTCCACCCGACCAAGCGTGGTGTTACTATCATGCCAGGTTCGGACAAAAGGCCCGGACATGCCGACCCCCGTGCACCTTCGGCAGGCCGGGAAACGGCCGGGCCGGCGTTCATTACCAGCCATGAGCGCCGGCCATACGGGCAACTTACTGTTCATCACGGATAAAGCGTCCGGACGGCGCTTCCTGTGCGACACCGGCGCCCAACTGAGCGTCATACCCGCCTCTGACCAGGACAGGCAATCCGCGGTTTGCGGCCCCTCCTTGGTTGCGGCCAACGGATCGACTATCCGCACCTTCGGCCCGCGCAACGTCACCCTCTGCTTCGGCGGCCAACGCTTTGCTTGGACGTTTGTAACCGCCAACGTGCCCGTGGCTCTGCTAGGCGCCGACTTCCTCTGCGCACACGGACTGCTGGTGGACGTCCAACGGCGTCGTTTAATCAACGCTGAAACCTTCAGCTCCCTGGTATGCACATTGAGCAGCTCCGCGCCGACCGAGCTGGCATGCACCGTCCCGGCGGCGAACGAGTTTGCTCGCCTGCTCACGGAGTTCCCGGCCCTCACGCGGCCGACGTTTTCGGCCGTCGCAGTACGGCATGGGATCGAGCACCACATACCAACCACGGGCCCGCCGGTCTACGCCAGGGCCCGCCGCCTCGACCCAGCCAAGCTCGCCGTAGCGAAGGCCGAATTCGACGCGTTGGAGCACCTCGGCATCGTGCGGCGCTCCGATAGCGCGTGGGCCTCGCCACTGCACATCGTGCCAAAGCCGGGGGGTGGATGGCGCCCGTGTGGCGACTACCGCCGTCTGAATGACGCTACCACCCCCGACAGGTACCCGATCCCGCATATCCAAGACTTCTCCGCCCGTCTGGCGGGACGGGTCATTTTTTCGAAAATTGATCTCATACGGGGATATCACCAGGTACCTGTCAGGGCGGCCGACGTCCCTAAAACGGCAGTCATCACGCCGTTCGGCTTATTCGAATTCTTGCGGATGCCGTTTGGTCTCAAGAACGCGGCTCAGGCGTTCCAGCGCTTGATGGACGGCGTGCTGCGTGACCTGCCGTTCCTTTTCGTTTACCTGGACGACATCCTCGTCGCCAGCACGTCCCGGGCCGAGCACCTCCTCCACCTCCGAACACTGTTCGAGCGCCTCAGCGAGCACGGCCTCATCGTCAACCCGGCCAAATGCCACTTCGGCACGACGGCCGTTGATTTTTTGGGCCACCACATCACCAAGAACGGGGCCGTGCCGCTGCCAACCAAGGTCGAGGCCATCACCACGTTCCCGCGTCCCCGCACCATAAAGGCCCTGCAGGAATTCCTGGGAATGGTGAATTTTTATCACCGCTTCGTGCCCCGCGCTGCTCACCTCATGCGGCCCCTCTACGAAGCCCTCCGGGGCAAGCCGGCCAAGCACGACATCGCCTGGTCCGCAGCAATGGATGCGGCCTTCCAAGGCTCAAAGCGGGCCCTCGCCGACGCAACACTGCTCGCTCACCCGGTGCTCAACGCTCCCATCGCCCTCACCACGGATGCCTCCGACTACGCGGTGGGCGCCGTCCATGAGCAATGGGTGAACGGGGTTTGGCAGCCACTCGCTTTTTTCAGCCGGCAGCTCCGGCCGAACGAGCTCAAATACAGCACGTTTGACCGGGAGCTCCTCGGTCTACACCTGGCCGTCCGCCATTTCCGCCACCTCCTGGAGGGCCGACCTTTCACGGCGTTCGTCGACCACAAGCCGTTGGTTTACGCCATGGCCAAGGTCACGGAGCCATGGTCGGCCCGCCAACAGCGCCACCTCTCCGCCGTGTCGGAGTTTACCACGGACATCCGGCACGTCGCCGGCAAAAACAACGCCGTGGCCGACTGTCTTTCCCGGGCCAGCGCGAACGCGGTCCACCTGGGCGTGGATTTTGCGCTTATGGCGGCGGACCAAACCACCGACACCACGGTGCAAGCCCTCCGGGCGGCGGACACGGGCCTCCGCCTGGCCGACATCCCCTGCGCGGACACTGTCCTGCTCTGCGACGTCTCCCAAGGCCAGCCTCGCCCCATCGTGCCCGTCACCTGGCAACGCCGCATCTTCGCCTCCCTCCACGGCCTTTCCCACCCGGGCCGGAAAGCTTCCCAGAAGCTGGTGTCGGCGCGTTTCGTCTGGCACGGCCTTCGTCGGGACGTCCGCGATTGGACCAGCGCCTGCACGGCCTGCCAACGGGCCAAGGTCCACCGACACACCCAGGCCCCGCTGGCACCTTTCACCGTGCCCGAACGACGTTTCGACCACGTCAACGTGGATCTGGTGGGCCCCCTCCCCCCGTCACGGGGGTTCACACACCTGCTCACCATGGTGGACAGGACCACCAGGTGGCCGGAGGCCGTTCCCCTCGTCTCCACCACCACCGCCGACGTGGCGCAGGCTTTCATCGCCACCTGGGTCGCCCGCTTCGGCGCACCGGCGGACATCTCGTCAGACCGCGGACCACAGTTCACCTCCGAGCTGTGGGGCGCGGTCGCCCGCAACCTGGGGGTCAAGCTCCACCGTACTACGGCCTACCACCCCCAAGCAAACGGGTTGTGCGAGCGATTCCACCGCTCCATGAAGGCCGCGCTCATGGCCGGCCTTCAAGACGGCGGTTGGGCCGACCGGCTGCCGTGGGTCCTTTTGGGCCTTCGCACGGCCCCCAAGGAGGACCTCCAGGCATCCACCGCCGAGCTGGTCTATGGCCAGGTGCTACGCGTCCCGGGCGAATTCGTGCCCGACGCTACCAGTCCCTGGTCCGCAGCTCACCAGCGCTCGGACCTCCAGGAGGCCGCCCGACGGTTTGCCCCCGTGCCGACATCCCACCACGGTGACCCCCGGTCCTACGTCCCCCCAGCACTCCGCACAGCGGAGTATGTTTTTGTGCGTCACGACGCACATCGGTGGCCACTCCAGCCGCCGTACGACGGGCCCTTCCGGGTGCTGCGACGGGACGACAAGTCGTTCGTCATCGACATCGGCGGCAGGTCGGACCGGATTGCAGTGGACCGCCTCAAGCCGGCGCACGTGGACGTCGACCACCCACCACGGGTGGCCCTTCCGCCGCGGCGAGGCCGCCCCCCGTCCACGGGGCCCCCCACTCGACCGCCCACCACCTCACCGGACCCCCTCCCACGACCCGCCAGGGGTCGCTTCGGCCGGGTCATCAGGACCCCCCTCAAGTTGACCCTGCCGGTGCAAGTCGATTCTGGGGGGACGTGTGTAGCGGCTGCCGCTGGGGTTTCACAATCGCCTTGCACCTATCAAGGACGCGGAGCGATCACCATGCCGGGCTCGTCCAGGACGCCCGGGCAGGCCCGCGCTCAACTTGCCAGGCCTCGGTCGGGACGCCCGGGCATGCCCGGGCATGCCCGGGCAGGCTCGCCCTCAACTTCCCAGGACGCTGGGCCACGCCCCCTGGCGCCGGGCCTGGGCAAACCCCCTGGGTTAATAGATATATATTGCTGACCGATAAACGGGTTTTCAGAGTGCCTGAGTGTTTGATTTCAATAAAGCAACTCAGATGAATTCCAGCTTTTTGTCGCGTCCATTCTTCTGATCGACGTGGGAGCCCCAGCTCCTTCAACATCCTCTTTAATCTCATCCTTTCCTCCAGGTCTTCAGGACAGCTGTTCACCACCATCTCATACCATCCCCAATCCAAAACCATTTTCTTGTCTACCCTCGTTAACCCCACGCAAATCACTCTTCCTTCCAATTTTCCAGTTTTCTCTTCGTGGAGTTTCCTTCTGTATCCATCTTGTCTCCACCCCATGCATGCTTTTTGCGTCTTATTTTTGTCTGTTACGTCCTGATCCATTCAGTGTACTAGCTCTTCCACGAGCCTCGATTATGCATACAAAAAGTCTACAAAGCACACAAAGGTATCCTAAGCTATTTCATGGTTGTTCTCGATCAATCGCCCCACTGGAATACCGCATTGGTCGGCACGCAGTGCCACCACCAGATTGTTTGTGATTCTGTTCAGCAACATCCTGTTGAAAATCTTCCCTGACACACTTTATCGACCGAACGAACCCTCATGTATTAATTCATTACAGTCTTGCCGACTTCCCTTCTGCACGAATGGAAGGTTCACCATCCTGCGCCAATCCTTTGGAGTTTGTTTTTTCCTCCACACCACTCGGATCACTCTGGTCAGCAACATCACCGCTTCTGCTCCTCCGAACTTGAACATCTCCGCAGGGAGATTGTCATCACATGGGGCCTTCTCATTCTTTATTGGTTCAACAGCATTTATCACCTAATTTTCTATAATTTATCATTCCTTCCTCATCCACAATTATCCTGTCCTCCTTACTCTCAATCTCCACCAGAGTTTGAATCATGTTCCTGATGTATGGGTCTTCTTTCTTCAGTGATGTATCAAAATGTTCCCTCCATCTTTCCAACACCTCTTTCCTCTCCTTTGATACCCTTTACCTCCGCTGCCTTCACTGGGTCCATCCCAATTACCTTCCCTAATCCTTTCCCAGTTCTCCTCTTCAGGACATTGAGCAGCCTCTTGGAATCGTGCTTTTGTGCTGCTTCGTACATTGTTTTTACAACTCCACAGACCTTATATACTTACCACCTCCAATATACCACACCTTTTATCCATCAACCTCCTCTGTCGCTTGCCCTATCCATCTCATATCTCACTGTTGTACTTCTTCAGCTGCTCTACCAGGAACTCTGGCTTTTTATCTTGTACACGTGTCCTGACATTCCAATGTCCAATTATTGGTCAATCCTCAGGTCCAAATAATCTTTGGCAGTCAATGTTCTGTCTTCGGGTCTTCTTGTCCACTTACCACAGCTACTGGAGGACCAAAGCAGTCTGCACGGCCCTTTTTATCCCGGGTGATGTCTGGGCCAGTTTCAAAACTCCTTGTGCTTGGAGCCATCTTTATGTGGGAGTTTTGGTCTTGGTAGTCTGGGCAGTGACCACCCTGTACCGGACAGTGTTTTCTAGGGGGCACAATCGCCCTGGGTGGCTGTTGGCCTGTAAAAGCTCATTCTCCATTTGACGGGCCTTTTTTTTGTCCTCGCTGGATGTTTACAATCCTCAGCAGGCAAGCTTAGTGGGGGAGCTGGTTGAGTCTAACCGATCGACCTTGCAACAGGTAGACCTGGACGACGTGGTACCTCTGACATTTTGCAGGTGTTAACATGACCTGACCTTCTAAATCAACAAGACAAAAAGCCACCACATTTTGAAGCCACATAACAGAGCTATTCCGATTCGAAACAGATGAACACTTCTTTCTTGCAAGTACAGGAATTTTTTTTTTTTTTTTTTTTGTATACAAGATCGAGGCTCGTGAAAGAGCGAACATTAATCACACAGAAAGACAAACCGACACATAAAACATATAACATCGGGAGCGGTAGACAAGATGGGGAGAGAGGGGGAAGGACACAAACACAACATTTGAGAGCAGGGACAGAGAGACATGGAGACATCGAGAGATCTGAGAGAGGGCGAGGGCTTTGGGGGGGGGGGGGCATGGGAAGGGGGCGGTGGGAGAGGTATAAAACATATGGACACTGCCAGGACTTCCAGGAAAGAAGTTGGAATTTCAAACAAGGTGGATCTGGGGTGAATTAGCGGGGGTAGAAAAGATCAAGGTTTTGGATGGGGGAAGATAAGAGATGGTGGTGAACAGCTGTTTTAAAGACCTGGAGGGAGGAGTGGGATTGAAGGGAGTGAGGGAGTTTGTTCCAGAGGCGGGAGAAAAGAGGAATGAAAGAGTGAAGGTGAGCAGAGAGCCGAGATTTCGGCAGTTTAACCATCAGAGGGTTGCTGGCAGATCTTGTGCGACCTGTAGGAATATTTGGGGGACAGAGCACAAAGAGAGCTGGGGGTGCAAGGCCGGAGAGGAGTCGGTAAAAGACAGAAAGACCACCTACCTGCCTGCGGTGAGTGAGTGAAAGGCCCTCAGAGATAGCTTCATCGCGGGAGATTCCAATAATTCTGAAAGCTTTGGTTTCAACAGCGTGAAGCCGAGCTAGGTGTGAGGCAGGAGCACCGGCCCATAGGGGAGAACAGTATTCCATTGAGCTGCGGATGAAAGCCTTGTATGTGGTGAGGAGCTCAGGTGTGCCGAGGAAGGACTTCGCACGACGGAGGATGCCCAGTCGGCGACTGGCTTTGGAGGCCAGCTTGGAAATGTGGTTTTCCCAAGAAAGATCATGGCAGATAGTGAGACCCAAAATCTTGAGCGACAGAACTTCTTGGAGAGGATTGTTGAGAAAGTAGATGGGAGGGTTGTCCAGTCGATCTTTTCGGAGAGACATAGTAAGAGTGTGAGATTTGTCAGGATTGAAAGACATGTTCCACTTGTTTGACCAGTCTGTGATTTTGTCCAGGTCTTCAGAGAGTGAAGATGACCGAGTATCTTAAGATGACCGAGTATCTTATGACCGAGTATCTTAAGACCGAGTATGACCGAGTATCTTAAGTATCTTAAGACCGAGTATCTTAAGATAGTTGGGTGTTTAAGAACATAAACACAGTGGGATCCTGACAATTTCCTTTGTTCAACATCTACTTCCTTTCACAAAGTAAGGTTCCTCAAAATATTGTTGTTTTATCTCTAAACATTGCTGTTTTTTTTTTGGGAAATATCGTGTTAATATATTGTTGCGGTTTTGTGTTTTTGCAATAAAGGTTAATTTTCCCCCTCATAGTTTAGTCACACTACAACACGTAGCCTCGCGATAGTTCAGTTATTTCTTAGTATGTGTAAGCATAGTCCTTTTCCTGTGTTAGTTTTGCGTTGAGTAGAAAAATGAGAGTTAGGTTTCCCTCCAATGCTTTATGCCGCCTCGATACTTTGGCTTTGGTGCGAAATACCACGAGGCTGGCCTGACAAGTCGAGGCAAGCCGAAGGAAGGCAGGGAACGAGTGATGGTAAGCACGAGCCGCCAATCAGGGCTCGAGGGGAATGGCTTACGACTGTGGCAAAGGCGTGGTTTGGAACATTCGATGTGGACTAAGGGCGGGGCAATATAACCCTTTGCGAAAAGCCCCCACCTCAGTTCTGAGGAGAGAGGTGCTTGAACAAGTTCTGAGGAGAGAGGCGCTTGAACAAGTTATGGGAGAAGCGCTTGACAAGTGAACAAGTTCTGAGGATAGGTGCGCTGAAAGAAGCCAAACGAGTTTTGAAGGAAGAGGCGTTTGAACAAGTTAATTGCTCGGTTGAGCTTGAGGCGGATCCTCTCTATTGAGTTACGCGAGTGAAAGCACGCCGCTGATTAATAGCGCTGTGAGGAACCACCGAGCCGTGCGAGAGACGCGTATATTTTCCCGCCTGCCTGCTCTGCCTTTGTTCGAGATACGTGCCACAAGGATCCCTCCCGCTGCCTGCTTGCCTTCATCGAGGGACGTGCTGTGACCGGGGAGGGCCACGCCGGGCGAAGCTGTCCCTGGACGACCAAGCCGGCACGTTCAGCGCCTGAACATTTCCTTTCTTCATTTCCCCCTGTGAGTGTGAACGGGCCCGTGTCTGGGGATAAGCTAAGACTGTTTAAGTTCTGCCCTGTGTCCCTTCTGCTTCTACCAATCCTTGTGTAAATAATAATGATTAAAACCTGTGTTCTTTCTTCTAATCGACCGTTCCCGTCATTTCCATCTATTGACTAAGCGTGGTACGAATAAAACCGCTCGAATCGGGTTCCAATACCAGATAACTGCACGGACCACGTGGTACGCCATCCGCTCGGACGTACTCAAATTACGTGTGGTTCATGCGAGGCTTGATCCCCGCTTCCGCGGCGGCGTAGGTACTTAGGTACGTGCGAGAATTGTCCCGGAACCCTACCCTGCGTCTGCCCGGGAGGGGCGATTCAAGTCTCTCAGTTGCGACGAACCCAAAATAACAAGGGGCTTAATCTCCCCCCTTGGTAAGGGCAGGAGGGTCGTGCGGAAACCGTAACAATATATTGTTTTGGGCCCAATCTCTCAATGGTGAAGAATCACTTGAAAAGTTCTAGTATCCGGATCCGGATCTTCACCAAAATCGAAGTCAATCAAGTATAACTTGGCCGGTGTTCCGTTTGAACGAGCAACCTCCCAGACTCAGATCAGACACTCAAACCATTACCACGCCGAGTTTGGTTAAAAGGTATTGGAATATAATTGATTGAGCTCCTGCCAGGTTTGACCTCCACCATCAACCCGCTTCTGGTGAAACTCCCAAAATCAAGAAACACCCCTCACCTCCACTCACTTGGTCCTCTTTTTCTTCTTACCTGTGGAACCAAGTTCCACATTCATCTTCAACGTGATTCTTGCGAAGAGCTGCTCAACATCGTCTCAGATCATCCCCAATCCATATCCATGATCTTTTCTATCCCCGTCAACTCTCCAACCAACCAAACCCACCTGCCTCCAAATTTGCGTTTTTTCCTTCCTGAGAGTTTGCTTTTGTATTTCCATCTTGTCCACCCCAGGTGTCCTCCCCCATACCTCTCGTTCCTCCACACATCCTTTGTTTGTCCAAGTCTCCCTCTATTTTGTCTTCAACCCTTCTGTTGGTGTTTCCCCCTCTCTACTCTTCCTTTTGTTCTGTTGCATCCTGATCAGTTCGGTGTTCCTGCTCTTCCATGAGCCTCGACTCTGTATTTTTTTTTAAATCATTGTAAAAGCAGTTCGAATAAAAACAGTTAAGATTCGTCATAAAATGCAAATAAATAGTTCAGTTTTGGCAATATTAGCCATTGCAGGTTGCAAACTTTTACCGAATCCTCGTATTTAGAGGATATACTTTCTAAGAGTAAACTTGATTTTATGAACAGTTCGGATCGTTATTCTTTAATTCCGAAGCATTTATAATCCAACAGGAAAGCAGTTTACAATGAACACTGAAACCGCCACGGTACAGGTGTGTGCTGCTCCGCCAAAGGCATCCTCACCCTACTCGTAAATGTAATTACAATAAATAACTATTCACAATGCATCGGAAATCAACAACAATGTATATAATTCCTCATATCAAATCATGGCTCTGATGGAGACCTGATGGCTATTGGAATAGTGCAAGAAGAAAAATTTCAAAGTGTGTTCTCAAGCTTGTTGTTCATGGTCGGGTCTGAAGCTTTTCACATGAATTTCTTTGAAAAACTTTCAGATTTTTGTTTCTTGTTGGCCACCCATCAAGCAGCAATGGCTATTCATAATCAGTATTTCACCTCCGAATTGTACTTAACCAATCAGTTTGGCTCTTTGTTAGGACTGCTATATTCTTGTTCTCTGAAAAGAAGTGATTGGCCTACATTTTATTCATTCATCAGAGTCCCCTGCACTTTCAGGTAAATTTTCAAAAGACAGAAATATCTTCTTAATCTATGCATTAAAAAATATTTTGATGTCTAAATGTGTCGCCCACGGTACCCAGATGCTGGTGGTTTCATGTCATGTTGGAAGTGACACAGGGAAAGACACGATTTAATAAAAGTTTAGCCGACTAAAAACACTAGGCGCAAAATGGATTTCATCACTCACGCCTTACACTCAAAACACATGCTTATATGGGTGTATGGTACAGGCATCGGAGAGCTTCATGGGTTTGTAGTAGTTAAATAGGTATGGTCGAAATTAAACAGTGACTCAGTGAGGTCAACTTTGAAAGCAGTATACAAGGATTGGTCATAGAGTAAGGTCAAACAAAGTATGAGTACCTTCATTGATGTGTATGTATGTCTATATATTGTCGTGTCCACCCTGTAGTGAAAATCTCAGGGCAACAGATGACCAAACGAGCTTTAACTCCGAGGCGTATACCCAACTATGGTGGTACCTTGTGCACGCACGAGGGGTTGTGGAGGGCAGCGAGGTCCTTACCTGCACGGACGGACGTGACTGGGGTTTTCCGAACCACAAACAAATAAACGTACAGGACAAGAGATTGGAGATGCAACAAGTAATAGGTTTAATAAAAATAATGCAGGCAACAAAGAAATGAATGCACAGTAACTTAAAATTCTTAACGGAGGGATCTTCCCCACGGACTCATATACAGACACAGGGATAAATAAATGAAAGGAAAAAAATGTGGTGTAGCATTAGCTGATACTCAGCTCTGGTCTCCTCAAATGGCCCTCAAACCCTGGCGGTCGTCAAATGGGTCCCCAAGTCACTACGCAGGAAACGCACAATGGCACGAAGTCGCGTCGCAGCCAGCCGCCCGCACAAGGCAGCCAGAAATCTCTCTTCTGCCGATCGGCACGATCCACTGGGCTCCTCACGTTCTCCTCATAACTCTGGTACAAGGCCAAGCATGACCGCCCACACCGAAGGCCCAGGGGGAAAAGAGCGAACAAGTGCGACTGCTTGCATCAAGCACTGGAACGAGAACATGCGAACGCGACCACCTGTTACCTGCCCGGACCAAAAAGAGAGTAAGATGGTGGTTGCTTCGCCTTTTTCCTCCCGTGCTCGAATGTTTTCCGTGACGTCACCCGCGCTCCAATCACTGAGCGCCGTTGCATCAGTCTATGGCCATGACCAATCATTCCTCTCGGGCGGGGCCTCACGGTCTTTCTTGATGCCCATCGAGAAGATTCGAGCTGGGTGGTGCAAGTCGACTGTCCGGATCCGGTCGGAGATCACTTTATTTAATTGTAGGCACTGATCGCATGGCTGGTGGTGTAAGTGTCATAAGGAATGAAGGGGAAAAAAATACAGAGGCGACTACACACAGGGAATCTACCCTTATTCCCTAACGAATTAGCATAGCTCCACCCCTCGCATGGAGACAAATATTCACTTGCACTACATCCGGGCCTACTTAGTAACATCGAGGTGTCTACACGGAATACAGAGCATGCTAATCTAAACAATTCTACCTGGACTAATGTATTTCATTACCTACCCCCACAAACGTAACAATATGTATGTATATGTATATTATGTTTTGAATTTTGGGGTAGTAATATATAGATTCAGGTAGATCTGTATAGGTAGATGCTCCGATGATCGGGGGTAGAAAGAACCATTTTGATGTACATACGTCAGGGACCTGTTTAGCATGGATGTCGGATTAAGCTTGTATGTTTGTGGGCATACGAGGATGGCCCTGTGCTAATTATCGTAGGGATTATGTTAATTCCCCTGTGTGTGAGACCTTGTAATTTATCCTTCGTCCCGTATGTCAATGCACTAGACACTAGGCAGGCCCATTAGCACCACACATACTAATTAAATCCCCCCCACAGTAATACCTAACCGGAACCCAGATGACGCACTTGGGCTGACAACCCCGAATTGGCAGACACACATAGCACAGGCAGGCTGGGAGCCATGCCCAGAAGGACTCGCTATTGGGCAGGAGTCGACCAACCAAAGGCCAGAGTTAGGAAGGACTTGTAAGAGTAAGGAATTGGCCAGGGGCAGAGCAAGAAGCGACCCGCTGATTGGTGGAAGGAAGTGACGCACTGATTGGCCACCGACCGATGGCATGAGCGAGAAGTGACGTGGCCATTGGTGGAGAACTGAGCCTGTGATGTTGGCCGGCAGGGATTGTTGGAGAGAGGCGGAGGACGTCACGAGGGATGGACAAAAAGTGTAGAGAGACCGACATTTTCCCTCTTGCGCTTGACCCTCTCTTGCTTTGGACTTCTCGCTCTTGTGCCTGCTTGACGTTCTGGACCTCGGAGCAAGCGGTTGTGTGCCGGCATCGTATCCTCGTTCCCCTGTTCGTTTGGACGTGAGGAGGAAGAGTGCGGACGAAGAGCTGGGTTCTCCGTGCGAGCCACGAGCGTACAAGGGCGGCTTGCCGCTGGAGCGTGACGAGGCAGGGGCAAGCGAGATGTCCGGTGAGGCCTGGCAGCGCACGAACGAGGCGGACTGAGGCCTACTTCCTGCCAACGACCGGCGGTTCCCGCCAACGCACCGGACGAGCCGACGAACCCCGACGAGACCCCGAGTGGTTGGGCTTAACTCGGGGTGTTATCAGTTTATTTTCATTTAAATTCTCCCCTTGTGTGTGTTATAAGTCTGGTGTGAAGGATCCCAATATAGGACATTTATTTGAGCGTCGCGTTTTCCTTGTTCTCGGGTTCCGTAAAATAAACCAGTTAATTTTTTTGTACATTTTAAATCCGCCTCGGTTTCAGTTAATTTCCACAGGTTTGAAGACTGCCCGGTGGGATCGCGACAGGTAAAAGCGTCCAGTTTCTTCTTCTTCTTTCTTCCTCCCACATGTAGATATAAAATGCGCTATTGAACGCCACCTCCATTAACGCTCGATTTGCTATCCGTGATTTCCCGGTCTTCACCGAGGGGAATCACAGGACAATACATATATATATATATATATATATATGTATTGTTATGTTTGTGGGGGGTAGGGACACCTTAATCCAGGTAGATTGTGTAGATTAGTGTGCTCCGACTGTCGTGAAGAAGAAGAAACCTCGATGTATCATAAGTAGAAAATTGGTGTAGACCGGATGTCGGGTAAGCTTGTATCTTCGTCCCCATCAGAGGGGTGGGGCTTGTTAATTAGTGAGGGATTATGGGTAATTAATTCCCTGTTTGTAATTGCCTCTGTAAGCTTTTCCTATGTTCCTTATGACACCGCACTAGACACCTAGTAAGAAATAGGCCATTAACCACACTAATAAAAACCAACCTGAAACCAGGCATGAAGCACAATCGCTGACAACATCGACTTGGTGAGCGCAGAGGACAGGCAGGTTTGTGAGGCCACGCATAGAAGAGCAGTGATTGGTCAGGGATTTGATTGACACAAGGAATGGTAAGATGGGACTATGGGATTGGAGAAGCAGGCACAGATGACGTCAGAGCCGCAAGTACAAAACACTTGGAACGGCGGACATTTTTTCCTCTCGTTCTGGACTTTGTTAGTGAAACGGTTGCATTTTGGGTCTCTCAGCATCGACGCCCTTCTCGCTTCTTCTGATTCTGGATCCTATAGCGAATGGTCGCATTTTGGCTCTCTCAGCATCGACGTCCTCTCGCCCTTCTCGTTTTGGAACTGTTGGTGAATGGTCGTTATTGCTCTTGTGCAAGGAAGCTTCATTGCAAACGGTCATGTTCCGAGATCTTGCTCGTGGTCGTGAGGAGGCCATCTTGTGAGTGGTCGTGAGGAGGGGAACTGCGGACGGAGAGCTGCGGTTTCCGTGCAGAGATCATGTGGACCAGCACGGCTGAAAGAGCGAGCTGCACGCCAAGCTCCTTCGCTTCACGGGGGAGGCCTACTTTGCGCTAACGGGCACGTTTCGCGCGCGCAAAGACGCCAAGGCCTCAAACGATCCTGATGATTCATGACGAGCCACCCCAGCCGATTTGAGCTAAGTGCCATACAAATAACACATATTTATTTTCCAATTCTTTTTCCCTTTTTCTGTATTCAGGTCTGTTTGGGAGCGCTCCATTTAGGAATTTTTTTTTTTCTTTTTTTTTGTATACTGAATCGAGGCTCGTGAAAGAGCTAACATTTACTTCACAAACAAATCAACCAGACAAGCAAAATATATAAAAAGAGGGAGCGGAAAACAAGATGGAGAGAGAAGGGGAAGCACACAAACACAACATTTGAGAGCAGGGAGATGTGTGGAAGGGAGAGGGCTTGGGGGGAAGAGGCGTGGGAAGGGGGGGGGGGGGGGAGGGAGAAGTATAAAACACAAGGACACCAAGGACTTCCAGGACAGAAGTTGGTATTTCAAAAAAGTGGAATTGGGGTGAAATTAGCGGGGGTAGAAAAGATCAAGGTTTTGGATGGGGGAAGATAAGAGATGGTGGTGAACAGCTGTTTTAAAGACCTGGAGGGTGGAGTGGGATTGAAGCGAGTGAGGGAGTTGGTTCCAGAGGCGGGAGAAAAGAGGAATGAAGGAGTGAAGGTGAGCAGAGAGTTTGGCAGTTTGGCCATAAGAGGGTTGCAGGCAGATCTTGTGCGACCTGTAGGAATATTTGCGGGACAGAGCCCAGAGCGAGCTGGGGGGGGGGCAAGGCCAGAGAGGAGTCGGTAGAAGATGGAAAGACCACCAACCTGCCTGCGGTGAGTGAGTGAGAGGCCCTTGGAGTTAGCTTCATCGCAGGAGATTCCAATGATTCTGAATGCTTTGGTTTCAACAGCGTGAAGACGAGCTAGGTGTGAGGCAGGAGCACCAGTCCAGAGGGGAGAGCAGTATTCCATTGAGCTGCAGATGAAAGCCTTGTATGTGGTGAGGAGCTCAGGTGTGCCAAGGAAGGACTTCGCACGACGGAGGATGCCCAGTCGGCGACTGCCTTTGGAGGCCAGATTTTAAATGTGGTTTTCCCAGGAAAGATCATGGCAGATAGTGAGACCCAAAAGCTTGAGTGACAGAACTTCTTGGAGAGGATTATTCAGAAAGTGGATGGGAGGGTTGTCCAGTCGGTCTTTTCGGAGAGACATCGTAAGAGTGTGAGATTTGTCAGGATTGAAAGACATGTTCCACTTGTTTGCCCAGTCTGTGATTTTGTCCAGGTCTGCAGAGAGTGAGGAGGCTGCAGACTGCCGATCTGAGGGTTGAAGAATGGAGCGACAGAGAGTAGAGTCATCAGCAAAGAGATACAGAGGATTTTCAAGAAAGTCAGAGAGAGTTTTATAGAATCATAGTTTTAATTTGCCGTGTTTTATTTTGTTACCGGCATTTTCTTTAATAAAAGTGGTATTTTTGTCAAGTTTAATTCCGTGTTGTTTGAGTTGATTTATTGCAGGTTTGAAGACTGCCGGTGGGATCCGTGAAGGAAAGCACTTAAGGCTTCTCCTCCACTCCCTCCCCACGCGTATTCTCCGCTATATCTTGACTGAACACCTCGGAGTGTTAAACTTGTTTGGTCATCTGTGTCACCCTGCGGTGTTAACCACACAGGGTGGCCACACGACAATATATATATATATATATATATATATACATATATATATATATATATATATATATATATATATATATTGTTACGGACGCGGCTAGGATGTTGATTGGCCGAGCGGATGGCCGCCGTGCCCGAACAGTTACCCCGATTAACCCGATTTCTGAACGTTGGCCAAAATCGCGCCACAGATATTCAATGGGGAAAAGACTAAAGCGAAGGATGTGAAGAAGAAGAACACCAAAGCAAAAGGGTGGAAATACGAATATAATTTATTACTATTTACACAATCAAAGAAACCAAGGAGGAGGAAAGATAAGAAAATAAAATAGAAAGAGGGACGGACCAGAAGGACGCAGTGCAAATTCCTAGCTTACCTATAGCAGTCTTAATTAACCCAGGGACAGAACAAACAAAACAAACTCACGTACACAAGAAGGATAGAATGGCAGGAATGAATGCTGGAAGGAGGAATGGGAAGGTTCAGCTGGGGTAGATGGTTCGGGCTTGATTCCGCACGGGACGTCGGGCTGGACCTCGACGGCCACCGATGCCACCGCAATCTGGTTCCCGCGGGGTAACGGGTCGAAGTGGCCTGGTGGAGTCAACTGCTGGTGGAGCCAAAACTACTGGTGGGGCGCAACTCTTTCGTTGCACTTCTTACTTCGCACTTCTGTCAAAGGCTTCCCCGCGCTTCTTGTTTCACACTTCTCCGAACTCATCTGCTGCCTCAATCATCTGCTCGTGCCGCTGTGTGGACGTCGCGTGCTTTTTTCAGGACTCGTCTGAGGTGGGGGCGTCTTCTGCGGGTTATATCAGCCCCACCCTTCGTCCTCTTCGAACCTCCCCCAAGCGTTCTCTCTCCGCCCTCCCCAGCCAAACCCCTCGTTCTGGGTTGGTCGGCCAGGGCTGGTTCACTCCTCCCCTCTATGACGAGGTGGAGACACGCCTTTCTTCCCCAACCCGAGCACATGTTCAATGGCGGCAATTGCAGCAAACCGCCCAATTCAGTTGGCAAAGGATGCAAAAAGGGGAATGCAGTTGGTAATGGAGGCTTTGAGGGAATTGAAAGGGGATCTATCTTGTGTAATTCAGTGCAATGGAGTATTAAGTTAATGGAAGACAAGGCCTTACCCTAATACACATAATAAGGAAATAACTGTCAACAAAGATATATGGTGTCCTTCGTGTATGCTTTATGGAATTAACTACGGGAACGCCCTTTGACCTTTATACAACAACAATTTCAGGAAGGAGGGTGACATTTTACCACAATTCATTACACAACAATAAATAAATAAAACATTCTCATATCCACAACACTGCACCCTCCTCCCCTTAGGCACGGCCCGGGCCTATAACTTTTACCTTAGTGTGGCACGTAGGTGTAGTTCCCTCTAATTTTAACCTGACCCTGAGTGTGACAGTTTTAAAACACCAATAAATATGTCCTGCTGCTCCATTGCACCCTACCTAACAGACTCACGCCCACAGCTGACCGAATTGCGGAATTGTCTTCAAACTATACATTGACGGTGGGGAGCATTATTTACAATGATGTTACTTTATTTACAAAACGCAACCCAGGACCTGTGATTGTTCTTTCTGGGGGGGGGGGGGGGGGGGAGAACAGTCTGCCCTGCATCGACGCACCAGAAAGCACCAAAGCACCCTCAAGCACCAATCGGTGCACAGTCACCACAGTTCTCAATAAAAATAACCAAACAACCCCTAACCCTGCTGGTGGTCTCTTGCTCTTCGGCTCCCTCTGCTGGCTATTTGCTTTCTTCCAGTTGTTGTCAACTTGTGTTTTGCTGCCTATTTGGTGGAAATAAAAGTGCACAAAATGTGTCCATTTTTATTTGTGGCCCACAGGGGCCGACTATGAGTGGTTCACCTGTGGGCTTGGTGCCACCTCACCGGGACCGCAAGCAAGATCTTGGGCCATCGTGGCCGGTTCCAGCAGAGGGGCCTTGCCCCATCCCATGGGGTCCATAAGTGGTGCTCGGCCACAGACATGTGGTCCATAAGGTGGTGCATCGATGCAGACAGCTGGTTCTGGGAGTTCCGGGCGCACAATGGCGGACTCACGCACGCTCCCCTCGGTGCCCAGTGGCGCACAGGTCCTCATGTGGGAGACAAGGGGGGAAAAGACAGATGAGCGAGGGGTAAGGTCTCAAGGGTACACATCAATAAGGCAATGCAAGGCGAAGTGCGTACGGAGAGCGAAGTGAGAAAGCTCGTCCCTACCGTACGTCACCCCCCCTGTCACCTACTCTACCCTTGCCCTTACCCCATATTTACAAAATTTTACACATTTACAAATTCGTCACTACTGTCACGTCTTCCCCATATTTCCCCTATACCAAATTCGTCTCCACAATCCCTCTAACCAAAATTTGCCATCACCCAATTCATCATCAATCCTCATAAGGAGGAAGAGATGGAACATCAGCACAATGTCACACCCACGTCATGATGCGTCTCACATTCCAAACATTTGCATCATAAAAATAATAAAAACCACCTGGCATGGTGTGGAGGTACGTCATCCCAGGTGAGTGGATGTAGATGGTGCGAGGAGATTCTTAATCCTAACTACCTTCTAAATGACTTTAATACACTTTACACTACCCGGGGTCTTTCCCTGCCAATCCATTGGCCAACTTACACTATGGGTTCTAAAAACCAATTCCCATTGACCAAACTGTGGTGCTTCTCAATTTGGGGTCTCACTCCCCCGATGCAACTCCCTGTGCCCTTGCACAATTTCAGGACTGGGGCGTGTAGCTCTCCCAGCAGGTCTACCCACCAGCACACCTCCACCACTGTAGTTGCCACCCGAGCTTACCTAGCTCCTCACCCTAACCTATCTAACTGGGGAAGGCCCCTCCTGGCTCTGTCACCCCCCGGTGCCCTCTGGCACTGGGCTACCCGGGTCCGTCTTCCGGATCCTCGGGCCCCATCCACAACAACTCTACCGGCTCCCAGAGCCCACCTGCGGCCTCACCTGGCCGACATCCTCACAGTGGTGGAGTGCCCAAACCAACTACACATACTAACAGGCTACACGCCCAGCCATTTCCACGTCACTAATGCACCCATCCAAATACCATTTTTCCACCACGCACCACAGATGCCAATATCCAACCACAATTTACCTGTACCCTCTACCTAATACTTACACTACCCTCCCCGGGTATTCGTAATGGGGGTCCATTCTTCCCCCATTCACACCTTCCCACCATCCACTCCACTCCCTTGTTTCCCCCATACTCACTCCACGACCATCCATTCCAATACTCCATATACTCCAGATCATTTATTCCATACACCTACAGTTGCACACCTGTGCAATCACACCTGGTGCCACCTGCACCCTCCTTCCTTCCTGGACCATTTCGTCAGCACAACTCACATCACTATCACTCACTCATACACTGCTCCATCCACCTGTTCAGTTGCACACCTGTGCAATCTCACTACAACTCACACTCACAATCATTTACTCATACCATGCTCAATACACTTGAATACACCTCCAAAACTCACACGGCATCATCTGAACTACCTGTTGCCCTGCTAACTTAGTGCTCCCCGTCTTCCCTTTAAACTAAGCACATACCACGTCATTATCATCCACACTAATCTCCCTGCGTCCCCACTACAGGTATCATTGTCACTACCTAACCTTAACGTTACCTAAGGTCATCTTCTAGGTCCCTACACACTATATCCTAACCCTCCCGGGCTAGTTTTCACTGCCATAAACCCCATAAAACTAGTGCTCCTTTGCCCCCGCTGTGAGAGATGGCAAAGTTGCCATCCCACCACATCGGGCATCTCTCACTATAAATTTTGCTCGTCCAAATTCAACAAATCAAAAATTTGCCAATCATCTGCCAATCACTCTACCATTCATCACTCTGCCAATCCTTTGCCAATCATCAAATTTTGTTTTTCTAATTTCAGGTCCAAAACACTATCAGTATCATCATCATCACAGTCCGCTTTATCTGAGCCTCGGTGCGTCGTCACATCATTAAAACTCGGCTTCGCAAAGCCGAGCAATGAATTCGGGTGGTTTGGTCGCCTGCAGGTTGAATCCGTCCGGCTTTCGGTTCAAGGGAGGTGGTTTGGTCGGGCCGAGATTCCACGCACCATCTCGGCGCGGTACCTTGCGGTCCCGGGCCCGATGACCGAGGCTCACCCGGTCGGAACCCCGTCCCCGCCAGGGGGCACCGGTCCGCTTCCTCCCACTCGCCCTTGAACCAGACCGGTCGCCTCGCCTGACAAGGCCCGGACTCGACCGTGCAGGGCGGGGCCAAGCCCGAATCGGCAATGACGCTTCGAAGAGAAGCGACGCAGCATCGATCCGCGCCGGGTCTGGCATCCAACAAAGCGCACCGCGCCTCGAGTGCTCGCATCGGCTATCCGTCGCCCTAAACGCTGCCCCGTTCAACGTCGATGCTTTACTCGCATGCCCACACGCACACGCGACCCTTTTGACACTCACAAAACCCGGCGTTCCAACGCCGTCCGTACATTCCACCAACGCACTCCCTGTTACACACCACACCTCTCGCGCACACTCGCCTTTTGCACACTCCCTTAACACACCTCACGCACCGTCTTGCGCACTCTCCCTCGGTATGTACTCCGTACCACTCACCATGGGCGTGCTCTCTTGCATCCACCCACTAACGCGCTCAGATGGGCTCTCCCACACCCGCGCCACGACCAACTCAGGTGTGCTTCCTCGCACACGTTCCACCACCACATTACTCTCCGTGTCACACTCACCCTCGCACGTACACTCCGTATCACTCTCACTCCCTGTGTCACACTCCGTACACCCCGACGTGCATTCTCGCTCGCACTCGGTATCACACTCGCGCTTCGTAACACGCTCACCCCTTGACGCACACTTTTTTTTCCACACGCGACCCTTCACCAACGCCCGGGTGCTTCCTCAATCCCAATCGCGCGACAATTCTCTTGTCGTCAAACATCCTCCTGCAAAATCTCCCCACACAATACACAGCACGACTCACCTGGGGGATTCCCTTCTCCACGCGCACCTGCAAATCTTTATAAGGATTAGCAAGTACGGCATCAGGATGTGCATTCATACTTTGAGCAATTTCCATTCTTTCCTCCGACTGTTGCTCTTCTACGTCTGTCGTTTCTACAATTTCAATTATACTCATTACTGTTTTTTCCTTATTCGCCTCGACGACCGCTGGCTTTAATAAAATTTTCTCTCCTACCTCAGCAGTCGCCGGCTGCCCCATACCCCGGGTCGCGATCTCTATACCCGTCATTGTACCCGCGCTTTCCTCCGCCTCACTCAACCAGCGCTTCTCGACCCGCGTTACCTCCTCATGCACCCTTGGGACCCTCTCGCCCACCATGCGATCCATGGTCTCCCCACATTTTTGCATGCGGTCACCCATTCTGTCCCCAATTTTGCCGATTCGCTCCATTTTGCTTCCTAGCCTCTCAAATTTATTGTCTAACCGTTCACTGGTACCCCTTGCTTCGTCCCTCATTTGACTCCTCAATTGCTGACCCTGAGCATCCATCTGGTTCCCCAATTGCTGACTATTAGCCCTCATCTTGTCCCTCTGCAGGTTGAGGGACGCCTGCATTTGCATCATAAATTGCTCCATGAGGGCCTGCATTTGGACCACCCCCATTGGTGCAGCGGGCGCGGGTACCGCGCGCTCGTGCGAGGCGCCTTTTTGCGCGCCTGAAACCTCGTGCGCGTGGGCGCCATTTTGCGCGCCTGAAACCTCGTGCGTGAGGGCGCCATTTTGCGCGCCTGAAACCCCCTCAACCACATTGCCATTGTTCTCCTCCTCCCTTTCCTCCACATACATTTCCCCGAGGTCCTGGGTCGATTCTACCCCGTCTATCTCTCCCACCGGCATCCCGTCTCCTTGACCAGCCATGGCGCGACTTTAAAATTTAGGATTTTATAAAATACAATTTTTGGGCCACTCGTAATTTGAGCGCGCTAAGCGCTTCAGGTCCGAATCCGACACTCCTGACACCACTTGTTACGGACGCGGCTAGGATGTTGATTGGCCGAGCGGATGGCCGCCGCGCCCGAACAGTTACCCCGACTAACCCGATTCCTGAACGTTGGCCAAAATCGTGCCACAGATATTCAATGGGGAAAAGACTAAAGCGAAGGATGTGAAGAAGAAGAACACCAAAGCAAAAGGGTGGAAATACGAATATAATTTATTTCTATTTACACAATCAAAGAAACCAAGGAGGAGGAAAGATAAGAAAATAAAATAGAAAGAGGGACGGACCATAAGGACACAGTGCAAATTCCTAGCTTACCTATAGCAGTCTTAATTAACCCAGGGACAGAACAAACAAAACAAACTCACGTACACAAGAAGGATAGAATGGCAGGAATGAATGCTGGAAGGAGGAATGGGAAGGTTCAGCTGGGGCAGATGGTTCGGGTTTGATTCCGCACGGGACGTCGGGCTGGACCTCGATGGCCACCGATGCCACCGCAATCTGGTTCCCGCGGGGTAACAGGTCGAAGCGGCCTGGTGGAGTCAACTGCTGGTGGAGCCAAAACTACTGGTGGGGCGCAACTCTTTCGTTGCACTTCTTACTTCGCACTTCTGTCAAAGGCTTCCCCGCGCTTCTTGTTTCGCACTTCTCCGAACTCATCTGCTGCCTCAATCGTCTGCTCGTGCCGCTGTGTGGACGTCGCGTGCTTTTTTCAGGACTCGTCTGAGGTGGGGGTGTCTTCTGCGGGTTATATCAGCCCCACCCTTCATCCTCTTCGAACCTCCCCCAAGCGTTCTCTCTCTGCCCTCCCCAGCCAAACCCCTCGTTCTGGGTTGGTCGGCCAGGGCTGGTTCACTCCTCCCCTCTATGACGAGGTGGAGACATGCCTTTCTTCCCCGACCCGAGCACATGTTCAATGGCGGCAATTGCAGCAAACCGCCCAATTCAGTTGGCAAAGGATGCAAAAAGGGGAATGCAGTTGGTAATGGAGGCTTTGAGGTAATTGAAAGGGGATCTATCTTGTGTAATTCAGTGCAATGGAGTATTTAGTTAATGGAAGACAAGGCCTTACCCTAATACACATAATAAGGAAATAACTGTCAACAAAGATATATGGTGTCCTTCGTGTATGCTTTATGGAATTAACTACGGGAACGCCCTTTGACCTTTATACAACAACAATTTCAGGAAGGAGGGTGACATTGTACCACAATTCATTACACAACAACAAAAAAAAAAAACATTCTCATATCCACAACAATATATATGTGTATATATATATATATATATATATATATTGCTACGGTTTTGAGATTTGCACTTTGAAGTCAATAAATGCTAAAGGTTTGCCCCTCATAGTTAATTCCACGAGCAACATATAGGCCCATTTGTCGTATAGTTATGTCATAGTATGTGTAAGAATAGGCAATTTCCCCTCTTAGTGCCTGCGTTGTGTAAAGACAGGAGAATAGGCCCCTTGCGCCGACTTTCCATTTACCCTAAGCCTCATGCCCCTGTGCGCCGACTTTCCAGCTACCCTAGGCAAGTTACCACGAGGTAGGCCTCGGAAGGAGGGGAGCGGGGTCGGGGTCGGGGTGAGCAGCGTGGGGTGACGGTAAGGCCAAGCAGCCAATCAGAGCTCGAGCGGCATGGCGTGAGAGGGCATGGCGAAGAGAGTCTGGTGAGTTCCAGAAGGGTCGCGGGGCGGGGCGATATAAGCCCATGCGAAAAGCCCTCGAAAGGACTTGCAGAGGATAAGTGCGTTGTAAAGGACTTGGACTTGAACCAGTGGCGCGCGAGGACTTGAAGGACCAGGACTAGCGTGAAAGGGCTTTGAGGATTCGAAAGGACTTGACTTGCACTGGTGGCGCGATAGGGCTTGAGAGAGAGAGAGAGAGAGAGAGAGAGAGAGAGAGAGAGAGAGAGAGAAGAACTTGCATCACTCGCCATTGTTGAACTTTAACCTCGCAACATAACGTGCGTGCCAGGGGGCAGAAAGAGAGGCGTTGACCATACAAGTATGCGGGCGCAGCCAGATGCGCCGGTAACGCATATAGCGCTTTTCAGCCATGCGAGTAAACGTGGCCATAGCCGCAAGTGAATAACCGCCAGCCGCGCCAGATTCCGCTCCCTACCGTTCGCCCCGTGATAACCCTTTCCGTCCAAACGACACGCTACAAGCTCCTGCCTTCTCCTGCATCCATCTATACGGGACGTGCCGGGGGACCGGAGAGAGTTGCACGAGAGCCATCCTTGGACGTGCTGAACATCATCCTGCCATCTGCAATCCCCGTGTGAGTGTGAGTGAGACGGGCCCGTAGTCCTTGGGTATTAAGTAAGACTGCTTAAGGATTTGCTCTGTGTCTCTGCTTCTTCAATCATTGCATAGTGTAAATAAATCCTGTTCTTTCTTTTCCAATTCGATCGCCTTTGTGATTTCTCCATTGTCTAAGCGTGGTACGAATAAGACCGCTTGAATCGGGTTCCACCATCTATAAAGGCGCGGATCACGTGTACGCAACCGCTCGGCGTATCCATCACACGTGGTTCGTGCGAGGCTTATTTCCTCGCTTCAGGGCAGCGCTAGTACATAGGTAACAGCGAATTTGGTCCTGAAACCCTATTTAGAGCTGTCCGGAACGGACGTCATAGGTCTCGGGTCGCGCCAGGTCAGTAAAGACAAGGGGACTAATCCCCCCTTGGTAGTGGGGAAGAAGGCCGGCGACAGATCCCAACAATATATATATTGTTGCGGTTTTGAAATAAAGGTTAATTTCCCCTCTTAGTTAGTTACACCACAACATGAAGCCTCGCGATAGTTCAGTTATTTCTTAGTAAATGTAAGCGTAGTCCTTTCCTGTGTAGTTTTGCGTTGAATAGGCCAGTGAGATTAGGTGTCCTTTTGGCGCTTTGCTTTGATGCTTTTGGTTTGGTGTTGAAATACCACGCGGCAGGCCTGAACAAGTCGACCGAGGCCGAAGGAAGGCGGGGAAGGAGGAGTGGCCGGTAAGCACGAGCCGCCAATCAGGGCTCAAGGGGAGTGGCTAACCACGATGACCAGAGGCGGGGTTTGGAACATTCGAGTCGGGCCGGGGCGGAGCCATATAACCCTGCTCCGAGCCCCCCCCCACCCCCCCACGTCAGATGGGTGGATAAGAGATGACCTCAGATGAGTTTGGATGAGGAGTGATCGCACGAGAACGGACTGCACGAGAACGCAGAAGGCAGACGAGAACGCGAGTGGAGTTGCAAAGCGAATTGAATTGCCGTTGTACATGAACTTGCCCCGTGCCCTGTTCCCCGCATTCTGCACAGTATTAATCACGCGTTTGAGAGGACGACCTGTGCTGGGCCACAGACATGCGATTTTCCTCCTGCCTGCCTTCGCCTGGATACATGCCATGGTCGCCAGAGGGCTACACCATGAGTGAGCTGTCCCGGAGCGACCGAAGCAGGCGCGCTTCCTCCATCTCCACGTGTATGTGAGTGGGCCCATTGTCTGGTGATAAGTAAGATTGACTAAGCTCTGCTCTGTGTCCCTTTCCTTTCATTTGGATCATTGTAAATAATAATAAATTCTGTTCTTCCTTCTGATTTGACCGTCTTGTCTCTTCCATCATTGGCTTCACCAGGTACGAATAAAACCGCTCTAATCAGGTTCCAATAGAAAAGTAACAGCACGCGTCACATGATACGCATTCCGCTCGGGCGTACTTGATTAAGCATGGCTCGTGCGATGCTCGATCTCTGCTTCCGTTGCAGCCTGGGTACCAAAGGTACGTGCGAATTTGTCCCGAAACCCTTTTTCACGTTTGCCCGGAAGTGGCAATTGGGTCTCGCGGACCCGAAGACCCAGGGGGGGAAAAAGGGGCTTAATCTCCCCTTTGTAACGGGAACGGGCTTCGGGAATCCGCAACAATATATAGACATATATATATATATATATTGTTACAGAAACGGGGACGGCGCTCCCCCTTAGCAAGGGTTTTCCCCCTTCAAGGGGGGGGGGGTTAATCCCCCTTCTATTTGCACTGACCGTCTCCGATCCTGAAGCTACCCCGCTCCCCTGTGGGGTGGGATTGCCCGAAGTGATTGGTCAAGGGATTCCCATACACCTCCGGCAATCCCTCCACAAGGCAGGTGGGTAACTCCGCTCGAAACCACGGACAAGATGTTATCTGCCGAGCGGGTTAGCAGTCCAAAGTTCGAGCCATTTAACAAAGACTAACCCGATTAGAAACGTTGGCCGAAATCGCACCACAGGTACTCAATGGGGAAATCACAAAGACGATCGGATGTGAAGGAAAAAGAAACCAAAGGTAAGAAATAACAGGATTAATTCTTATTTACACCAAAAAAACCAAAGAGGAAGAAGAAAGGAAGTAATTTACCAGGAGATAGACACAGAGCAACTTATACTTATCCTCGCAGGGACCTCGCAGGTGAGTAAGCGCAAAAGGGGCGGCAGTGGGGTGGAATTGGGTCGCTGACTGTGCGAGCCTCTCCACGACATGCTTTGGTTTTCAGTCACCTGCACTAACAGTCCTTCGTATTTTGAATGGGGATATGGACAAGCCATTGGGCCTCCTTAACCACGAGTCTGCATGACGGGCATTGACACGTGCCGTTGTTCCAGCAGACCGAGCGTGTACCACCTTTAGAGGCCATTTTTCCCTGCAGAGCAGGGGGTTGGCCTTTTTCGGGAACCGTGGTCCCCTTTTTGAAGCAATGTTTTATGCCGGATGTTCTTCCTGCCGCCAACCCTGTTAGTCGCCTGTTGTGACACACAGGGAATTACCAGTGAACTGGTACTCAATTTGTCGACCTCGGAAGGATGAACAGGCTGAGTCAACCCCCCTGGTGTTAATTCAGCGATCGACCGGGATTCGAACCCAGGATCCCAGGATCCCAAGCCGGCACCCCAACCGCTAAGCCAACACCAGGCTCTCCAGCAGACCGAGCGTGTGCTGTTAGTATTTTGTATGCAGAGGTGTTCTCCTGTGTTTTTTTTCCAACAGACATGTGACTGCTCCTTTCTTGGTGTTTCTGGGAGCGGTAAGCCATCACTTCGTGTTTGGCATGTACGGATGGCCTCATGTGACTTCTGGGAGATGAGCCCTCTTTGTGACTTATGGACCAGTTCTCAGTGCCTTTGGCAAGGATTGCATTCTTGGAGTCAATAAAGCAAAATCACAAGTACTGGCCCTGCGCCCAGGTTTTGGGCAATTACGATTGAGGCGGGATTATGGAATTTCCGAGTTAAAATAAGGATTTGGAGATTTGGCTTGGAGGGCCTATTAGTATAAACCACACTTTGGCAGGAGTTCAAAAAGTTTGTGCCACGTTAAAGGGAAGAGAGAGAAATCATTTGTACCCTGGTTGACAAGAACAAGGTAATTAAGGGTTTTATTGTGCCAATAGTGGCTCCGATAAGCGATGTGTTTCCCTTGCCTCCGTATTGGGAATTGGGGCTTTAGAGGCCCCATTTTTACATTTATTGGTGGCAGTTGTAGAGCCCGGATGAAAGGGGCTCATGTGGCTCGCATCAGCATCTGGATCAGGTGGTCATTTCCTCGATGTCGAGTTTTCCGATTTATGAACTGGTTTTTGGGGGAAAAGGAAGACCCCTCACATCATTCTGTGGTGAACTGTTAATGTTGTTAGATTGGGTCCTTGGACATAACGTTGCATTTTAATTTTGAGCATTGTATCTGTGTCTCTCCAGGCAGTAACGTTGTAAGATTCATGCTGGAGCTGCTCCCTAAATCGCATACAGGACAAACACATGAGTGTACCTCACATTAATTACAAAGAAACTACTCCATAAAGTACAAATACATGGAGTATTTGGGATTTGAACTTGGGTTGCGCTGTATTATATAAACCACCAGTTAATATGGGACTAACAGGCCAACCCACATCCACATCCTTGTGCATAATATAACAATTGTGGTGGGGAGGAGGGTGGGGGATTAAAGACGGTGCAGAGTTGGGAGGGGGAGGGTTGAGGATTCTGGAGAGGGGATTGAGGACTTTCGGTGGGGATGGGTTGAGGAGTTGTGGTGGGGAGTGGGTCTGAAGGCTTGGAGTGGGAAGGGGATTGACGCCTTAGGGTTGAGAATGGGAGGGTGAGGAGTTGGGGTTGGGAGAAGGGGTTGAAGAGTTGTGGTGGGGGGGGGGGGGGTTGAGTTGTGGCAGAGGGGGGAAGGGAGTTGAGGAGTTGTGGTGGGGAGGGGAAAGGTTGAGTTGTGGTGGGGAGAGGTTGAGGACTTTTGGTGGGGTGGTGGGAGTGGTAGAGTAGTCGTGGCGGTGGACGGAAGGGGGGAGGGGTTGAAGTCTTGGAATGGGTAGGTGGTTGATGCTTTAAGGTTGGGAGAGGGGTTGAGGAGTTGTGGTTAGGGAGGGTGGGGAGGTTGAAGACTTGGATTGGGGGGGGGGGGGAATAAGATGCCTTGGGGTTGGAAGTGGTAGGGGGTGAGGATTTTGGATTGGGAGAATTAAGGACGGGAAGTCACATTTTACATTGCGCGGATGTTCCGCTGGTCCCTGCTCGTACAGTGTAATAACAAACCCCCTCTATGGTGTTTTGGTGTTTTGCATTATGGGAAAAAGAAAAGATGACCAAGCAGGTTGGGAGGATGCATTTCCGGTTTGTGTTTGCTGTCCCAATATTTTGGTCACGTGTATTGTACATAACCCTGAAGGCAGAATATTATTGGTAGATCGACATAAGTTACCATATACACATCATTCAGCAATGCATTGGTTCGTTCGGGTAACCTCAACGATAACAATGAACATACAAACGCATTATTGTCACAAGACTGAGATTTTAAAAGCTGACAGAGATTTCCTATTAAAACGCCATCGGACTCTTTCATATCTTTATTGGTCCAGACAGAAATATCGCACATCTCAGGTGTTACAAACCAAATCGACTTTGCGGATTTCCTTGCCCCACCCAAAGATTACCGCCCAAGGCCTGGTCTCGGTGTGGCCCCTGCGATTTGCATGAATATTGCTCACGTATGAGAGCTGATCCTCCTGAAACCCAAACGATATTCCTGTGCACACTCTGAGTCACAAAGACCCTCCACCCACCCCTCCTCGGATTTACAAGGAGCCCGAGGCCTTCCGCACCGTTAACATCCTTTACAATTGGCACTGAAGACCCGAAACGTCGATGCCTGGGATCACCGGGATCATCGTGTTAGCCCAGCTCTTCCATCTCAGACGTCAGACTAATCCGCCCAACTATTACAGGACTGATGTTTTATCGAAAGAAACATTTTTCCTCAATCCCGTGAGCTCAGAGGGCACATTCGGGTATTTGGATGTCTGGGATTTGAATAATCTGTGCTCTGTTTTTGCCTCATTCCCAAAATGCCCTCTTTGCTCCGTCGTTGTCTCGTTGCATCTTTTCTTGCTTTTCTCTTTCTCTCTTTTTTTATTGTGTCTCTGGAGCCTTCATGTTTGGGTTGCACAACAACGTAGGACTTTAAAATAACCTACACGGTGTTTTATTTACTGCATAGCAAGGAATCTTCGTCTTCTCCTTCCCCCTCATTTTATAAGCGGTGAGGTTCAAAATGATACCAATCTTCTTCTTCTCCTTCCCCCTCACTCTATAAGCAGTGAGGATCATTGTTACCATTCTTCTTCTTCTCCTTTCCCCTCATTTTATAAGCGGTGAGGGTCATTGGTACCAATCTTCTTCTTCGCCCTCACTTTATAAGCGGTGAGAGTCATTGGTACCAATCTTCTTATTCGCCCTCATTTTATAAGCGGTGAGGGTCATTGTTACCAATCTTCTTATTCGCCCTCATTTTATAAGCGGTGAGGGTCATTGGTACCAATCTTCTTCTTCGCCCTCACTTTATAAGCGGTGAGGGTAATTGGTACCAATCTTCTCATTCGCCCTCATTTTATAAGCGGTGAGAGTCATTGGTACCAATCTTCTTATTCGCCCTCATTTTATAAGCGGTGAGGGTCATTGGTACCAATCTTCTTATTCGCCCTCATTTTATAAGCGGTGAGGGTCATTGGTACCAATCTTCTTATTCGCCCTCATTTTATAAGCGGTGAGGATCATTGTTACCAATCCTCTTATTCGGCCTCATTTTATAAGCGGTGAGGGTCATTGTTACCAATCCTCTTATTCGGCCTCATTTTATAAGCGGTGAGGGTCATTGTTACCAATCCTCTTATTCGGCCTCATTTTATAAGCAGTGAGGATCATTGTTACCAATCTTCTTCTTCGCCCTCATTTTATAAGCAGTGAGGGTCATTGTTACCAATCTTCTTATTCGCCCTCATTTTATTAGCGGTGAGGATCATTGTTACCAATCTTCTTCTTCGCCCTCATTTTATAAGCAGTGAGGATCATTGTTACCAATCTTCTTATTCGTCCTCATTTTATAAGCGGTGAGGGTCATTGGTACCAATCTTCTTATTCGCCCTCATTTTATAAGCGGTGAGGGTCATTGGTACCAATCTTCTTATTCGCCCTCATTTTATATGTGGTGAGGATCATTGTTACCAATCTTCTTCTTCGCCCTCATTTATGAGCAGTGAGGATCATTGTTACCAATCTTCTTATTCGCCCTCATTTTATAAGCGGTGAGGGTAATTGGTACCAATCTTCTTCTTCGGCCTCATTTTATAAGCGGTGAGGTTCATTGGTACCAATCTTCTTCTTCGCCCTCATTTTATATGTGGTGAGGATCATTGTTACCAATCTTCTTATTCGCCCTCATTTATGAGCAGTGAGGATCATTGTTACCAATCTTCTTATTCGCCCTCATTTTATAAGCGGTGAGGGTCATTGGTACCAATCTTCTTCTTCGCCCTCACTTTATAAGCGGTGAGGGTAATTGGTACCAATCTTCTTCTTCGCCCTCACTTTATAAGCGGTGAGGGTCATTGGTACCAATCTTCTTATTCGCCCTCATTTTATAAGCAGTGAGGGTCATTGTTACCAATCTTCTTATTCGCCCTCATTTTATAAGCGGTGAGAGTCATTGGTACCAATCTTCTTATTCGTCCTCATTTTATAAGCGGTGAGGGTCATTGGTACCAATCTTCTTATACGCCCTCATTTTATAAGCGGTGAGGATCATTGTTACCAATCTTCTTCTTCGCCCTCATTTTATAAGCAGTGAGGATCATTGTTACCAATCTTCTTATTCGCCCTCATTTTATAAGCGGTGAGGGTCATTGGTACCAATCTTCTTCTTCGCCCTCACTTTATAAGCGGTGAGGGTAATTGGTACCAATCTTCTTCTTCGCCCTCACTTTATAAGCGGTGAGGGTCATTGGTACCAATCTTCTTATTCGCCCTCATTTTATAAGCGGTGAGGGTCATTGTTACCAATCCTCTTATTCGGCCTCATTTTATAAGCAGTGAGGATCATTGTTACCAATCTTCTTCTTCGCCCTCATTTTATAAGCAGTGAGGGTCATTGTTACCAATCTTCTTATTCGCCCTCATTTTATAAGCGGTGAGAATCATTGTTACCAATCTTCTTCTTCGCCCTCATTTTATAAGCAGTGAGGGTCATTGTTACCAATCTTCTTATTCGTCCTCATTTTATAAGCGGTGAGGGTCATTGGTACCAATCTTCTTATTCGCCCTCATTTTATATGTGGTGAGGATCATTGTTACCAATCTTCTTCTTCGTCCTCATTTATGAGCAGTGAGGATCATTGTTACCAATCTTCTTATTCGCCCTCATTTTATATGCGGTGAGGGTCATTGGTACCAATCTTCTTATTCGCCCTCATTTTATATGTGGTGAGGATCATTGGTACCAATCTTCTTATTCGCCCTCATTTTATATGCGGTGAGGGTCATTGGTACCAATCTTCTTATTCGCCCTCATTTTATAAGCAGTGAGGGTCATTGTTACCAATCTTCTTATTCGCCCTCATTTTATAAGCGGTGAGGGTCATTGTTACCAATCTTCTTATTCGTCCTCATTTTATAAGCGGTGAGGGTCATTGGTACCAATCTTCTTCTTCGCCCTCATTTTATAAGCGGTGAGGATCATTGTTACCAATCTTCTTCTTCGTCCTCATTTTATAAGCAGTGAGGATCATTGTTACCAATCTTCTTATTCGCCCTCATTTTATAAGCGGTGAGGGTAATTGGTACCAATCTTCTTCTTCGGCCTCATTTTATAAGCGGTGAGGTTATAAAATCATTATTTATCTGGTACCAATCTTCTTATTCGCCCTCATTTTATATGTGGTGAGGATCATTGGTACCAATCTTCACGGTACGGATCATTGGTACGGACCCGGGTAGCCCAGTGCCAGAGGGCACCGGGGGGTGACAGAGCCAGGAGGGGCCTTCCCCAGTTAGATAGGTTAGGGTGAGGAGCTAGGTAAGCTCGGGTGGCAACTACAGTGGTGGAGGTGTGCTGGTGGGTAGACCTGCTGGTGGGTAGACCTGTCCAGGATTACCAGGTAATTACCATGACAATCCTAACGCACCACAGATGCCAATATCCAATACTCCTGGACCAGCACATAATAAAAACCACCTGGCATGGTGTGGAGGTACGTCATCCCAGGTGAGTGGATGTAGATGGTGCGAGGAGATTCTTAATCCTAACTACCTTCTAAATGACTTTAATACACTTTACACTACCCGGGGTCTTTCCCTGCCAATCCATTGGCCAACTTACACTATGGGTTCTAAAAACCAATTCCCATTGACCAAACTGTGGTGCTTCTCAATTTGGGGTCTCACTCCCCCGATGCAACTCCCTGTGCCCTTGCACAATTTCAGGACTGGGGCGTGTAGCTCTCCCAGCAGGTCTACCCACCAGCACACCTCCACCACTGTAGTTGCCACCCGAGCTTACCTAGCTCCTCACCCTAACCTATCTAACTGGGGAAGGCCCCTCCTGGCTCTGTCACCCCCCGGTGCCCTCTGGCACTGGGCTACCCGGGTCCGTCTTCCGGATCCTCGGGCCCCATCCACAACAACTCTACCGGCTCACAGAGCCCACCTGCGGCCTCACCTGGCCGACATCCTCACAGTGGTGGAGTGCCCAAACCAACTACACATACTAACAGGCTACACGCCCAGCCATTTCCACGTCACTAATGCACCCATCCAAATACCATTTTTCCACCACGCACCACAGATGCCAATATCCAACCACAATTTACCTGTACCCGCTACCTAATACTTACACTACCCTCCCCGGGTATTCGTAATGGGGGTCCATTCTTCCCCCATTCACACCTTCCCACCATCCACTCCACTCCCTTGTTTCCCCCATACTCACTCCACGACCATCCATTCCAATACTCCATATACTCCAGATCATTTATTCCATACACCTACAGTTGCACACCTGTGCAATCACACCTGGTGCCACCTGCACCCTCCTTCCTTCCTGGACCATTTCGTCAGCACAACTCACATCACTATCACTCACTCATACACTGCTCCATCCACCTGTTCAGTTGCACACCTGTGCAATCTCACTACAACTCACACTCACAATCATTTACTCATACCATGCTCAATACACTTGAATACACCTCCAAAACTCACACGGCATCATCTGAACTACCTGTTGCCCTGCTAACTTAGTGCTCCCCGTCTTCCCTTTAAACTAAGCACATACCACGTCATTATCATCCACACTAATCTCCCTGCGTCCCCACTACAGGTATCATTGTCACTACCTAACCTTAACGTTACCTAAGGTCATCTTCTAGGTCCCTACACACTATATCCTAACCCTCCCGGGCTAGTTTTCACTGCCATAAACCCCATAAAACTAGTGCTCCTTTGCCCCCGCTGTGAGAGATGGCAAAGTTGCCATCCCACCACATCGGGCATCTCTCACTATAAATTTTGCTCGTCCAAATTCAACAAATCAAAAATTTGCCAATCATCTGCCAATCACTCTACCATTCATCACTCTGCCAATCCTTTGCCAATCATCAAATTTTGTTTTTCTAATTTCAGGTCCAAAACACTATCAGTATCATCATCATCACAGTCCGCTTTATCTGAGCCTCGGTGCGTCGTCACATCATTAAAACTCGGCTTCGCAAAGCCGAGCAATGAATTCGGGTGGTTACGCCTGCAGGTTGAATCCGTCCGGCTTTCGGTTCAAGGGAGGTGGTTTGGTCGGGCCGAGATTCCACGCACCATCTCGGCGCGGTACCTTGCGGTCCCGGGCCCGATGACCGAGGCTCACCCGGTCGGAACCCCGTCCCCGCCAGGGGGCACCGGTCCGCTTCCTCCCACTCGCCCTTGAACCGGACCGGTCGCCTCGCCTGACAAGGCCCGGACTCGACCGTGCAGGGCGGGGCCAAGCCCGAATCGGCAATGACGCTTCGAAGAGAAGCGACGCAGCATCGATCCGCGCCGGGTCTGGCATCCAACAAAGCGCACCGCGCCCCGAGTGCTCGCATCGGCTATCCGTCGCCCTAAACGCTGCCCCGTTCAACGTCGATGCTTTACTCGCATGCCCACACGCACACGCGACCCTTTTGACACTCACAAAACCCGGCGTTCCAACGCCGTCCGTACATTCCACCAACGCACTCCCTGTTACACACCACACCTCTCGCGCACACTCGCCTTTTGCACACTCCCTTAACACACCTCACGCACCGTCTTGCGCACTCTCCCTCGGTATGTACTCCGTACCACTCACCATGGGCGTGCTCTCTTGCATCCACCCACTAACGCGCTCAGATGGGCTCTCCCACACCCGCGCCACGACCAACTCAGGTGTGCTTCCTCGCACACGTTCCACCACCACATTACTCTCCGTGTCACACTCACCCTCGCACGTACACTCCGTATCACTCTCACTCCCTGTGTCACACTCCGTACACCCCGACGTGCATTCTCGCTCGCACTCGGTATCACACTCGCGCTTCGTAACACGCTCACCCCTTGACGCACACTTTTTTTTCCACACGCGACCCTTCACCAACGCCCGGGTGCTTCCTCAATCCCAATCGCGCGACAATTCTCTTGTCGTCAAACATCCTCCTGCAAAATCTCCCCACACAATACACAGCACGACTCACCTGGGGGATTCCCTTCTCCACGCGCACCTGCAAATCTTTATAAGGATTAGCAAGTACGGCATCAGGATGTGCATTCATACTTTGAGCAATTTCCATTCTTTCCTCCGACTGTTGCTCTTCTACGTCTGTCGTTTCTACAATTTCAATTATACTCATTACTGTTTTTTCCTTATTCGCCTCGACGACCGCTGGCTTTAATAAAATTTTCTCTCCTACCTCAGCAGTCGCCGGCTGCCCCATACCCCGGGTCGCGATCTCTATACCCGTCATTGTACCCGCGCTTTCCTCCGCCTCACTCAACCAGCGCTTCTCGACCCGCGTTACCTCCTCATGCACCCTTGGGACCCTCTCGCCCACCATGCGATCCATGGTCTCCCCACATTTTTGCATGCGGTCACCCATTCTGTCCCCAATTTTGCCGATTCGCTCCATTTTGCTTCCTAGCCTCTCAAATTTATTGTCTAACCGTTCACTGGTACCCCTTGCTTCGTCCCTCATTTGACTCCTCAATTGCTGACCCTGAGCATCCATCTGGTTCCCCAATTGCTGACTATTAGCCCTCATCTTGTCCCTCTGCAGGTTGAGGGACGCCTGCATTTGCATCATAAATTGCTCCATGAGGGCCTGCATTTGGACCACCCCCATTGGTGCAGCGGGCGCGGGTACCGCGCGCTCGTGCGAGGCGCCTTTTTGCGCGCCTGAAACCTCGTGCGCGTGGGCGCCATTTTGCGCGCCTGAAACCTCGTGCGTGAGGGCGCCATTTTGCGCGCCTGAAACCCCCTCAACCACATTGCCATTGTTCTCCTCCTCCCTTTCCTCCACATACATTTCCCCGAGGTCCTGGGTCGATTCTACCCCGTCTATCTCTCCCACCGGCATCCCGTCTCCTTGACCAGCCATGGCGCGACTTTAAAATTTAGGATTTTATAAAATACAATTTTTGGGCCACTCGTAATTTGAGCGCGCTAAGCGCTTCAGGTCCGAATCCGACACTCCTGACACCACTTGTTACGGACGCGGCTAGGATGTTGATTGGCCGAGCGGATGGCCGCCGCGCCCGAACAGTTACCCCGACTAACCCGATTCCTGAACGTTGGCCAAAATCGTGCCACAGATATTCAATGGGGAAAAGACTAAAGCGAAGGATGTGAAGAAGAAGAACACCAAAGCAAAAGGGTGGAAATACGAATATAATTTATTTCTATTTACACAATCAAAGAAACCAAGGAGGAGGAAAGATAAGAAAATAAAATAGAAAGAGGGACGGACCATAAGGACACAGTGCAAATTCCTAGCTTACCTATAGCAGTCTTAATTAACCCAGGGACAGAACAAACAAAACAAACTCACGTACACAAGAAGGATAGAATGGCAGGAATGAATGCTGGAAGGAGGAATGGGAAGGTTCAGCTGGGGCAGATGGTTCGGGTTTGATTCCGCACGGGACGTCGGGCTGGACCTCGATGGCCACCGATGCCACCGCAATCTGGTTCCCGCGGGGTAACAGGTCGAAGCGGCCTGGTGGAGTCAACTGCTGGTGGAGCCAAAACTACTGGTGGGGCGCAACTCTTTCGTTGCACTTCTTACTTCGCACTTCTGTCAAAGGCTTCCCCGCGCTTCTTGTTTCGCACTTCTCCGAACTCATCTGCTGCCTCAATCGTCTGCTCGTGCCGCTGTGTGGACGTCGCGTGCTTTTTTCAGGACTCGTCTGAGGTGGGGGTGTCTTCTGCGGGTTATATCAGCCCCACCCTTCATCCTCTTCGAACCTCCCCCAAGCGTTCTCTCTCTGCCCTCCCCAGCCAAACCCCTCGTTCTGGGTTGGTCGGCCAGGGCTGGTTCACTCCTCCCCTCTATGACGAGGTGGAGACACGCCTTTCTTCCCCGACCCGAGCACATGTTCAATGGCGGCAATTGCAGCAAACCGCCCAATTCAGTTGGCAAAGGATGCAAAAAGGGGAATGCAGTTGGTAATGGAGGCTTTGAGGTAATTGAAAGGGGATCTATCTTGTGTAATTCAGTGCAATGGAGTATTAAGTTAATGGAAGACAAGGCCTTACCCTAATACACATAATAAGGAAATAACTGTCAACAAAGATATATGGTGTCCTTCGTGTATGCTTTATGGAATTAACTACGGGAACGCCCTTTGACCTTTATACAACAACAATTTCAGGAAGGAGGGTGACATTGTACCACAATTCATTACACAACAACAAAAAAAAAAAACATTCTCATATCCACAACAATATATATGTGTATATATATATATATATATATATATATATATATATATATATATATATATATATATATATATATATATATATATATATATATATATATATATATATATATATATTGCTACGGTTTTGAGATTTGCACTTTGAAGTCAATAAATGCTAAAGGTTTGCCCCTCATAGTTAATTCCACGAGCAACATATAGGCCCATTTGTCGTATAGTTATGTCATAGTATGTGTAAGAATAGGCAATTTCCCCTCTTAGTGCCTGCGTTGTGTAAAGACAGGAGAATAGGCCCCTTGCGCCGACTTTCCATTTACCCTAAGCCTCATGCCCCTGTGCGCCGACTTTCCAGCTACCCTAGGCAAGTTACCACGAGGTAGGCCTCGGAAGGAGGGGAGCGGGGTCGGGGTCGGGGTGAGCAGCGTGGGGTGACGGTAAGGCCAAGCAGCCAATCAGAGCTCGAGCGGCATGGCGTGAGAGGGCATGGCGAAGAGAGTCTGGTGAGTTCCAGAAGGGTCGCGGGGCGGGGCGATATAAGCCCATGCGAAAAGCCCTCGAAAGGACTTGCAGAGGATAAGTGCGTTGTAAAGGACTTGGACTTGAACCAGTGGCGCGCGAGGACTTGAAGGACCAGGACTAGCGTGAAAGGGCTTTGAGGATTCGAAAGGACTTGACTTGCACTGGTGGCGCGATAGGGCTTGAGAGAGAGAGAGAGAGAGAGAGAAGAACTTGCATCACTCGCCATTGTTGAACTTTAACCTCGCAACATAACGTGCGTGCCAGGGGGCAGAAAGAGAGGCGTTGACCGTACAAGTATGCGGGCGCAGCCAGATGCGCCGGTAACGCATATAGCGCTTTTCAGCCATGCGAGTAAACGTGGCCATAGCCGCAAGTGAATAACCGCCAGCCGCGCCAGATTCCGCTCCCTACCGTTCGCCCCGTGATAACCCTTTCCGTCCAAACGACACGCTACAAGCTCCTGCCTTCTCCTGCATCCATCTATACGGGACGTGCCGGGGGACCGGAGAGAGTTGCACGAGAGCCATCCTTGGACGTGCTGAACATCATCCTGCCATCTGCAATCCCCGTGTGAGTGTGAGTGAGACGGGCCCGTAGTCCTTGGGTATTAAGTAAGACTGCTTAAGGATTTGCTCTGTGTCTCTGCTTCTTCAATCATTGCATAGTGTAAATAAATCCTGTTCTTTCTTTTCCAATTCGATCGCCTTTGTGATTTCTCCATTGTCTAAGCGTGGTACGAATAAGACCGCTTGAATCGGGTTCCACCATCTATAAAGGCGCGGATCACGTGTACGCAACCGCTCGGCGTATCCATCACACGTGGTTCGTGCGAGGCTTATTTCCTCGCTTCAGGGCAGCGCTAGTACATAGGTAACAGCGAATTTGGTCCTGAAACCCTATTTAGAGCTGTCCGGAACGGACGTCATAGGTCTCGGGTCGCGCCAGGTCAGTAAAGACAAGGGGACTAATCCCCCCTTGGTAGTGGGGAAGAAGGCCGGCGACAGATCCCAACAATATATATATATTGTTGCGGTTTTGAAATAAAGGTTAATTTCCCCTCTTAGTTAGTTACACCACAACATGAAGCCTCGCGATAGTTCAGTTATTTCTTAGTAAATGTAAGCGTAGTCCTTTCCTGTGTAGTTTTGCGTTGAATAGGCCAGTGAGATTAGGTGTCCTTTTGGCGCTTTGCTTTGATGCTTTTGGTTTGGTGTTGAAATACCACGCGGCAGGCCTGAACAAGTCGACCGAGGCCGAAGGAAGGCGGGGAAGGAGGAGTGGCCGGTAAGCACGAGCCGCCAATCAGGGCTCAAGGGGAGTGGCTAACCACGATGACCAGAGGCGGGGTTTGGAACATTCGAGTCGGGCCGGGGCGGAGCCATATAACCCTGCTCCGAGCCCCCCCCACCCCCCCCCCCCCCCACGTCAGATGGGTGGATAAGAGATGACCTCAGATGAGTTTGGATGAGGAGTGATCGCACGAGAACGGACTGCACGAGAACGCAGAAGGCAGACGAGAACGCGAGTGGAGTTGCAAAGCGAATTGAATTGCCGTTGTACATGAACTTGCCCCGTGCCCTGTTCCCCGCATTCTGCACAGTATTAATCACGCATTTGAGAGGACGACCTGTGCTGGGCCACAGACATGCGATTTTCCTCCTGCCTGCCTTCGCCTGGATACATGCCATGGCCGCCAGAGGGCTACACCATGAGTGAGCTGTCCCGGAGCGACCGAAGCAGGCGCGCTTCCTCCATCTCCACGTGTATGTGAGTGGGCCCATTGTCTGGTGATAAGTAAGATTGACTAAGCTCTGCTCTGTGTCCCTTTCCTTTCATTTGGATCATTGTAAATAATAATAAATTCTGTTCTTCCTTCTGATTTGACCGTCTTGTCTCTTCCATCATTGGCTTCGCCAGGTACGAATAAAACCGCTCTAATCAGGTTCCAATAGAAAAGTAACAGCACGCGTCACATGATACGCATTCCGCTCGGGCGTACTTGATTAAGCATGGCTCGTGCGATGCTCGATCTCTGCTTCCGTTGCAGCCTGGGTACCAAAGGTACGTGCGAATTTGTCCCGAAACCCTTTTTCACGTTTGCCCGGAAGTGGCAATTGGGTCTCGCGGACCCGAAGACCCAGGGGGGGAAAAAGGGGCTTAATCTCCCCTTTGTAACGGGAACGGGCTTCGGGAATCCGCAACAATATATAGACATATATATATATATATATTGTTACAGAAACGGGGACGGCGCTCCCCCTTAGCAAGGGTTTTCCCCCTTCAAGGGGGGGGGGGTTAATCCCCCTTCTATTTGCACTGACCGTCTCCGATCCTGAAGCTACCCCGCTCCCCTGTGGGGTGGGATTGCCCGAAGTGATTGGTCAAGGGATTCCCATACACCTCCGGCAATCCCTCCACAAGGCAGGTGGGTAACTCCGCTCGAAACCACGGACAAGATGTTATCTGCCGAGCGGGTTAGCAGTCCAAAGTTCGAGCCATTTAACAAAGACTAACCCGATTAGAAACGTTGGCCGAAATCGCACCACAGGTACTCAATGGGGAAATCACAAAGACGATCGGATGTGAAGGAAAAAGAAACCAAAGGTAAGAAATAACAGGATTTATTCTTATTTACACCAAAAAAACCAAAGAGGAAGAAGAAAGGAAGTAATTTACCAGGAGATAGACACAGAGCAACTTATACTTATCCTCGCAGGGACCTCGCAGGTGAGTAAGCGCAAAAGGGGCGGCAGTGGGGTGGAATTGGGTCGCTGACTGTGCGAGCCTCTCCACGACATGCTTTGGTTTTCAGTCACCTGCACTAACAGTCCTTCGTATTTTGAATGGGGATATGGACAAGCCATTGGGCCTCCTTAACCACGAGTCTGCATGACGGGCATTGACACGTGCCGTTGTTCCAGCAGACCGAGCGTGTACCACCTTTAGAGGCCATTTTTCCCTGCAGAGCAGGGGGTTGGCCTTTTTCGGGAACCGTGGTCCCCTTTTTGAAGCAATGTTTTATGCTGGATGTTCTTCCTGCCGCCAACCCTGTTAGTCGCCTGTTGTGACACACAGGGAATTACCAGTGAACTGGTACTCAATTTGTCGACCTCGGAAGGATGAACAGGCTGAGTCAACCCCCCTGGTGTTAATTCAGCGATCGACCGGGATTCGAACCCAGGATCCCAGGATCCCAAGCCGGCACCCCAACCGCTAAGCCAACACCAGGCTCTCCAGCAGACCGAGCGTGTGCTGTTAGTATTTTGTATGCAGAGGTGTTCTCCTGTGTTTTTTTTTCCAACAGACATGTGACTGCTCCTTTCTTGGTGTTTCTGGGAGCGGTAAGCCATCACTTCGTGTTTGGCATGCACGGATGGCCTCATGTGACTTCTGGGAGATGAGCCCTCTTTGTGACTTATGGACCAGTTCTCAGTGCCTTTGGCAAGGATTGCATTCTTGGAGTCAATAAAGCAAAATCACAAGTACTGGCCCTGCGCCCAGGTTTTGGGCAATTACGATTGAGGCGGGATTATGGAATTTCCGAGTTAAAATAAGGATTTGGAGATTTGGCTTGGAGGGCCTATTAGTATAAACCACACTTTGGCAGGAGTTCAAAAAGTTTGTGCCACGTTAAAGGGAAGAGAGAGAAATCATTTGTACCCTGGTTGACAAGAACAAGGTAATTAAGGGTTTTATTGTGCCAATAGTGGCTCCGATAAGCGATGTGTTTCCCTTGCCTCTGTATTGGGAATTGGGGCTTTAGAGGCCCAATTTTTACATTTATTGGTGGCAGTTGTAGAGCCCGGATGAAAGGGGCTCATGTGGCTCGCATCAGCATCTGGATCAGGTGGTCATTTCCTCGATGTCGAGTTTTCCGATTTATGAACTGGTTTTTGGGGGAAAAGGAAGACCCCTCACATCATTCTGTGGTGAACTGTTAATGTTGTTAGATTGGGTCCTTGGACATAACGTTGCATTTTAATTTTGAGCATTGTATCTGTGTCTCTCCAGGCAGTAACGTTGTAAGATTCATGCTGGAGCTGCTCCCTAAATCGCATACAGGACAAACACATGAGTGTACCTCACATTAATTACAAAGAAACTACTCCATAAAGTACAAATACATGGAGTATTTGGGATTTGAACTTGGGTTGCGCTGTATTATATAAACCACCAGTTAATATGGGACTAACAGGCCAACCCACATCCACATCCTTGTGCATAATATAACAATTGTGGTGGGGAGGAGGGTGGGGGATTAAAGACGGTGCAGAGTTGGGAGGGGGAGGGTTGAGGATTCTGGGGAGGGGATTGAGGACTTTCGGTGGGGATGGGTTGAGGAGTTGTGGTGGGGAGTGGGTCTGAAGGCTTGGAGTGGGAAGGGGATTGACGCCTTAGGGTTGAGAATGGGAGGGTGAGGAGTTGGGGTTGGGAGAAGGGGTTGAAGAGTTGTGGTGGGGGGGGGGGGGTTGAGTTGTGGCAGAGGGGGGAAGGGAGTTGAGGAGTTGTGGTGGGGAGGGGAAAGGTTGAGTTGTGGTGGGGAGAGGTTGAGGACTTTTGGTGGGGTGGTGGGAGTGGTGGAGTAGTCGTGGCGGTGGACGGAAGGGGGGAGGGGTTGAAGTCTTGGAATGGGGAGGTGGTTGATGCTTTAAGGTTTTTTTTTTTTTTTTTTTTTTTTTTGTATACAAGATCGAGGCTCGTGAAAGAGCGAACATTAATCACACAGAAAGACAAACAGACACACAAAACAAATAACATCGGGAGCGGTAGACAAGATGGGGAGAGAGGGGGAAGGACACAAACACAACATTTGAGAGCAGGGACCGAGAGACATGGAGACATCGAGAGAACTGTGGGAGGGAGAGGGCTTTGGGGGGGAAGCATGGGAAGGGGGGGGGGGGGGGGATGGGAGAGGTATAAAACATATGGACACTGCCAAGACTTCCAGGAAAGAAGTTGGAATTTCAAACAAGGTGGATCTGGGGTGAATTAGTGGGGGTAGAAAAGATCAAGGTTTTGGATGGGGGAAGATAAGAGATGGTGCTGAACAGCTGTTTTGAAGACCTGGAGGGAGGAGTGTGATTGAAGTGAGTGTGGGAGTTTGTTCCAGAGGCGGGAGAAAAGAGGAATGAAAGAGTGAAGGTGAGCAGAGAGCCGAGATTTCGGCAGTTTAACCATCAGAGGGTTGCTGGCAGATCTTGTGCGACCTGTAGGAATATTTGGGGGACAGAGCACAGCGAGAGCTGGGGGAGCAAGGCCGGCGAGGAGTCGGTAGAAGACAGAAAGACCACCTACCTGCCTGCAGTGAGTGAGTGAAAGGCCCTCAGAGATAGCTTCATCGCGGGAGATTCCAATGATTCTGAAAGCTTTGGATTCAACAGCGTGAAGCCGAGCCAGGTGTCAGGCAGGAGCACCAGCCCATAGGGGAGAACAGTATTCCATTGAGCTGCGGATGAAAGCCTTGTATGTGGTGAGGAGCTCAGGTGTGCCTAGGAAGGACTTCGCACGACGGAGGATGCACAGTCGGCGACTGGCTTTGGAGGCCAGCTTGGAAATGTGGTTTTCCCAAGAAAGATCATGGCAGATGGTGAGACCCAAAAGCTTGAGCGACAGAACTTCTTGGAGAGGATTGTTGAGAAAGTAGATGGGAGGGTTGTCCAGTCGAAGGTTGGGAGAGGGGTTGAGGAGTTGTGGTTGTGGTGAGGGTGGGGTCGAGTTGTGTGGGTGGGGGGGTGAGGAGTTGTGGTTAGGGAGGGTGGGGAGGTTGAAGACTTGGATTTGGGGGGGGGGGGGGGGGGGAATAAGATGCCTTGGGGTTGGAAGTGGTAGGGGGTGAGGATTTTGGATTGGGAGAATTAAGGACGGGAAGTCACATTTTACATTGCGCGGATGTTCCGCTGGTCCCTGCTCGTACAGTGTAATAACAAACCCCCTCTATGGTGTTTTGGTGTTTTGCATTATGGGAAAAAGAAAAGATGACCAAGCAGGTTGGGAGGATGCATTTCCGGTTTGTGTTTGCTGTCCCAATATTTTGGTCACGTGTATTGTACATAACCCTGAAGGCAGAATATTATTGGTAGATCGACATAAGTTACCATATACACATCATTCAGCAATGCATTGGTTCGTTCGGGTAACCTCAACGATAACAATGAACGTACAAACGCATTATTGTCACAAGACTGAGATTTTAAAAGCTGACAGAGATTTCCTATTAAAACGCCATCGGACTCTTTCATGTCTTTATTGGTCCAGACAGAAATATCGCACATCTCAGGTGTTACAAACCAAATCGACTTTGCGGATTTCCTTGCCCCACCCAAAGATTACCGCCCAAGGCCTGGTCTCGGTGTGGCCCCTGCGATTTGCATGAATATTGCTCACGTATGAGAGCTGATCCTCCTGAAACCCAAACGATATTCCTGTGCACACTCTGAGTCACAAAGACCCTCCACCCACCCCTCCTCGGATTTACAAGGAGCCCGAGGCCTTCCGCACCGTTAACATCCTTTACAATTGGCACTGAAGACCCGAAACGTCGATGCCTGGGATCACCGGGATCATCGTGTTAGCCCAGCTCTTCCATCTCAGACGTCAGACTAATCCGCCCAACTATTACAGGACTGATGTTTTATCGAAAGAAACATTTTTCCTCAATCCCGTGAGCTCAGAGGGCACATTCGGGTATTTGGATGTCTGGGATTTGAATAATCTGTGCTCTGTTTTTGCCTCATTCCCAAAATGCCCTCTTTGCTCCGTCGTTGTCTCGTTGCATCTTTTCTTGCTTTTCTCTTTCTCTCTTTTTTTATTGTGTCTCTGGAGCCTTCATGTTTGGGTTGCACAACAACGTAGAACTTTAAAATAACCTACACGGTGTTTTATTTACTGCATAGCAAGGAATCTTCGTCTTCTCCTTCCCCCTCATTTTATAAGCGGTGAGGTTCAAAATGATACCAATCTTCTTCTTCTCCTTCCCCCTCACTCTATAAGCAGTGAGGATCATTGTTACCATTCTTCTTCTTCTCCTTTCCCCTCATTTTATAAGCGGTGAGGGTCATTGGTACCAATCTTCTTCTTCGGCCTCATTTTATAAGCGGTGAGAGTCATTGGTACCAATCTTCTTATTCGCCCTCATTTTATAAGCGGTGAGGGTCATTGTTACCATTCTTCTTCTTCTCCTTTCCCCTCATTTTATAAGCGGTGAGGGTCATTGGTACCAATCTTCTTCTTCGCCCTCACTTTATAAGCGGTGAGGGTAATTGGTACCAATCTTCTCATTCGCCCTCATTTTATAAGCGGTGAGGGTCATTGTTACCAATCTTCTTATTCGCCCTCATTTTATAAGCGGTGAGGGTCATTGGTACCAATCTTCTTCTTCGCCCTCACTTTATAAGCGGTGAGGGTAATTGGTACCAATCTTCTCATTCGCCCTCATTTTATAAGCGGTGAGAGTCATTGGTACCAATCTTCTTATTCGCCCTCATTTTATAAGCGGTGAGGGTCATTGGTACCAATCTTCTTATTCGCCCTCATTTTATAAGCGGTGAGGGTCATTGGTACCAATCTTCTTATTCGCCCTCATTTTATAAGCGGTGAGGATCATTGTTACCAATCTTCTTATTCGCCCTCATTTTATTAGCGGTGAGGATCATTGTTACCAATCTTCTTCTTCGCCCTCATTTTATAAGCGGTGAGGGTCATTGGTACCAATCTTCTTATTCGCCCTCATTTTATAAGCAGTGAGGGTCATTGTTACCAATCTTCTTATTCGCCCTCATTTTATAAGCGGTGAGGGTCATTGTTACCAATCTTCTTATTCGTCCTCATTTTATAAGCGGTGAGGGTCATTGGTACCAATCTTCTTCTTCGCCCTCATTTTATAAGCGGTGAGGGTCATTGGTACCAATCTTCTTATTCGCCCTCATTTTATAAGCAGTGAGGGTCATTGGTACCAATCTTCTTCTTCGCCCTCATTTTATAAGCGGTGAGGATCATTGTTACCAATCTTCTTCTTCGTCCTCATTTTATAAGCAGTGAGGATCATTGTTACCAATCTTCTTATTCGCCCTCATTTTATAAGCGGTGAGGGTTATTGTTACCAATCTTCTTATTCGCCCTCATTTTATAAGCAGTGAGGATCATTGTTACCAATCTTCTTATTCGCCCTCATTTTATAAGCAGTGAGGATCATTGTTACCAATCTTCTTATTCGCCCTCATTTTATAAGCGGTGAGGATCATTGGTACCAATCTTCTTTCCTGCCTTGACCACGACACACCTCCACTCCCCTCTGTCCTCAAACAACTCTCTCCATTCTCCAACTACTACCACCTTTAGTGATATCCCTCCTCACACAATCCTCCCATCTCACCCACAATCTACCTTTTTTCCTCCTCCCTTGCTTCCTCAACCTATCCACTCTCTCACACACAATATTTCATAGTTGCCAACATTGTTGTCCTCCAACGCTGGGTCACGTGGTGCCCCCTGCCCCCCCTGCCCAACACAGGGAGGGAGTATACCCCATCATTTCCCCTGGGGTATCTCGGTGGCTGAAGAAGCCGCTAAACCCTGGCAGGTACAACCTTTTTACCTCTGACAAATTTGGTCTGTGTGCATGCATCATCTTCTTTTGGTGAAACTTCCATACAATTTGCCAAATTCGGAGCCAAAGTACTGCTAAACTACAGGCTTGACTGCCGGGGACGCCTCTTCGTGGTGGTTGTACCTTCAACGCAAGTCGGGGGCCAAACCTTCTCCATCCACATCTTCTCCAGTATGCACATAAGGTGCCCGTGCTGGTAGGTGGAAAATATGGTCCACCTCTGCATCTTCTTTTTCAGTTTTATCCTTTATTACCCTGCGCTCGAGAATTGAAAAGTGCGGTTAAGCAATCGGTTGCGTACGTGTGCCGTATGTGTGCCGTACGTGTGCCGTGTCTGCATTTTACAAATTCATTTTCTTGGCAACCGTTAGTCCGATTGACATGAAATTTTACTGTAGGAGCACCTCTGCCTGTAGATTTTTTTGCTGATAATTATGACATCATACGTCACGTGGTATGGACGCCATCTTGGAAAAACGTTACACCTCTATATCTCCCAAACCACTTAATGGAAAAAATTGAAACATGGCTCATTGTCAAGTACTCACCATGGGGAATAAGATATGTTAATGATGATGTCATGGGTGCCTCCAATATGACGCATAACATCGACAAGTACAACGCTTGATCTGATCAGTATGAAAAAAAAAATTCCTCTGCAACTGCTTGTCGGATGAACACGGAATTTTCAGAATATGAGCGGCTCCTCCTGTAGAATTGTTCTAATCATAATTATGACGTCATAGGTCACGTGGTACAGGCGCCATTTTGAAAAAATCGAAGAAAGTTGCACCTCTACATCTCTGAAACCGCTCCATGGAAAAAATTTAAACAATGCTCATTGTCAAGTACTCCCCTTGGGGAATAAGATATGTTAATGATGGCGTCATCGGTTCCTTCGTTATGACGTCATAATTTGACAAGTACAACACTTATCCGATTATTGTGAATTTTGTTTTCAGCAAATGTTGGTCTGGTGGGCACGAAATTTTCACCATAGGAGCGCCTCCTCATGTAGAATATTTTAATGATAACCATGACGTCAATGGTCATGTGGTGCAGGCGCCATCTTCGAAAAACCGAAAAATGTTGCACCTCTATATTGTGGCGGACACGAAAGCACTGACGTGGTGACATCACCCCGCACACCAAGTGGGGATGGGCCACGCCAGGGAGAGAGGCGTGGCCTCACGATATACACGGGGCGCGCAGCTCTGAGCAGCTTAGTGCTGCAGTTTGAGTACTTTCAATAAAGACTCTTTTATGAACCGCGTTGTCCGCTTGCTCCTTGCGTAAGCATTAGCGCGCGCAGCATCGCGCTTTATATGGTGACCCCGACGTGATCTCCCCGAGCTCGGCGACACGCGCCCGTCGGTCCGAATGGACCATATGCTGTCACTGTTGGGCGACGAAGCCCCCGGTTCTCTATTCTGGGCGCTTTCCCGTCGCCAACTTCCAGCGCAGGTTCGCCTCGCATTGGCCGGGACCGGGCGAACGGAACCCCGAGCATTGGCAGCCGAGGCGGACAGGTACTTCGCGGCTTCGGATACGCGGGCGAGAGTCGGTGCGGCCGTCACGGACCTCGAGGCTGATGCTGCTGATGCTGCTGATCATACTGATCCACAGCATCAGCATACACAGCATACGCAGCATGCTGATACGCCCCTCGTGACCGCCGCCACGCCCCGCCCACCGCCGCGGCAAAAACCGCCACCGCGGGGAAAACCGCCAACTCCACCAGCCTGGCGGAGCCAGCCACACTCCTCCAGCTCCACCACCTGGTGCTGGTTCCACGCCAAGTTTGGCCACGAGGCTCGGCAATGTCATCCGCCATGCTCCTTCAACAGGTCGGGAAACGCCCGGGCCGGCGCTCATCGCCACTATTGAGCGCCGGCCGTTCGAGCAGCCTGCTGTTCATAACGGACACCTTATCCGGGTGCCGTTACCTGTGCGACACGGGAGCGCAGGTGAGTGTCGTTCCCGCCGGTACGTCAGACAAGCACGCCGCGGGCGGGGGCCCCGCGCTGCTTGCCGCGAACGGGACGCCCATCTCTACGTACGGAAAACGCTGCCTCTCTCTGCGGTTCGGAGGGCAGGTTTTCCGATGGACGTTTGTCACCGCCGACGTGCCCATGGCACTGCTTGGCGCGGACTTCCTGTGCGCTAATGGGCTCCTGGTCGACGTAAAGCGCAGACGTCTTGTCCAGGCCGAGACGTTCAGCTCGCTCGCTTGTGCACTGCCCAGCTCGTCGAGCAGCTCAACGAGCGGCTTGCCAAGTGGCTTGCCGAACGGTTCGGTTCCGGCCACGCTGATCTGTACGCTTCCGGCAGCGGACACATTCACCCGCCTCCTCGCCGGCTTCCCGGCCCTCACGCGGCCCACCTTCTCGGCGGGGGCCGTCAAGCACGGGGTGGCCCATCGCATCCCCACCGTCGAGCCACCGGTCTACGCCCGGGCACGCCGCCTCGAGCCGACGAAGCTGGCGGTGGCAAAAGTGGAGTTCGCTACCCTGGAGCGACTCGGCATCGTTCGGCGCTCAGAGAGCGCTTGGGCGTCGCCGCTGCACATCGTGCCGAAGCCCGGCGGGGGATGGCGACCGTGCGGGGACTATCGCCGTCTCAATGACGCCACCACTCCCGACCGCTACCCCGTCCCCCACATTCAGGACTTTTCCACCCGTTTGGCGGGCATGTCCTTCTTCTCGAAGGTGGACCTCATACGCGGCTACCATCAGGTCCCCGTCAGGCCGGAGGACGTCCCGAAGACGGCGGTCATCACGCTATTCGGACTCTTCGAGTTCCTGCGGATGCCCTTCGGTCTGAAGAATGCGGCTCAGGCGTTCCAGCGACTGATGGACAGTGTCCTGCGCGACTTGGATTTTGTCTACGTCTACCTGGATGATATCCTCGTCGCCAGCGTGTCCCGCAAAGAGCACCTACGCCACCTCCGCATGCTCTTCGAACGCCTGGGCCAGCATGGCCTGATTGTGAACCCCGCAAAGTGCCGGTTCGGCGCCGCCGTAATCGATTTTCTGGGGCACCGTGTCACCAGGCACGGAGCCGTCCCCCTGCCGGCCAAGGTGGAGGCGGTGAAGGGGTTTCCGCGCCCCCGCATGATCAGAGGGCTGCAGGAGTTCCTGGGCATGGTGAACTTTTACCATCGGTTCCTGCCCCGTATCGCCCAGCTCCTGCGCCCCCTGCACGAAGCTCTCCGAGGTAAGCCGGGCAAAGGCGACGTTACCTGGACCGAGCAGATGGACACGGCGTTCACGGGCGCGAAGCTCGCCTTGGCTAACGCCACCATGCTCGCGCACCCGGCGCCCGATGCACCGATCGCCCTCACCACCGACGCCTCGGACTACGTGGTGGGCGCGGTGCACGAGCAATGGGTGCGTGGAGCTTGGCAACCGCTGGCGTTCTTTAGCGGGCAGCTTCGCCCGCCCGAACGCCGTTACAGTACCTTCGACCGCGAGTTGCTCGGGCTTCACTTGGCGGTCAGGCACTTCCGCCATCTGCTCGAGGGCCGTGCGTTCATGGCCTTCGTCGACCACAAGCCGCTGATCTTCGCGATGGGCAAGGTCACCGAGCCGTTGTCGGCCCGGCAGCAGCGTCACCTCTCGGCCGTGTCCGAGTACACGACGGACATCCGGCACGTCGCGGGGAAGGACAACCCGGTGGCGGATTGCCTTTCCCGGGCCGTCGCCCACGCAGTCCACCTCGGCATCGACTATGCCCGGATGGCAGCGGACCAGGCCGCTGACCCCGACGTCCAGGCCTTGCGGACCGCCGTCACGGGCCTCCGCGTCACCGAGGTGCCGTTCGACGGCGCGGGCGCGGCCCTCTTGTGCGATGTCTCCCTCGGGCGTCCTCGCCCCATCGTGCCCGCGGGCTGGCAGCGCCAGGTGTTTGACGCCATCCATGGCCTGTCCCACCCGGGCGCGAGGGCCTCCCAAAGGTTGATCGCCGACAAGTTTGTCTGGCATGGCCTCCGGAAGGCCGTCCGCGGCTGGGCTAGGACGTGCCTCGCGTGCCAGCGCGCCAAGGTGCACCGGCACACCCAGGCCCCGTTGGCCCCGTTCACGGTGCCGGAACGCCGGTTTGACCACGTCCACGTGGACCTGGTGGGACCTCTGCCCCCCTCGCGGGGTTTCACCCATGTCCTCACCATGGTGGACCGCACCACCCGGTGGCCGGAGGCCGTGCCCTTGGCGTCGACGACGGCGGCGGATGTCGCGCAGGCTTTCATCGCCACCTGGGTCGCCCGGTTCGGCGCCCCCTCAGACATCTCGTCCGACCGCGGCCCCCAGTTCACCTCGGAGCTCTGGGGGGCGGTCGCGCAGGGGCTCGGGGTCCGGCTGCACCGAACCACGGCCTACCACCCCCAGGCTAACGGCCTGTGTGAGCGATTTCACCGCTCATTGAAGGCCGCGCTCCGGGCCACCCTCCGCGACGGCGGCTGGGTCGACAGGCTCCCCTGGGTCCTGCTGGGCCTCCGGACGGCGCCCAAGGAGGACCTGCGTGCATCCGCGGCAGAGTTGGTCTTCGGGCAACCGCTGCGGGTGCCGGGCGAGTCCCTCCCCGACTCCACGGCACCACAGCAGCGCTCCGCTCTGCAAGAGACTGCCCAGAGGTTCGCCCCGGTGCCAATGGCATGCCACGGGCACCCACCGACGCACGTCGCCCCAGAGCTTCGCACGGCGGAGTACGTCTTCGTCCGCCACGATGCCCACCGGACACCACTGCGGCCCCCGTACGACGGGCCTTTCCGCGTGCTGGAGACCGGGGCGAAGCACTTCACCCTGGACATCGGCGATACTCCTGACCGCGTTTCTGTAGACCGCCTCAAGCCGGCCCACCTTGACGTGGACCATCCACCGCCAGTTGCCCAACCCCCGCGTCGGGGCTGCCCCCCTGCGGGCGGACCCCCGGCACCGCCCAGCCCCGCCGCCACGCCGCCCCCCGGTCCTGCAGCTGGAGGCATCCCACATGGCATCCCTGCAGCCCAGACGCCGCCAGTCGCCAGGGGGCGCTTCGGCCGGGTCATCCGTTTGCCCCGCAAACTGACCCTTCAGGTGCGCGGGGATTCTGGGGGGGCGCGTGTGGCGGACACGAAAGCACTGACGTGGTGACATCACCCCGCACACCAAGTGGGGATGGGCCACGCCAGGGAGAGAGGCGTGGCCTCACGATATACACGGGGCGCGCAGCCCTGAGCAGCTTAGTGCTGCAGTTTGAGTACTTTCAATAAAGACTCTTTTATGAACCGCGTTGTCCGCTTGCTCCTTGCGTAAGCATTAGTACGCGCAGCATCGCGCTTTAATATCTCCAAAACCACTCTATGAAAAAAATTGAAACATAGGTCATTGTAAAGAACTCCATATGGGGAAATAGGTGTTGTTAACGATGACGTTATTGGTGCCATAATTATGACGTCATAATTCGACAGGGACAACGCTTAATCTGATCAGTTTGAAATGTATTGAGCATGATCTATGCAACAATTATATTAGCTAATTAGAGAATATAAATTTATGATGTCATCGCTCACGTGGTCTGGCAGCCATATTGTATCAAAGAAGAAAAACGTTCAAAAACAGACTGTAAGAGTTGGCTCGCAACAAGTTGACTGCGCAGGGTAAGTATTCCATGAATACCATCTCGTTTAAACATACTTTTATGTTCTTTCTCTACAGTTTAGGCTTTGGAGTCAGCGTGAATTGGAAATCCCTCTTAAGTCACCTTCATGTAGTGCTTGGGATATAGGCCTAGTACGCGTAGCCATGCAGACATGTGCCATCCTGACTTTGATAGCATGTTGTACCACATGCTTTTAGGGGTGGTACACAATACACGCGCCGCTTGGGTGGTTAATTCGTGGAGTATCACATGACACCATCAAGCAAAAGTGTGTCCAATATGGAACTCCCATTAACACTTTGTGGGATCAAGGAGACATTTACACAGGACGTCACAAAAAGTGCCAAAAAAGAGTCACGTGATTTGTGTACGGACCCCCTATATTCATCCATTGTTTCAAATGACATTTTGCACAATTGCATTTTTATTTCAAGCTTTGTGCACAACTCGAGTGACCATGCAAGAAGTGGAGATAAACAATGCGGGGCTTATTGCGTTGTCCTACTGATGTGTTTGGAGGTTGTGGGAAGAGGGTGTGGGTGGTGAAAAATTGGGTGATTGGGGTTTGATGGGGGCAAGAGAGACAGAGAGAGAGAGAGGGACAGAGAGACAGAGAGAGAGAGAGAGGGACAGAGAGACACACAGAGAGAGAGAGACAGAGGGACAGAGGGACAGAGAGAGAGACAGAGGGACAGAGGGACAGAGAGACACACAGAGAGAGGGACAGAGAGACAGAGAGGGAGAGAGAGAGAGACAGAGGGACAGAGGGACAGAGAGAGAGACAGAGGGACAGAGGGACAGAGAGACAGAGAGGGAGAGAGAGAGAGAGAGAGAGAGAGAGAGGGACAGAGGGACAGAGGGACACACAGAGAGAGGGACAGAGAGAGAGAGAGAGAGAGACAGAGAGACAGAGAGACAGAGAGGAGAGAGAGAGAGAGAGAGAGAGAGAGAGAGAGAGAGAGAGAGAGAGAGAGAGAGAGAGAGAGAGAGAGAGAGAGAGAGAGAGAGAGAGACAGAGGGACACACAGAGAGAGGGAGAGAGAGAGAGAGACAGAGAGACAGAGAGACAGAGAGGGAGACAGAGAGACAGAGAGACAGAGAGAGAGAGAGAGAGAGAGAGAGAGAGAAAGAAAGAAAGAAAGAAAGAAAGAAAAAGAAAGAAAGAAAGAAAGAAAGAAAGAAAGAAAATAGCGGATAGTAGATAGCAGAGCAAATTGTAAACTGAAAATGAAAAATACCGAAACAAAAAGTTTGCAAGTCAGGTGCATCTTTTGGTGTTGGCCTACTTGTTTTTGGGTAGGCCTATGCAAGAGGTTTTACCGATGCAAAGATGAGAAAATGTTCTTCGAATGACTATTGGACATCACCAAGGTCTTCCAAAAAAATGTTTTACGTCTTTTTTGGATTTATGGAAGTGGAGAATGCAACAGGGCGTAGGATCGTTTGGCACCAGAACAGCACAGATTGCTACAGACCCCCCTTGATTGCTACAGACCCCCCCTTGTAGAAAACTGGCGCGGTCGTCCACTTTGCTTTTTTCCGCCGCATGCCTTCGAGTGTATGCGTACAGTCATGTTTGCTTGTTCCGAGAAAACGGGGCACGTGTCTACCCTACGGACAAGGACATTACAAGGCTCGTCCTATATGGCCGTTTAGCCTGTGGGGTAACTGGATGAGATGTTGTCCCTGTCTCTGCGCTCCATTCCGTTTGGTTCCCTGGCTGGAGGTAACAGCATTGTCACTCGGTATTCTGTATTCATTTGGGATTGCCTATCCTACAGTAGTCTTGGACACAATGTACAATTACCTAATTTAAATAATTATTTTGTTGGACATCTACAGCAATGTAGAGAAAATAAGTGAATGATTGGGGTGTGAGGAGTTGTCTAAACTCTTGACAGAGCAGTTGTCTAAACTCTTGACAGAGCACGACAAGTTGTGAATGTCTCCATGGACAAGAGTACCGCCCAAGTGTCCTGGACAAGTGGCCATTCCGTCGAAGGGTGTGGGACATGTCTGACAGGGGTGTGGAGGAGAGGAAGGGTTAAATTGTGGAAGAAAATTGGAGAAAAGGTGGAGAAGATAGTAGGTGAGCAAATGAGGAGAGCGGGATAACTCTGGGGAGGAAAGAAAAAGTGAAATGAGAATGACAAGATATGAGGGGTGTTCAAAATGTTATAGGAATGTTATTATAATGGATCAATCATATATATAGCTATGTCTGTATGTTTATATATTTGTGACCAAAAAGTCTTCTTCTTCTTCTTCTTCAAATATATAAAAAAACGAGAATACGGTCCGTGAAGCCGTGTGACTATTTATCTATTAATTACGTACAGTTTCAACGTCGGTTGCATCTTGTCTATTAATTATGTACGTGTATTAATTACATACTATTGGAATACACCTTTTAACCCTATAGATGCTGAGACCCCTTAGACAGTTGAAGACCCTTTAAGTCCCCCAAGACCCTTAAAGACCATCATGACCCCTAAAGATCCAAAAGATGCTTAAAGACTTTTAAAGACCCAGATGACCCAAAATAACCCGTATATCCCAAAGTTTCTGTCAACCCTCGAGTCTGATTCTGCAACTGGACCCGACGGCATCAGCCCACGGGTCCTAAAATCCTGCTCTGCTGCTCTATCTCACCCTCTCTCTGTTCTCTTCACCCTCTCTTTTGCTCAAGGTCAACTGCCATCTGCTTGGAAATCAGCCAACATCACCGCTTTGCACAAAAAAGGTGCAAAAACAGATCCTAGCAACTACAGACCAATCAGCCTTCTCCCAATTATCAGCAAAGTCATGGAATCCATCATTGCTTCGGATATGAAATCTTTCCTCTTCTCCAATGGCTTGATCTCTGATCATCAATTTGGTTTCAGACCAGGTCACTCTACTCTGGACATGCTGCTTCTGCTGTCTCAACAATGGATGGAGGTCCTCAATGCCAAACAAGAAATTAGAGCTGTCTCCCTCGACATATCACGTGCCTTCGACACGGTCTGGCACCCCGCTCTGCTCACCAAACTCTCCTCCTTTGGTATCACTGGAAATCTCCACGCATGGCTGGCGGACTTCCTCTCTAGTCGTCGTCAACGTGTGGCCCTGAATGGGTTTCTCTCATCTCCTCTTCCTGTTCAGGCTGGAGTTCCCCAAGGCAGTGTTCTGGGCCCCGTGCTTTTTCTGGTCTTCATCAATGATCTCTCTGACTCTCTTGAAAATCCTCTCTATCTCTTTGCTGATGACTCCACTCTCTGCCGCTCCATTCCTCTTCCCTCAGATCGGCAGTCTGCAGCCTCCTCACTCTCTGAAGACTTGGACAAAATCACAGACTGGTCAAACAAGTGGAACATGTCTTTCAATCCTGACAAATCTCACACTCTTACTATGTCTCTCCGAAAAGATCGACTGGACAACCCTCCCATCTACTTTCTCAACAATCCTCTCCAAGAAGTTCTGTCGCTCAAGCTTTTGGGTCTCACTATCTGCCATGATCTTTCTTGGGAAAACCACATTTCCAAGCTGGCCTCCAAAGCCAGTCGCCGACTGGGCATCCTCCGTCGTGCGAAGTCCTTCCTCGGCACACCTGAGCTCCTCACCACATACAAGGCTTTCATCCGCAGCTCAATGGAATACTGTTCTCCCCTATGGGCCGGTGCTCCTGCCTCACACCTAGCTCGGCTTCACGCTGTTGAAACCAAAGCTTTCAGAATTATTGGAATCTCCCGCGATGAAGCTATCTCTGAGGGCCTTTCACTCACTCACCGCAGGCAGGTAGGTGGTCTTTCTGTCTTCTACCGACTCCTCTCCGGCCTTGCACCCCCAGCTCTCTCTGTGCTCTGTCCCCCAAATATTCCTACAGGTCGCACAAGATCTGCCAGCAACCCTCTGATGGTTAAACTGCCGAAATCTCGGCTCTCTGCTCACCTTCACTCTTTCATTCCTCTTTTCTCCCGCCTCTGGAACAAACTCTCTCACTCCCTTCAATCCCACTCCTCCCTCCAGGTCTTTAAAACAGCTGTTCACCACCATCTCTTATCTTCCCCCATCCAAAACCTTGATCTTTTCTACCCCCGCTAATTCACCCCAGATCCACCTTGTTTGAAATTCCAACTTCTTTCCTGGAAGTCCTGGCAGTGTCCATATGTTTTATACCTCTCCCACCACCCCCTTCCCATGCCCCCCCCCCCCAAAGCCCTCGCCCTCTCTCAGATCTCTCGATGTCTCCATGTCTCTCGGTCCCTGCTCTCAAATGTTGTGTTTGTGTCCTTCCCCCTCTCTCCCCATCTTGTCTACCGCTCCCGATGTTATATGTTTTATGTGTCGGTTTGTCTTTCTGTGTGATTAATGTTGGCTCTTTCACGAGCCTCGATCTTGAATAAAAAAATAAAAAAATAAAAATAAAAATAAAAAAAATGCAAAATACCCCAAATACATAAAATAGCCCGAAGACCCAAAATACCCCGTAGACTCTTAAAAACCCCGAACACCCAAAAGACTCTGAAGACCGAGAAGACCCCACATACCTTTAAAGACCCCGAATACCCAAAATACCCAAAACATCTAAAGACCCTGAAGACCCAAAAGACCCCGAAGACTCAAAAGACCCTGGAGACCTAAAACACCCTGACAACCCAAAAAACCCCAAAGACACAAAAGGACCCAAAATACCCCAAATACCCTTAAAGACCCAGATGATCCAAAAGACCCAGACCCAGAGGACCCAAAAGACCCAAAATACCTCGAGGACTTAAATGACCCTTAAAGGCCCTGAAGACCCAAAAGACACAACGACGCCGAATATCATGAAGACCCTCAAGACCCCAATGGACCGTATGACCCTTTAGACCCATTTTACCAGGTTGGACCCTTGACCATTGATATTTTAGAGCTTTAGACCACTTGGACCTTTTTAGATTACAAATAAATAATATCACCAATATTATAAATAAATTTGTACGAAATAAATGTTTGTATTATTATCAGTGTAAATCATGACAACGCAGCAACTCAAGTTCAGTCAGGTCATTATCCTCAGTTAAAACAAGCCGTGCCTCCGCAGCGACGCATGGTGAGGCGAGCGCAGCTAGCCAATCCACGCTTGTGAGATGCAATGTAGCTATAATTAGTGAGGAAATGTTTTATTACTGGTCATATACCCTAGTGGATTTTTTTTCTCATGGATTGGGATGGAGTTGAAGGAGAGATTGAAGGGTGGGGTAGGCACAGCGGAGAGGGAGTGGGGTAGGAGGAGTAGGGAGAAGGAAATTGTATATGGTACAGACATGATGGGCCCTTTAGCCTTCTCCTGGGTTGAGATTTCCTTGTATTCCATATACATATAAATTTAAAACTAACCTTGGCGTTTCTGACACTACTGTGAGTATCTCATTCTCGGAACCGTTGAACTTTCTTGTAGGTGAAAGAGAATGGAGATGCATGAAAGGTAAAGGTTAAAAATCCTGCCATGTTTTCGTTCATTAAAAATGTACATGGATTCTAACCAAACCTGAGTACTGTAAACTTTTTAATCATGATCTATTTTTTTCCAATAATCATCAGGCATGTCACTGTCGCAGCACAGCGACAGACACACACGTGAGATCTCCAGATGTTCCTGTCCAAAACCATTCTTGCAGACACTTCCAATGTCCAACCCAGACGGTGCAGTAGTGACACGAGTGTGTCGTTCCACCTTGAGTGTGAGTGACCTCGAGGGCGCCATTCCATCCTTTTTCGGGGCATTCGTTATCAAGGCAACTGCACCCATTCACTCACTCTCACTCACTCTCCCTCTACCTCTCACTCACTCTCTCTCTCTCACTCACTCTCCCTCTACCTCTCACTCACTCTCTCTCCCTCTCACTCACTCTCCTTCTCACTCCCTCTCCCTCTCACTCACTCTCACTCACTCTCCCGCCCTCTCACTCCCTCTCACTCACTCTCCCTCTCCCTCTCACTCACTCACTCTCCCTCTACCTCTCACTCACTCTCCCTCTCCCTCTCACTCACTTCCCCTCTCACTCACTCACTCTCACTCACTCCCCCTCTACCTCTCACTCACTCTCCCTATACCTCACTCACTCTCCCTGCTCACTCACTTCCCCTCTCCCTCTACCTCTCACTCACTCTCCCTCTACTTCTCACTCACTCACTCTCACTCACTCCCCCTCTACCTCTCAATCACTCTCCCTCTACCGCACTCACTCTCCTTCTACCTCACTCACTCTCCCTACTCACTCACTTCCCCTCTCCTGCTACCTCTCACTCACTCACGCTACCTCTTGTGAAGGACATCTTTAACACCCACCAACTAATGCCGACAGATGCGAATTCAGCCGAGTTTTACATCCATCATGTAAACCTGGACTGCACACACATTGATGAAACACCGGCCTGAGAAACACCAGAACGACAGTTTATAGCTGGGTCAGGATTCGAACCCAGGCAAAACAGCTCAGAGAGGAGTAAGTGTACCTGGACTATCCTGCCAGCACAGGATAAAATAATAAAACGTTACCAATAAAACAACAGAGAGTTCATAGAACACGATACCCGCCACAGCTTCCAGGTATAATACTGTTGCGGATATGGGATTTGCATCCATCCATATCCGCTTGTAAATATTCCCCTATTTCCTCAATACTTCCCAACTATCCCCAATCCCCCATTCCCTAGTCCCATTTTCTGTAAACAACACTCTGTAGACCCGACCTCCCCCTATTTCCCCCATTAAATGTCGTGCCCAGGTTCACCGCATCTCATGTAAGACAACTATAGGACATCTTGCTAGTTATTCTCAGTCTATGTCAGTTAAGGACTCGTTTCCATTAATTCTGACCCTTCGTTGCACCAGAATGTGATTGTATGGCACCGTTAGGAAGTTTAGGACCTCCCAATACCTCCCCGCAGCTCTTCCTCACAGTTCAACAACAACCACAACAACGAGCGCAGGGAGTGCGCGTCCTCACTCCGGCTTGGTTGGTAGGGGTGTTGGGGAGGCACCAGGCCTTCCCAACGAGCCGCCATCGAACATGTGCTCGACGGGGTTACCAAATAGGGGATCCCTGTCAGCTCCTCGTCAAGGGCGGAGCCCGGTAACCCCCGCACCCAATGGAAGCGGCGGACCGGCCCAGTGGGGCGGAACCAACCAGCCGAGGGCGTGTCACTCCCCGCTGAGCATGCGCAGGGAGAGGGAGGTGACGTGAGATGAGCGCGGAGCTTGGAGAAAGAAAGACGTCCCCTTCGAGTGCTGTGACACCTCCTGCATCTTCTGGACCGTGCTTTATCCTGTCCCCGAGCCAAGGTGCACCTTGTGCTATCGACTACCTGTCCCTTCCTGCCATCAATCCCTGTGTAAGTCAGCCTTGTTCCGTTTGTCTGTGGTCTGTCTGGGATAAGATAAGACGGTAATTAAGTGCCCATCTCTTCTGTGTCTTTACCTCACTGCCTTGTAATCTACCCCTTTTCTCCACCACTGTAATTATACTCTCCTCTGGAGGTCTTGAGAACTGTACCCCTTGCGTCGTTTCCTCTTTCCCAGTCGTCGTGTCCTTTCTACCATTGATTTGGCATAGCGCGATTTGGCCAACGTCTGGGTGAATCGGGTGAGTTGGGGAAGAATCGGGGAAACTGTTAGGTCGCGGCAATACCACCGCTCGGTAAATAACATCTTTAACCGCGTCCGTAACAATTGGTGTCTGGGAGTGAGATACGGACCCGAAGCGCGCTTAACGCGCTCAAAATTACAAGTCACCGAAATTTGATTTTGTTTTACAAAACCCGAATTTTGAAAGTCGCGCTATGGGAGATCAAGACGGCTGGGTTCCGGTAGAGGAGAGTGAGGCAGGGTCGATCCAGGACCAAATTGAGGGACATGAGGCGAGCGAAGCAGTGAGGGCGGCAGGTTCGCAAAATGGCGTCCTCGCGCACGAGGTTACGGGCGCGCAAAATGGCACCTCGCACATGGCTACGGCGACCGTGCCCGCGACTGTAGCAGCGCCGCTGGTGGATTTGAACCTTTTTTTTATACAAATGAAGGCCCTTATGGACAAGAATAGCGAAGAAATGGAAAGCAGAATGATGGGGGTAATGGGGAACCGGATGGATGCTCAGAGTGAGCAAATGAGGGCTCAGAGTGAGCAAATGAGGGCTGATAGTGAGCGATTGGGGGGCGAAATGGGGGGCAAAATGGGAAAAATGGGGGGCAAAATGGGAGAAATGGGGGAACGGCTAGAAGCTAAATTAGAGGGGTTAGACAATGGGATAGAAGGGGTGAAACATGGGTTAACGGGGGTAGAAAACAGAATGGCCGCTCAAGAGAATCAAATGGAAGGGATGAAAAAGGGGTTAGAGGGGTTAGAAAACAGTATGGAAGGCAAATTGAGGGACATGAGGGACCAAGCGGAAAGGGAAGTTTAAAAAATGGGGCAGCAGATAGAGGGGGTCAGAATGGGGGTATAAACTAAATTGGATGCTCACAGGGAGGAAATGGAGCAGATGAGGGTGGCATCTGGGCAGGAGATGCAAGTGATGGGAGAGGAGATCAGAAGAGGTGTGAGTGAGGAGGTCGGAGGAGTGCGCGAGGAGGTGAGGCACTGTAAGGAGCACATGGAGAAGGAGGTGAGAAAGGGGACTGTAAAATTGCAAGGTGGTATAGAGGAGTTGACGCTGGGAGTAGAACAGCTGACAGTGGGACAAAAGGAGTTGGGGGACCAGGTAAAGAAGAACACAGCGGTAATAGAGGGTTTAAAATCAACACAGAAGGAGATGAAAAAGGACGTAGGGGTAATTAAAAAAGAGTGTCAGACGGTACATGAGGACCTGACGAGGAAAATGAACAAGGTGGTAGAGGTGATGGAGGTTAAAGAGCGGGAGGTGCGGGAGCACATAGAAAAAAATAAGGTGGAGTTAGAGGAAGAACTTAAGGGGGCGCACGAGGAGATGAAGGAGGTGAAGCAGAAATTAGAAGAAGTGGAAGAAGGGGTGAGCGAAATTAAGAAGCGACGGAGAGAGGATAAGAAAGAGATAAAAGAGGAAGTAAAAGAATTGGTCCAAAGTCTGTGTTCGGATCGTGATGATGTGCTCATTAACCGGATGAGGGATTCACAGGTGATGGAGGAGAAGCGAAGAGAAAGAGGACCCGGTGTAAGTGGTGACCAATATGGTCGTGCGTGTGATGCGCCAGGTGATTTAATAAGCTTGGGGGTCGAGATGGACCCGGATGTTCGTGAGAGGCCAAGAGTGAGGTGTATGGCTGGTCCGGAGTGTATGGAACGAGGGTGCGAGCGAGAGGGTCCGGTGATGGTAGAGGTGCGAGGTGTGAGTGAGCAAGGTTGTGGTGGTATGGAATGGGTAGCGGGTTGCGGAAGCGTGACCCATGCATCGACACCAACAGGGGTAGTTTTTAGAGGGACAGGGGAGGCACCGGGGCCCCTTGGGGGTAATGTACTGTGGGGGCCCGGCCGGTTCGGCCCCGCGCTGACCCCGCAAGGGGCGATGCATGGGGTCCGGCAGGCGGGCAACGACTCACATACGAGGTGGTCCCACAAGGTCCCACTCGCGCCGTATGACGGTGGGTAAGGGTGGCATCCCTGCCACCCTTCCCATGATGGGGGGGCAAATGCGCTATAGATTCTGGGGTGTATGGCAGTGAAAACTAGCCCGGGTGGGCTTGGTTATATTGATAGGGACTAGAGGTGACCATAGGTGACAAGATTTAAGTAAGAGACTTGGTACCTGTAGTGGGGACGTAGTAGCTTAGTGTTTGATAATGACGTGGGAGCGCTGAGTGTAAGGGAAGACGGAGGAGCGCGAGTTTTAGAAGGGAGTAGACAGAGCAGATGATGCAGTGTGAATGGAAGTGCTGGTGAGCAGCTTCAAATGAGGCATCGGTGAGGCAATGCTCCGAGGTGTGTGTGAGTGTACAAGTGATGAATGAGAGAGCATTGCGGATGAGTGTCATGGTGAGTAGTGAGTGTTGTGGATCAGCGCGAATGCGCTTGGGGGAGGGAAGGGTGCAGGTGGCACCAGGTGTGAGTGCACAGGTGTGCACCAACAGGTGTGTGGAGTACATGGTGTGTGGAATATATGGAGCAGAGAATGAGTGGTGTGGAGAGAGTTGGAGTAAGTGGTACGGAGTGGTGTGCGTGGTGCGAAGGTGTGGATGGGGGAAGAGTGGACCCCCATCACGGATACCCGGGGCGGGTAGTGTAAGTGTTAGGTGGAGGGTATAGGTAAATTGTGGTTGGATATTGGCATCTGTGGTGCGGGTGGAAGAATGATGTTTGGATGGGTGCATTAGTGTTGTGGAAATGGCTGGGCGTGTAGCCTGTTAGTGTGTGTAGTTGGTTTGGGCACTCCACCACTGTGAGGATGTCGGCCAGGTGAGGCCGCAGGTGGGCTCTGGGAGCCGGTAGTTGTGGATGGGGCCCGAGGATCCGGAGGACGGACCCGGGTAGCCCAGTGCCAGAGGGCACCAAGGGGTGACAGAGCCAGGAGGGGCCTTCCCCAGTTAGATAGGTTAGGGTGAGGAGCAGGTAAGCTCGGGAGGCAACTGCAGTGGTGGAGGTGTGCAGGTGGGTAGACCTGCTGGGAGAGCTACACGTTGCAGCCCAGAAATTGTGCAAGGGCACCGGGAGATGAATCGGGGGAGTGAGACCCCAAATTGAGAAGCACCACAGTTTGGGCAATGGGAATTGGTTTTTAGAACCGATAGTGTAAGTTGGCCAATGAATTGCCAGGGAAAGACCCCGGGTAATGTAAAGTTGTTAAAGTCATTTAGGAAATAGTTAGGATTGATGAACCTGTCGCACCATACGCAGCCACTTACCTGAGGTGATGCTGATGACTCCACACCTGTGTTTTCTTTGTTTTGTGTTGCAGGAAAGGAGAATTGCTGTTTGGATTTGTGAGACGCATCACGACGTGGATGAGACATTGGGGTGATTCCATCTCTCCCTCCTTGGGAGGGACTGATGATGAATTGGTGATGTCAGATTTTGATGTTGAGTTGGAGATGGCAGATTTTGATGAGAGTTGTAAATGGCAAATTTGATTGGTTAGGAGGGAGAGAAGACGAATTTGGTTTATGGGAGGAACGGGGAAGACAGTAGGGACGTTGTTGATGTGTAAAGTAGATGTTTATGGGTAGCGTTGTGTTTTGTGGATACAGTAAGGGGTAAGGGAGGGGCAATGTAGGTTACCTGGTGGGGGGGGGGGGGGGGCGTACGGTAGGAACGTACCTGTCTCACCTGGTTCCCATGTGCCCCCAGTGTGCATTACCTTGTATTGCATGCACTTTTGCGCCCTTACCACCTTACTCACTTGTCTTCTTTTGTCTCCCACCTCCGAGGATCTGGCTTTGGGGCAGAGAGAGAGGAGAGAGAGGTGCTGGCTCCGCAGTTGTGGGCCTGTACTTCCGCTGCTTGCTGCCTGGATCGATACACCATATGGACCGCAATTTTTGTGGCCGCCCACAATGGACCGCAGTTCTTTTGCGGTCAAGCACCACCCGTGGATGGACCTCTGGGTCAACGTGGCACCTATGCCATACAGGTGAACCACTTTTAGTTGGCCCCCCTGACGGCCACAATTCAGAAATGGACGCGGTTGGCGCCTTTCTTTATTTCTAAAGAAGCCAGAAGGCCAAGTGCACTCCATGAAGGCAAGACCAGCGGCAGAACATCGGCCGGCTGCGACACCACCGGTGACCATGGACACTTAATTGTGCATTTTTATGAACACTTTATTGGTGCACCGGATGGTGCTGACTGTGCGTAATGGGGTGGTGCTTTTGGTGCTTGGACGGGGTGCTCTGCACATTATTAAAGGCCGTAGGGCCACAGGGCACTCGTGGGTTGGTGTATCGATGCTGGCATGCGTGCTCTCCCTATGCATAACATCTGCATGTGTTCCTCAAAGAACAGGTCCTGGATCGTAGTGTAAATATCAGTGTTGTATAAATAATGCTCCCTACCGGCTGTATGTTTAGTTTGAGGATGCTTTCCGCGATTCGGTTATCCTGTGGGTGTGTTTCTGTTAGGAGAAGGGTGCAACGTCGCAGGGGGACATATTTACTCATTTGTGAACATCTGTAAAACTGTCGCACTCAGGGTTGAGTTAATAGTAGAGGGAACTACATCTGAGTGCCACACTAAAGTAGGTAAAAATTTATCGGGTCGGGCCGCCCCGAGGTAGAGAAGGGTGCAGTGTTGCGGATATGCGATTTGCATCCATCCATATCCGCTTGTAAATATTCCCCTATTTCCTCAATACTTCCCAACTATCCCCAATCCCCCATTCCCTAGTCCCATTTTCTGTAAACAACACTCTGTAGACCCGACCTCCCCCTATTTCCCCCATTAAATGTCGTGCCCAGGTTCACCGCATCTCATGTAAGACAACTATAGGACATCTTGCTAGTTATTCTTAGTCTATGTCAGTTAAGGACTCGTTTCCATTAATTCTGACCCTTCGTTGCACCAGAATGTGATTATATGGCACCGTTAGGAAGTTTAGGACCTCCCAATACCTCCCCGCAGCTCTTCCTCACAGTTCAACAACAACCACAACAACAACAACAACCACAACAACGAGCGCAGGAGTGCGCGTCCTCACTCCGGCTTGGTTGGTAGGGGTGTTGGGAAGGCACCAGGCCTTCCCAACGAGCCGCCATCGAACATGTGCTCGACGGGGTTACCAAATAGGGGCTCCCTGTCAGCTCCTCGTCAAGGGCGGAGCCCGGTAACCCCCGCACCCAATGGAAGCGGCGGACCGGCCCAGTGGGGCGGAACCAACCAGCCGAGGGCGTGTCACTCCCCGCTGAGCATGCGCAGGGAGAGGGAGGTGACGTGAGATGCGCGCGGAGCTTGGAGAAAGAAAGACGTCCCCTTCGAGCGCTGTGACACCTCCCCGCATCTTCTGGACCGTGCTTTATCCTGTCCCCGAGCCAAGGTGCACCTTGTGCTATCGACTACCTGTCCCTTCCTGCCATCAATCCCTGTGTAAGTCAGCCTTGTTCCGTTTGTCTGTGGTCTGTCTGGGATAAGATAAGACGGTAATTAAGTGCCCATCTCTTCTGTGTCTTTACCTCACTGCCTTGTAATCTACCCCTTTTCTCCACCACTGTAATTATACCCTCCTCCGGAGGTCTTGAGAACTGTACCCCTTGCGTCGTTTCCTCTTTCCCAGTCGTCGTGTCCTTTCTACCATTGATTTGGCATAGCGCGATTTGGCCAACGTCTGGGTGAATCGGGTGAGTTGGGGAAGAATCGGGGAAACTGTTAGGTCGCGGCAATACCACCGCTCGGTAAATAACATCTTTAACCGCGTCCGTAACAATATGTCAATCTTAATAAAATAATGATTTTAAAGATCGTTAAAAATAAATCTGTAAGTTCAGTGCTACTTAAACTGTCTTACATGAACATCACTTTTATACCCTCGTTAACCGACTCCTTAATCCCTCCTCCTTCCAAATTACAACTTTTCCTCCTGTTACGTGCTCCTCCCCAAACCCCGGTCACAGTGTACCTCCGAGCCCCGAGAGGAGTCACGGCAGAAAGATGTGCTATTCTGTGTGTCAAAGATCAATGGTGAAACCACACCAATTGTTACCAACAAACAAGTATTGTATTAAGGTCACACAAGAATAACAGTACAATAACAATATTAATCAATTGTATAACCAATATATCATTCCAATGATGGTACCATCAGTTTCGTACAATATAACTCACTGTGCTCCAAGTGAGCGAAAATAACATTCCCAATGTCTCTGTCCCGGCTTCAAGCCAAAGTCTATCCACTCCAGTGATCGTCAGAACGATGTTGTATCGAGACCAGAATCCCGCTCGGTTGACAGTCGCACTGCCAAAGATAGGCAAAAGTGTCCTCAAGAGGCGGCTGGGAAATCACACCTTCGGGTATGGACGTTCAACGGCTCCCAATCGGCGAACCGCAAATTCACACTCAAAATCCACGTTACACACACACACCAGGTTACGTCTGGATGCAGTGAAATGGTTGAAGCGAGGTGAAAAACCTGGTGATCCGAAATCGTGCGCAGGCAAAATGGCCAACGGTCCGTTCTCGAGACGTAACGGCACTTCAATGATTCTCTTCGGAATCAACCGCAAAACCTGTCATGCAGGTTTACCTGTCACAGCGATAACAACTCTGTCACAGGAATCCCTTTCCCAGGAAACCCCAAAGTTCGCTAGTGACCCCCGTTCGCCAGCGTTTGCTCCAGACCTCCAAGTAGCTCGGCTCCTTCTCCGACCTTACTCGCTCCGCCTCTTCTTCCTCTTTTTTTTCCTCCTCCTCTTCGTCCGGTTCCCGATCCGGTTTCCGGTTTCTTTTAAAACACTAACTTTTTTTACCTTTTGAAAACAGTAATCTCTATTTCACTTAAACAATAACAATAATAGTACATGGAACCAAAAATGTTTACACTGGATGAGAACCACAACAACGGAAGTGACGAATCCGTAACACTCCCGATAGTTTCCGTCCGTATCCATCTTGTCCCCGCCACACAACCTCCCCTGCCCCCCATTCCTCCCCCACCCATTGTTTGTCCGCCTCCTTCTATATTGGCCTTCCATTCTGCTGTTTGTGTTTTGTCCCTCTCTTTAATGGTGCTTTTGTCCTGTTGTCCCTTGCTCCGTACTCGCTCCAATACGATATGATGTTGAGTTGCAGTGCAGGAAATGGAGGCCGTATTGATCACCATCAAATGCAGCGTCAATCGGCATCTTCTTCACCCCAACACTCTCTCATTTGTCCTCTCATGTTAGAGCATGGTTCTTGGAAGTACTGTGAAGGTGATTTGTGTTCTCCAGTGATGAAGTACATTATTCAATTTAAATAAAGGTTTAAAGGGGTATAAATAAATAAATTCCGGGTTTTACCGCCGTTTTCCCCAGTGTCTATTACATCGCCGGCCCTGTCTAATGCATTACATTAGTTCTTCGTGCCTGTTGTTTGTGTCCATTATAACGTCCTCAAAAACAGTAATTTCCCTGTTTGGAATGATTTTCAATTTAGTTGGACTGCCGGGCAGACAGAGTAAAGAAATTGTCTCTCTCCTGTCTGCGCATGTGGGATTGGGACAAATTTAGAGCCAAAGTACGTTAAACTGCAAACTTGTCTTGCGATTCATGTTCTGAATCGTTTTCAAAATATAACATTCAATTAAATAAGTTGCTCAATCTTAAACTGATATTACAGACAGACAGAGGGATGGATATGAACTAATTGTTTAACCCCGCTTTTCACTTCATGTGTGCGGGGGGTACTGACGGAGTTATAGTTATGGTAATAACATAGGTTTGTCAATTAAATGATAATGATATTTTTTATTTAGCTAATTCTTCCAACAATATTGGACTTTTCAACAAAGTTTGGGCTTAGTCTGTGTAGATGTTTCCTTAATTGGATCCTCTCTATTTCATTGAAAAACTCTTGGTACTATATTTTTGAATAAGGACAAAATAATGAAAAGGAATGTCATGTTTCTCTCATCATCTTCATTTCTGCAGTGTCGGTTTCTAGCAATAGGATCCACTAAAACAGGTGAATTAAGTGACGAAGGGGTTGGGCGGAAGAGGTGTCGTCCAATCGTCCAAAGTGCATGTTAACCCAGTGGGCGGCGACAGAATGTTATTCCAGGAAGTAAGGTAAATAAATCTCCTGAGTCAAATAAGATTTTACATTTTACTCAAATCATACTAAAATGCACCATTTCTGTCTGTCTGATGAATTTTTGACGCCAATACATTCTGTCGTTACTTATCCAATCTCAACCAAACTTGACAGGATGACTAAGGGTTACATAATGATGGTTGTAGCGCATTCATTTGCCCCCCTCCCCAAGGGGGTTTTCTCCCCCGAGCAGGGTTTTCCCGCCATTGCCATCAATGGTGTTGCCGCCATTGCCATCAATGGTGTTGCGTGTTGAGGTGTATATCAATGTTAAATTAGCTTTATCGTGGTGTTTTTCCATGGCCGCTTCGAATAACAAAACTAACGATAATAGCATAATATTAATGTTATTACAAAACAATATTAATACCAATAATATCCCACCTCCCCAAGGGGTTTTCCTCCTTGAACAAACGTCGAGTCAACGTTTATAAATAGCTTATCACGGCGTTTTTGTGGGAGTAACGGGCCAGAGCTGTAGATAGAGAGAGTTTGGCCAACTAAACAATAGGCGCCATGTTGTTACCCAAGGTCAAGTGCACGCGCACGTGCGTTCAAGCGTGCATGCAACTTACTGCTATTAGGGACGGGTTTATTTTGATGTTCCTTAGTTTCATACATTGTTTAGTTGTTTGTTGTTTGTTATTTGTTTCGTCAGTTGCAAATCCTGTCCCTGTTACACAAATGTACGTACAAGTATTGATTAGATTTGTTGGAATTTCACTGACCCATTATTTTTCATTTAGAGTGTATTAAGCTTTTGTTTGTTTCACATTCAGTCATCCCAAACGAGGGTCGTTGAATTGCTGGGCTTCACTTCTTTCGTTTGAAGAATAAAAATCTCCTTGCTACATCCATTATGACTATATTGGATGGAATTAATTATTTTTTAATGTTAATTCATCGATATCCCTTTGCGTGTTTAATGACTGACTATGTGAAGCGTTCATTCTGTACTTTCTGCTGATATATCTGAAGTGATGAAGATTTGTTCAATTCACTAGTCAACTTATACATGATTAGGTCTCTACCTCATCTATGTACTTGCTCTCTTCCTATAGTCCGGCAGCTAAGCTAAATGTAGCATAACAATTGTGCATTTTGTGAGGAAAGCACCAAATTTGGCACACCAGTAGACTATCATATTATGAAAAGATCTGGATATTGGGCCATCTCAGATTCAGAGATTTGATTTTTGCAAGATTTGCAGATTTTGCAGATTTGCAAGCTGAGATTGCAACGCCAGGGACGGCCGACTCCTTCCTGCGAGCTGCCCACGTCACCCGCACAAGAAGAGCTCATCAAATCACTGCAGCGGCATTGCACATCCTGAAACACCGTGCGTATGAACGCCACTGTATGACATATGCTGATGATGCAGAAGACCTGCCTGAGTTCGAAGACTGGTGTCACCAGGGAGGAGAAGACATTCCCAACTTTCAGTACTGGGCAACTGTGCTGGAACTAGAGATGTTGGTACTGGTCTACGTGCGTTCTTTGCGGCAGGCTTCATTCACGATGTACCTTGATGCCCTGACGGAACTGGTCCCATGGTTCCATGCCTTAGACCACACACACTATGCCAGGTGGGTCCCTGTTCACCTGAGGGACATGGTTGCACTCCCAATGAAGCACCCAGATGTAGCCAGAGAATTCAGGGCTGTCAACTTCACTGTACAGAAGACGAAGAAGGTGTTCTCTTCGATCCCAATCGAATCGAAATCTTGCAAAAATCAAATCTCTGAATCTGAGATGGCCCAATATCCAGATCTTTTCATAATATTGTTGCGGATATGGGATTTGCATCCATCCATATCCGCTTGTAAATATTCCCCTATTTCCTCAATACTTCCCAACTATCCCCAATCCCCCATTCCCTAGTCCCATTTTCTGTAAACAACACTCTGTAGACCCGACCTCCCCCTATTTCCCCCATTAAATGTCATGCCCAGGTTCACCGCATCTCATGTAAGACAACTATAGGACATCTTGCTAGTTATTCTTAGTCTATGTCAGTTAAGGACTCGTTTCCATTAATTCTGACCCTTCGTTGCACCAGAATGTGATTGTATGGCACCGTTAGGAAGTTTAGGACCTACCAATACCTCCCCGCAGCTCTTCCTCACGGTTCAGCAACAACAACAACAACAACAGCAACGGCGGCGGCGTGCACAGGGAGTGCGCGTCCTCACTCCGGCTTGGTTGGTAGGGGGTGTTGGGAGGGCATGAGGCCTTCCCAGCGAGCCGCCATCGAACATGTGCTCGACGGGGTTACCAAATAGGGGCTCCCTGTCAGCTCCTCGTCAAGGGCGGAGCCCGGTAACCCCCGCACCCAATGGAAGCGGCGGACCGGTCCCATCTGGGGCGGAGCCAACCAGCCGAGGGCGTGTCACTCCCCGCTGAGCATGCGCAGGAAGAGGGAGGTGACGTCAGGTGCGCGCTGAGCTTGGAGCAAGCAAGACGTACCCTCCGAGCGCTGTGAGGCCTCCCTGCATCTCTTGGACCGTGCTTGATCCTGTCCCCGAGCCAAGGTGCACCTTGTGCTATCGACTACCTGTCCCTTCCTGCCATCAATCCCTGTGTAAGTCAGCCTTGTTCCGTTTGTCTGTGGTCTGTCTGGGATAAGATAAGACTGTAATTTAAGTGCCTATCTCTTCTGTGTCTTTACCTCACTACCTTGTAATCTACCCCTTTTCTCCACCACTGTAATTATATCCTCCTCCGGAGGTCTTGAGAACTGTACCCCTTGCGTCGTTTCATCTATCCCAGTCGTTGTGTCCTTTCCATCATTGATTTAGCATAGCGCGATTTGGTCAACGTCTGGGTGGAATCGGGGTCTAGTCGGGGAATAACTGTTAGGTCGCGGTAATACACCACCGCTCGGTCAAAATAACATCTAAACCGCGTCCGTAACAATTGGTTGTCAGGAGTTGGGATTCGAACCTGGGACTAAATTTATTTAGCCCAAATTTTGGACACCAATTGTGTTATTACCGGAACAATTGGTGTCGAGGAGTGAGATTCGAGGCCCGAACCAAATTTTTAAAAAAACATCTAGGAAAAAATTTGGTCAAAATTATAAAGACACCGAAATTTGATTTTGTTTTACAAAAAACCCGAATTTTGAAAGTCGCGCTATGGCAGATCAAGACGGCTGGGTTCCGGTAGAGGAGAGTGAGGCAGGGTCGATCCAGGACCAAATTGAGGGACATGAGGAGAGCGAAGCAGTGAGGGCGGCAGGTTCGCAAAATGGCGTCCTCGCGCACGAGGTTACGGGCGCGCAAAATGGCGCCTCGCACATGGCTACGGCGACCGCGCCCGCGACCGTAGCAGCGCCGTTGGTGGATGTGAACCTTTTTTTTATACAAATGAAGGCCCTTATGGACAAGAATAGCGAAGAAATGGAAAGCAGAATGATGGGGGTAATGGGGAACCGGATGGATGCTCAGAGTGAGCAAATGAGGGCTGATAGTGAGCGATTGGGGGGCAGAATGGGGGGCAAAATGGGAGAAATGGGGGAACGGTTAGAACAAAGGATGGGGTCCAATTGCGAGAAATTGAGGGATGACATGGGAAACCAGATCGGGGGTTTAAGGAAAGACATGGGGGCCCAGATCGGAGGGTTAGGGAGTAGAATAGAGGGATTAGACACTAGATTAGGGGAAATACAGGAGGGGTTAACGGGGGTAGAAAACAGAATGGCCGCTCAAGAGAATCAAATGGAAGGGATGAAAAAGGGGTTAGAGGGGTTAGAAAACAGTATGGAAGGCAAATTGAGGGACATGAGGGACCAAGCGGAAAGGGAAGTTTAAAAAATGGGGCAGCAGATAGAGGGGGTCAGAATGGGGGTAGAAACTAAATTGGATGCTCACAGGGAGGAAATGGAGCAGATGAGGGTGGCATCTGGGCAGGAGATGCAAGTGATGGGAGAGGAGATCAGAAGAGGTGTGAGTGAGGAGGTCGGAGGAGTGCGCGAGGAGGTGAGGCACTGTAAGGAGCGCATGGAGAAGGAGGTGAGAAAGGGGACTGTAAAATTGCAAGGGGGTATAGAGGAGTTGACGCTGGGAGTAGAACAGCTGACAGTGGGACAAAAGGAGTTGGGGGACCAGGTAAAGAAGAACACAGTGGTAATAGAGGGTTTAAAATCGACACAGAAGGAGATGAAAAAGGACGTAGGGGTAATTAAAAAAGAGTGTCAGACGGTACATGAGGACCTGACGAGGAAAATGAACAAGGTGGTAGAGGTGATGGAGGTTAAAGAGCGGGAGGTGCGGGAGCACATAGAAAAAAATAAGGTGGAGTTAGAGGAAGAACTTAAGGGGGCGCACGAGGAGATGAAGGAAGTGAAGCAGAAATTAGAAGAAGTGGAAGAAGGGGTGAGCGAAATTAAGAAGCGACGGAGAGAGGATAAGAAAGAGATAAAGGAGGAAGTAAAAGAATTGGTCCAAAGTCTGTGTTCGGATCGTGATGATGTGCTCATTAACCGGATGAGGGATTCGCAGGTGATGGAGGAGAAGCGAAGAGAAAGAGGACCCGGTGTAAGTGGTGACCAATATGGTCGTGCGTATGATGCGCCAGGTGATTTAATAAGCTTGGGGGTCGAGATGGACCCGGATGTTCGTGAGAGGCCAAGAGTGAGGTGTATGGCTGGTCCGGAGGGTATGGAACGAGGGTGCGAGCGAGAGGGTCCGGTGATGGGAGAGGTGCGAGGTGTGAGTGAGCAAGGTTGTGGTGGTATGGAATGGGTAGCGGGTTGCGGAAGTGTGACCCATGCATCGATACCAACAGGGGTAGTTTTTAGAGGGACAGGGGAGGCACGAGAGCCCCTTGGGGGTAATGTACTGTGGGGGCCCGGCCGGTTCGGCCCCGCGCTGACCCCGCAAGGGGCGACGCCCGGGGTCCGGCAGGCGGGCAACGACTCGCATACGAGGTGGTCCCACAAGGTCCCACTCGCGCCGTATGACGGCAAGAGTGATCTACGCGCGTACCTGGCGCAGTTTGACTGTGTGTGTAAGGGCAACGGTTGGGGTGAGGACAAAGGTGGAGTACACCTGGTGGCCGCATTGCGCGGCGCGGCGGTGGATGTGCTGACGGCATTACCACCGGGTGCTCTCACCTTGCCAGCCCTCCGCGACGCCCTAATTAATCGATTCGGCATTGAACAGCAGAGCGAGCTTGTTAAAGCTCAGCTCGCGCTGCGAAAACGCAAGCCCCAGGAAGCCATCGGGGAACTTGCCCACGACATTCGCCGCGCAGTGGGGATCGCACATGCTAACATGGCAGCGGATTCCCGGGAAAGCCTGGCGCTGGACCATTTTATCCAGGCCCTCCCGGATATTGAGCTCCGGCAACAGCTCGCCATGTGGCGCCCGCAGACTCTGAGCCAGGCGGCTGACGCTGCAGCCCGTTGGGAAGTAGCGAGGCCCCTGGCCTGGGGGAGCGAGCGTCACGCAATGGCGGTCCGCCAGGTGGGACCCCCGATGGAGGGCGGACCCCTTAGGGGGCCTGCCCCCGACGTGAGTCCTGACCTGGCGGGCATGGTCCGGAGGCTGGTGGACCAGCGCCTGGCGGGACCTGGACCATGGCAGGCGGCCACGGAGGTGGCCCGCGGTGGACCACGAGCGGGTAATCCAATTCGGACCTTCAGGGGGGGAAATTTGGAATTCCGGAGACAAGCACCTTATCAGGTGAGGTGCTATACTTGCAACCGTCTGGGTCACCTGGCGGGCACTGTCGAGCCACGCGCCGGGATGATCCCCGGCGATTGAGGTCCTTAACTCCGCCCAGGGGGGAGCGGGTTAGCCGACCCCAGACACCCCCCCGCCAGACCCCGGGAAACTAGAAATCCTTACACCGCCGAGCAGGCGCCCCCGTGGATTGCCTCGGCTTTAGATGCCGAGGCGGGACCCAGTACCTCTGAATAAGGGGGGGCTTATTAGTGCCAGAGGACTGGGGGATTGATGAGCGATGGGCCCGGTGGGTAAGGGTGGCATCCCTGCCACCCTTCCCATGAAGTGGGGGCAGATGCGCTATAGTTTATGGGGTTTATGGCAGTGAAAACTAGCCCGGGAGGGTTAGGATATTGTGTGTAGGGATCTAGCGAAGATGACATTAGGTAACGTTAAGGTTAGTTAGTGACAAGGATACCTGTAGAGGGGACGCAGGTAGATTAGAGTGGATGATAATGACGAGGGAGCGCAATAGTTTAAAGGGACGACTGGGAAGCGCAAGTTTCAGAGGGGAGTAGTTAGATGAGATGATGCTGTGTGAGAACTGGACAGGTGTGTGGAGCAGTGTATGAGTAGTGAGTGTTGTGGATCAGCGCGAATGCGCTTGGGGGAGAGAAGGGTGCAGGTGGCACCAAGTATGAGAGCACAGGTGTGCAAGTACAGGTGTGTGGAATATATGGAGCAGAGAATGAGTGGTGTGGAGAGAGTTGGAGTAAGTGGTACGGAGTGGTGTGCATGGTGCGAAGGTGTGGATGGGGGAAGAGTGGACCCCTTTTCACGAGTACCCGGGGAGGGTAGTTTAAAGAATAGTTAGAAGGTATAGGTAAATTGTGGTTGGATATTGGCATTTGTGGTGCGGTTGCAGAATGGTATTGTGGATGGGTGCATTGGTGTGGTGAAATTGGCTGGTCGTGTGGCCTGTTAGTATGAGTGTGAATGGTTGGGCACTCCGCCACTGTTAGATGTCGGCCAGGTGAGGCCGCAGGTGGGCTCTGGGAGCCGTTAGTGTCAGTGGGTGCCTGAGGATCCTGGGTGTGGATCGGGCAGCCTGTGCCAGAGAGGGCACTGAGGGGGTGAGAGTGCGAGAGGGCCTTCCCCAGTTAGTTAGGTTAGGGTGAGGAGCAGGTGAGCTCGGTAGGCAACAACAGTGGTGGAGGTGTGCAGGTGGGCGGACCAGCTGGGAGCGTCACACGACCCAGCCACCGAAATTGTGCGGGGGCACCGAGTGATGAATCGGGGGAGTGAGACCCCAACTTGAGAAGCACCACAGTTTGGTCATTGGGAATTGGTTTTTAGAACCCATAGTGTAAGTTGGCCAATGGATTGGCAGGGAAAGACCCCGGGTAATGTAAAGTTGTTAAAGTCATTTAGGAAATAGTTAGGATTGATGAACCTGTCGCACCATACGCAGCCACTTACGTGAGGTGGTGATGATGACTCCACACCTGTGTTCCTTTGTTCTGTGTTGCAGGAAATGAGAATTGCTGTTTGGATTTGTGAGACGCATCACGACGTGGATGAGACATTGGGGTGATTCCATCTCTCCCTCCTTAGGAGGGACTGATGATGAATTGGTGATGGCAAATTTTGATGTTGAGTTGGAGATGGCAGATTTTGATGAGAGTGGGAAATGGCAAATTTGATTGGTTAGGAGGGAGAGAAGACGAATTTGGTTTATGGGAGGAACGGGGAAGATAGTAGGGACGTTTGTTGATGTGTAAAGTAGATGTTTATGGGTAGTGTTGTGTTTTGTGGATACAGTAAGGGGTAAGGGAGGGGCAATGTAGGTTACCTGGTGGGGGGGGGGGGCGTACGGTAGGAACGTACCTGTCTCACCTGGTTCCCATGTGCCCCCAGTGTGCATTACCTTGAATTGCGTGCACTTTTGCGCCCTTACCACCTTACTCACTTGTCTTCTTTTGTCTCCCTCCTCCGAGGATCTGGCTTTGGGGCAGAGAGAGAGGAGAGAGAGGTGCTGGCTCCGCAGTTGTGGGCCTGTACTTCCGCTGCTTGCTGCCTGGATCGATACACCATATGGACCGCAATTTTTGTGGCCGCCCACAATGGACCGCAGTTCTTTTGCGGTCAAGCACCACCCGTGGATGGACCTGGGTCAACATGGCACCTATGCCATACAGGTGAACCACTTTTAGTTGGCCCCCTGACGGCCACAATTAAGAAATGGACGCGGTTGGCGCCTTTCTTTATTTCTAAAGAAGCCAGAAGGCCAAGTGCACTTCAAGAAGGCAAGACCAGCGGCAGAACATCGGCCGGCTGCGACACCACCGGTGACTATGAACACTTTATTGGTGCACCGGATGGTGCTGACTGTGCATAATGGGGTGGTGCTTTTGGTGCTTGGACGGGGTGCTCTGCACATTATTAAAGGCCGTAGGGCCACAGGGCACTCGTGGGTTGGTGTATCGATGCTGGCATGCGTGCTCTCTCTCTCTATGCATAACATCTGCATGTGTTCCTCAAAGAACAGGTCCTGGATCGTAGTGTAAATATCAGTCTTGTATAAATGATGCTCCCTACCGGCTGTATGTTTAGTTTGAGGATGCTTTCCGCGATTCGGTTATCCTGTGGGTGTGTTTCTGTTAGGAGAAGGGTGCAACGTCGCAGGGGGACATATTTACTCATTTGTGAACATCTGTAAAACTGTCGCACTCAGGGTTGAGTTAATAGTAGAGGGAACTACATCTGAGTGCCACACTATCGTAGGTAAAAATTTATCGGGTCGGGACGCCCCGAGGTAGAGAAGGGTGCAATGTTGCGGATATGGGATTTGCATCCATCCATATCCGCTTGTAAATATTCCCCTATTTCCTCAATACTTCCCAACTATCCCCAATCCCCCATTCCCTAGTCCCATTTTCTGTAAACAACACTCTGTAGACCCGACCTCCCCCTATTTCCCCCATTAAATGTCGTGCCCAGGTTCACCGCACCTCATGTAAGACAACTATAGGACATCTTGCTCGTTATTCTTAGTCTATGTCAGTTAAGGACTCGTTTCCATTAATTCTGACCCTTCGTTGCACCAGAATGTGATTGTATGGCACCGTTAGGAAGTTTAGGACCTCCCAATACCTCCCCGCAGCTCTTCCTCACGGTTCAGCAACAACAACAACAACAACAGCAACGGCGGCGGCATGCACAGGGAGTGCGCGTCCTCACTCCGGCTTGGTTGGTAGGGGGTGTTGGGAGGGCATGAGGCCTTCCCAGCGAGCCGCCATCGAACATGTGCTCGACGGGGTTACCAATTAGGGGCTCCCTGTCAGCTCCTCGTCAAGGGCGGAGCCCGGTAACCCCCGCACCCAATGGAAGCGGCGGACCAGTCCCATCTGGGGCGGAGCCAACCAGCCGAGGGCGTGTCACTCCCCGCTGAGCATGCGCAGGAAGAGGGAGGTGACGTCAGATGCGCGCTGAGCTTGGAGCAAGCAAGACGTACCCTCCGAGCGCTGTGAGGCCTCCCTGCATCTCTTGGACCGTGCTTGATCCTGTCCCCGAGCCAAGGTGCACCTTGTGCTATCGACTACCTGTCCCTTCCTGCCATCAATCCCTGTGTAAGTCAGCCTTGTTCCGTTTGTCTGTGGTCTGTCTGGGATAAGATAAGACTGTAATTTAAGTGCCTATCTCTTCTGTGTCTTTACCTCACTACCTTGTAATCTACCCCTTTTCTCCACCACTGTAATTATATCCTCCTCCGGAGGTCTTGAGAACTGTACCCCTTGCGTCGTTTCATCTATCCCAGTCGTTGTGTCCTTTCCATCATTGATTTAGCATAGAGCGATTTGGTCAACGTCTGGGTGGAATCGGGGTCGAGTCGGGGAATAACTGTTAGGTCGCGGTAATACACCACCGCTCGGTCAAAATAACATCTAAACCGCGTCCGTAACAGTATTGTAGCGGCTACCGCTGGGTTTTCACAATCGCCTTGCACCTATCAAGGACGTGGAGCGATCACCATGCCGGGCTCGTCCAGGACGCCCGGGCAGGCTCGCCCTCAACTTGCCAGGCCGCAGCCAGGACGCTCGGCCACGCCCCCTCTCGCCTTTCCTGGGCAAACGCTCCGGGATAATGTGTGTATATATATTGCTGCCCGATAAACGGGCTTTTCAGAGTACCTGAGTGTTTTCTTTGAATAAAGCAACTCGGACGAATTCCAGCTTTTTGTCGCGTCCATTCTTCCGATCGACGTGGGAGCCCGAGCTCCTTCATTGGTGACCTACCGACATGGACACGGCAGTGGCCCTTAAACTGCCTACCTTCTGGGAGGCTCACGCGGCGGTTTGGTTCACACAGGCGGACTCCCTGTTCGCCCTGCGAGGCATCACGGCCGACGACACCCGCTTCCACCATGTGGTAGCAGCGCTCGGTTCAGCCACCGCGGCCCGCGCCCTGAGCCTCCTCGAGAGCCCGCCAGCCGCTGACAAATACGGCGCGATTAAACAGCTCCTCCTCGACGCTTTAACCCTCCCATCGGCGGAACGCGCACGGCGCCTGCTCGACCTGCCCGAGCTCGGCGACACGCGCCCTTCCGAGCGAATGGACTACATGCTTTCGCTGCTCGGCGAGCACTCTCCGGCATTCCTGTTCCGGGAGCTGTTCCTCCGTCAGCTGCCTAGCCCGGTACGCCTCGCCCTGGCAAGCACGACGATCACGGTCCCCGTGCCCTTGCCAGGGAAGTCGACAAGATCTCCGCCGCAGGCCAGCACATCGCAGCAGCGACCTGGGGCCCACCGCCGTCCGACGCAACAACCATGGCGCCCGAGCACCCGGCACGGTCGACGACCGAACTGCCGACGCAATTGGTGGCCGCTACACCGAGCCGACCACCTCCAGCACGATGACCGGGGCCTCCACCTGACCAAGCGTGGTGTTACTATCATGCCAGGTTCGGACAGAAGGCCCGGACATGCCGACCCCCGTGCACCTTCGGCAGGCCGGGAAACGGCCGGGCCGGCATTCATTACCAGCCATGAGCGCCGGCCACACGGGCAACTTACTGTTCATCACGGATAAAGTGTCCGGACGGCGCTTCCTGTGCGACACCAGCGCCCAACTGAGCATCATACCCGCCTCTGACCAGGACAGGCAGTCCGCGGTTTGCGGCCCCTCCTTGGTTGCGGCCAACGGATTGGCCATCCGCACCTTCGGCCCGCGCAACGTCACCCTCTGCTTCGGCGGCCAACGCTTTGCTTGGACGTTTGTAACCGCAAACGTGCCCATGGCTCTGCTAGGTGCCGACTTCCTCTGCGCACACGGACTGCTGGTGGACGTCCAACGGCGTCGTTTAACAACGCCGAAACCTTCAGCTCCCTGGTATGCACATTGAGCAGCTCCGCACCGACCGAGCTAGCATGCGCCCTCCCGGCGGCGAACGAGTTTGCTCGCCTGCTCACGGAGTTCCCGGCCCTCACGCGGCCGACGTTTTCGGCCGTCGCAGTACGGCATGGGATCGAGCACCACATACCAACCACGGGCCCGCCGGTCTATGCCAGAGCCCGCCGCCTCGACCCAGCCAAGCTCGCCGTGGCCAAAGCCGAGTTCGACGCTTTAGAACACCTCGGCATCGTGCGGCGCTCCGAAAGCGCGTGGGCTTCGCCACTACACATCGTCCCAAAGCCAGGGGGCGGCTGGCGCCCATGTGGCGACTACCGCCGCCTTAACGATGCTACCACCCCCGACAGGTATCCGATCCCGCACATCCAAGACTTCTCTGCCCGTCTGGCGGGACTGGTCATTTTTTCGAAAATTGATCTCATACGGGGATATCACCAGGTACCTGTCAGGGCGGCCGACGTCCCTAAAACGGCAGTCATCACGCCGTTCGGCTTATTCGAATTCTTACGGATGCCGTTTGGTCTCAAGAACGCGGCTCAGGCGTTCCAGCGCTTGATGGACGGCGTGCTGCGTGACCTGCCGTTCCTTTTCGTTTACCTTTTACCTGGACGACATCCTCATCGCCAGCACGTCCCGGGCCGAGCACCTCCTCCACCTCCGAACACTGTTCGGGCGCCTCAGCGAGCACGGCCTCATCGTCAACCCGGCCAAATGCCACTTCGGCACGACGGCCATTGATTTTTTGGGCCACCACATCACCAAGAACGGGGCCGTGCCGCTGCCAACCAAGGTCGAGGCCATCACCACGTTCCCGCGTCCCCGCACCATAAAGGCCCTGCAGGAATTCCTGGGAATGGTGAATTTTTATCACCGCTTCGTGCCCCGCGCTGCTCAACTCATGCGGCCCCTCTACGAAGTCCTCCGGGGCAAGCCGGCCAAGCGCGACATCGCCTGGTCCGCAGCAATGGACGCGGCCTTCCAAAGCTCAAAGCGGGCCCTCGCCGACGCAACACTGCTCGCTCACCCGGTGCTCAACTCTCCCATCGCCCTCACCACGGATGCCTCCGACTACGCGGTGGGCGCCGTACATGAGCAATGGGTGAACGGGGTTTGGCAGCCACTCGCTTTTTTCAGCCGGCAGCTCCGGCCGAACGAGCTCAAATACAGCACGTTTGACCATGAGCTCCTCGGTCTACACCTGGCCGTCCGCCATTTCCACCACCTCCTGGAGGGCCGACCTTTCACGGCGTTCGTCGACCACAAGCCGTTGGTTTACGCAATGGCCAAGGTCACGGAGCCGTGGTCAGCCCACCAACAGCGCCACCTCTCCGCCGTGTCGGAGTTTACCACGGACATCCGGCACGTCGCCGGCAAAAACAACGCCGTGGCCGACTGTCTTTCCCGGGCCAGCGCGAACGCGGTCCACCTGGGTGTGGACTTCGCGCTTATGGTGGCGGACCCAACCACCGACACCACGGTGCAAGCCCTCCGGGCGGCGGACACGGGCCTCCGCCTGGCCGACATCCCCTTCGCGGACACTGTCCTGCTCTGCGACGTCTCCCAAGGCCAGCCTCGCCCCATCGTGCCAGTCACCTGGCAACGCCGCATCTTCGCCTCCCTCCACGGCCTTTCCCACCCGGGCCGGAAAGCTTCCCAGAAGCTGGTGTCGGAGCGATTCGTCTGGCACGGCCTTCATCGGGACGTCCGCGATTGGACCAGCACCTGCACAACCTGCCAACGGGCCAAGGCCACCGACACACCCAGGCCCCGCTGGCACCTTTCACCGTGCCTGAACGACGTTTCGACCACGTCAACGTGGATCTGGTGGGCCCCCTCCCCCCGTCACGGGGGTTCACACACCTGCTCACCATGGTGGACAGGACCACCAGGTGGCCGGAGGCCGTTCCCCTCATCTCCACCACCACCGCCGACGTGGCGCAGGCTTTCATCGCCACCTGGGTCGCCCGCTTCGGCGCACCGGCGGACATCTCGTCAGACCGTGGACCACAGTTCACCTCCGAGCTGTGGGGCGCGGTCGCCCGCAACCTGGGGGTCAAGCTCCACCGTACTACGGCCTACCACCCCCAAGCAAACAGGTAGTGCGAGCGATTCCACCACTCCATGAAGGCCGCGCTCATGGCCGGCCTTCAAGACGGCGGTTGGGCCGACCGGCTGCCGTGGGTCCTTTTGGGCCTCCGCACGGCCCCCAAGGAGGACCTACATGCATCCACCGCCGAGCTTGTCTACGGCCAGGCGCTACGCGTCCCGGGCGAATTCGTGCCCGACGCTACCAGTCCCTGGTCCGCAGCTCACCAGCGCTCGGACCTCCAGGAGGCCGCCCGGCGGTTTGCCCCCGTGCCAACATCCCACCACGGTGACCCCCAGTCCTACGTCCCCCCAGCACTTCGCACAGCAGAGTATGTTTTTGTGCGTCACGACGCACATCGGGAGCCACTCCGGCCGCCGTACGACGGGCCCTTCCGGGTCCTGCGACGGGACGACAAGTCGTTCGTCATCGACATCGGCGGCAGGTCGGACCGGATTGCGGTGGACCGCCTCAAGCTGGTGCACGTGGACGTCGACCAACCACCACGGGTGGCCCTTCCGCCGCGGCGAGGCCGCCCCCCGTCCACGGTGCCCCCCACTCGACCGCCCACCACCACACCGGACCCCCCCCCCACGACCCGCCAGGGGTCGCTTCGGCCGGGTCATCAGGACCCCCCTCAAATTGGCCCTGCCGGTGCAAGTCCATTCTGGGGGGACGTGTGTAGCGGCTACCGCTGGGTTTTCACAATCGTCTTGCACCTATCAAGGACGCGGAGCGATCACCATGCCGGGCTCGTCCAGGACGCCCGGGCAGGCTCGCCCTCAACTTGCCAGGCCGCAGCCAGGACGCTCGGCCACGCCCCCTCTCGCCTTTCCTGGGCCAACGCTCCGGGATAATGTGTGTATATATATTGCTGCCCGATAAACGGGCTTTTCAGAGTACCTGAGTGTTTTGTTTGAATAAAGCAACTCGGACGAATTCCAGCTTTTTGTCGCGTCCATTCTTCCGATCGACGTGGGAGCCCGAGCTCCTTCAATATGATCGTCTACTAGTGTGCCAAATTCGGTGCTTTCCTCACAAAATGCACAATTGTTATGCTAAGTTGCCCCACTACTACTCTCTTTTTCCTTAAATGCATTCCCCTTTTCCTGTCATTTTTACTCCTCAAAATCCCTTTCATCCTATTCCCTTACTCTCTTCTGTCTTTAATACACCTCTCCCTTCCCTATCTCGGCACCTTTCCTCCTCCAGTGCCTCCCTTCCCCTCTCTCACAATTTCATCTTCACTCTTTCTCACTCTCTTGCCTCTCCCCTTCCATCTTCGAAGTCATACTGATTATTGATTGTGCTACAAGGAAGCTTACAAATTTATGTTCAGATTAACTTGACACTTTAATTGCACAATGTTGGTGAGATGATCTACAAAAGAAAGAATGTATGGTACATCCGATTGCACACAGTTAGTTGAACTGCGAAAGTATCATTACTGCTTCATGAATGTACACACAAAGCAAGTACATGTACACACATTTGAACATATACATGTATTTGAATTCCATGTGTTAACATGCTATGTCCACTTGCTGAGGGCCCTTGTAGTTTATATGTTATATGCTCTTAAATTATTGCAATTTTTTTTACAACTTCTCCCATTGCCATACTCTTGCTTCCTCGTACTCCACTTGACTTCGATTTAGTTAGTTTATCTTTACGCACCTTCCCCTGTTTCCTCGCATAAAAGTGTAACCTCGTAGTGAAGAATTTCATGAAGAGACTGCGCTTCAGCCGATGGCAGGCTGGTAAGTCAATGTCCTCTGTCAGGTCTTCAGCTTGATTTACCGGTCTTGATGACAGATTTTTGTTGCCCATGAGCTGCTCTTCACTTGCTCTTAACAGTTGCTCGGCCTTATCAAATAGTTTCCAGCATTCATCGGAGCAGAACACCAAACAGCCTTCCTCGTATTCCTCCAATGAGGCCAAATACGGGCACGAGATTTGGGTTAAAAATCCTGTTTAACTCACATTTACGGGTTGATCCTGATGTCTGTTCCTAATTGTCGACTGGACTAGGCTAGCCTTACCGCGTCCTGGGTAGGCCTAATCTATCTTGGACTAGACCCTAGGCCTAGCCCCCAGTCTGCCCAGATGAGGTCAACTCTGATAGCGTAGGCCAGAGCATATCCAGGTGTATTGACCTAAGCATGTGTCTTGCAATTTACTTTGTTAGTTAGTATTACGTAAGACTGAGTCTGTGAGAGGCATGGCCACTTCGCACAAGAAAGAGTTGTCGTTTGGTTTCCAGCCTTCTCGTCGAACCTTTATCTCCCAAATTTTCCTTCGTATTGGGTTGCGGGGAAAACGGTGTATTGATTTTTCTCTGTCTGAACGATTAGATCATTAGAACAACCGTATGCCGAACAGCACGCCATTTTTTTTTTTGGTCTGATGAAAAACGAAACCAATGCATGCAATGCGATGTGCGTTCTGCTAGTTATGGAGGTTGGGTAACAACATGGCGCCCATGAATCACATGACAGCGCTTAACCAATCATAGGGCAGACCAGTTGAAACTGGGTTGACCGAACTCTCTCTATCTACGGCTCTGTAACGGGCTAACGGCCTCTACCAGAACTAAAATATTATAAACCACAATCACGCATGATTAGCTTTTTAAACAGTCGTTAATGCTGTTTATAACACTAAACAAAGAAATTTGGAGGAATCCCGAAATCCGTGAGGTAAGTTTTACTTACAGAGGCACGTGCGATTTGCACTTCTGGAAGAGGAAGAGACTTCCGGAAGACTCTTCCGGTCGTTCAATTTGGACTCTTCTCTTCTCGGAAGCTCTTCTGCCTCTTCCAAAAATCCAGCAGGAGAGGCGTGGGCTCTTCGAAAACAAAATGACCTCGCCTAATTTCAGTCACGGAGAAACGCTGCTGGTTATATTTACGCAGCAAAACTTGCAAGTGAAAACACAATTTGGATATTTGCATCAACTTGTAATGTAGTGTCATCTTTGTCTAATTCTTCCATCATGAGCGCGAGTAATACATGTTTGGCCGCCATCTTGCTTCTCTTCTGCCTGTTCGGCGCAAAGCAATCTTCCGGAAGAGGCTTCTGTCTTCGGAAGAGACCAAATCGCATGCGCCTCAGAACTGAGTGACGATCTACTGTACTCTATATACCCCACAAAGGTTGGGTTAATAACATGACCCTTCCTGGCGCTAACATGGCGTTTTTCGGAGTGAACTTTTGAAACTCGCTCCTGCTATTTAACACGAAACTGTAAGGGAGGAATCCCGAGATGTGCTCATTTACCAAGCAGCTAGCTAGCGCTTGACAAGCCAGCCGTTCCTTGACGGTTTTGAATGGAGTGTTTGCTCAAATGCTTAAACCACTTGGCGATCTCTCCACAAGAAACTTGGTAAATGAACACACACCCAATGTTCTTGAGACCCGACCATAGATCGACTGTAATCTATATACCCCAAAGAGGAATGACCCTTCCTGCTGCTTCCGTAGTGAGCGGGTGTACTAGTAAGTAAAATCACAGAATTAGTCCCAGAATTAATTAATCACAATTTTTTAAAGAGGAAATCAATTTATTGTCACGTGACAGTGAGTCTAACCCTCCCTTGGCCCTCCTGACCCTCTCACATCCTCAGCAACTATTTTTCTTCAAAAATCAGGTGGAATTTGTGTACATGGTACGCAGGACAAAGACATGATTAGACATCAATGGACATTTACTTGAATGACAAGGTTGATATAATTGACAATGGGCGATCACATATGGGATTTGATCCTGGGGTCCCTGGGCCTGGGGTTAAGATGAGAACAGTAACAGGATAATCTCGGATTTGCAGCAATATGTCAGGTTAGATTGTGTAATTCGTATTCATCTGATTTTACCCAATTATTTTTCAAGCAGAGCAGGAAAGACACGGTAGATGATTGTGCCCCCTTGAGGATGCTGTAAGGAAGGCGGAAATATTATGTGACAAGAACAATAGAATCCATAGGAGTAGGCCAGCACTCATGGGACAATGGGACATCCATGGGCACAGACGTGTGTGACATGTTCACATCTTGAGTTAGATGCTGCATGAAGAGTTTTCCAAAATGGCTACTGGCAAGCCGGCAGGTCCAGAAATGATGTAATCTACATAATTTATTTACTTCACATCATATGTGAATTGTCCAGTCAAATGGGAAATACAGTTTGTTTATGAATGCTGTTTGCACACCATTCAGCCTTGAAAGTTTGAGCGAAAAACGAAACTACGTACAACAACCTCCCATTTTTTTCCCGCCGGTGTGTAGCATAAAAAACCATCAAAACGACAGATTGGAGGTTTTTTTTGAAAGTTCTTTAGTATCAATCATGAATATATTTTTTTCCTCTGCATAGGTTGTAATTCTCATGGGCCTTTGTTTCATGATAGACGACGCGCTGTTTCATTTTCATATGTACATAAACTCAGAATTTAAGTACTCTTGAGTGTATGAAATTTTCATTTGGGCGGCGTATAGGCAATAGACCACTGCCTTCATCACTCCCAAAAATAACATGAATTACCTCATTTCCTAATTCCCTCTGCATGGGTTATAATCAAAACGTACCTTTATTGAGATATATATATATATTGTTACGAATTGGGGTAGTGATATATGTAGAGCAGAGTAGATCTGAGTAGGTAACATGCTTCGACTGTCGCGATAGGGAATCTACCTGTAATAAGTCATGTGTAGGCGTTTTGTCGGCTAAGATGTATCGACAACCCTCCCATCCACTTTCTGAATAATCCTCTCCAAGAAGTTCTGTCACTCAAACTTTTGGGTCTCACTATCTGCCATGATCTTTCCTGGGAAAACCACATTTCAAATCTGGCCTCCAAAGCCAGTCACCGACTGGGCATCCTCCATCGTGCGAAGTCCTTCCTTGGCACACCTGAGCTCCTCACCACATACAAGGCTTTCATCCGCAGCTCAATGGAATACTGCTCTCCCCTCTGGGCTGGTGCTCCTGCCTCACACCTAGCTCGTCTTTACGCTGTTGAAACCAAAGCATTCAGAATCATTGGAATCTCCCGCGATGAAGCTAACTCCAAGGGCCTCTCACTCACTCACCGCAGGCAGGTTGGTGGTCTTTCCGTCTTCTACCGACTCCTCTCTGGCCCCCCCAGCTCTCTCTGGGCTCTGTCCCCCAAATATTCCTGCAGGTCGCACAAGATCTGCCTGCAACCCTCTTATGATTAAACTGCCAAAATCTAGGCTCTCTGCTCACCTTCACTCTTTCATTCCCCTTTTCTCCCGCCTCTGGAACAAACTCCCCCACTCCCTTCAATCCCACTCCTCCCTCCAAGTCTTTAAAACAGCTGTTCACCACCATCTCTTACCTTCCCCCATTCAAAACCTTGATCTTTTCTATCCCCGCTAATTTCACCCCAATTCCAATTTTTTGAAATACTAACTTCTGTCCTGGAAGTCCTTGGTGTCCTTGTGTTTTATACTTCTCCCACCACCCCCCCCCCTTCCCACGCCTCCTCCCCCCAAGCCCTCTCCCTCCCACACATCTCCCTGCTCTTAAATGTTGTGTGCTCTCAAGTGTTTGTGTGCTTCCCCTTCTCTTGTCTTCCGCTCCCTCTTTTTATATATTTTGTTTGTCTTGTTTGTTTGATTTGTTTGTGAGGTAAATGTCAGCTCTTTCACGAGCCTCGATTCAGTATACCAAAAAAAAAAAAAAAAAATTGTGAATCTACCAGGAGAATCGTGTGTTAGGTCGTGTAGGGGTTAATGAGTAGAGCCCTTGTATGTCTCAACTGGTAGTCAAACCTTTGTACCTTATGGCACTACAGACCACATAGACATTGGTTAGGATTCCCTTAGTACAACACTAATAACGCCCTCCCCCTGACATGACTTAGGAAGAAATCGGGCTAGAACACCGCCACACGGCCGCCACAATTTGCACCTCCACGAGGCCTATCCACCTCGCATAGCACGTGCTACAACCCAAGGAGCAGGAGCGGGAGTGAGAGTGACACAATGGGCGTGACCTGAGTGAGCCGGCGAGTCGGTGGAGGCTCTGATTGGCAGGACAGTGCGCCAAAGCTGACGTCATCGGCCGGAGATATTAACGGGGGCCAGATGCCATTTCGAGCAGTTAGTTGCCGAATGCCATTGCGCAGTTGAGCAGGAGGACCGAGAGAGTCGAGTTCCATTCCTGAGTCGAGTTGAGTAGTTCAGCAGATGGAGTAGGACTGGCAGTTGAGTGACATTCCTGGCAGTGAGAAGGTTTTTGAGTTCACGGTTCGCAGTTCACAGCTCGAGAGAGTCCCAGTGCGATCCTGAGTTGGCTTGTGAGCAGAGTCCTGGCCCTGGTTGAGTTCGCTGTCATGTGGAAGATCGCCGTCGAGGTGGTTGGAGCTCGCTCCCTTTTGCTGGATGGATTCGCGCTAGCCTGCTGTGGGACCTCGTGGTGATCGGTGCTTGGTGCTCGGAGCTTTGGAACTTGGAGCGAGGCGTGCCGCGGGACGAAAGGAGCCGCGTGTTGGACAGCAGCCAAAGCCAACGACGAGACAGATAAGCCCGAGCTCCGCGTATACATTTTACACAACAGACGTGTTTCTTTTGTATTTGATCCCTCGTTTTGTTTCTGATATCTGTTGTGTGTGGGATCCCAATTTAGGCTTCTTATTAGAGTTATTATCGTGCTTTTTCTGTCTTTGCTTTTCCCAATAAACCCTTGCATTATTTTTGTACATATATCTGAACGCAGTTTACCGGGTGGTTGATTTCAATAGTTAAGGCTGCGGGTACTTTCGCCGCTTCCCTCCATTCCGCACGCTTAGGTGTTTTAGATTTTGGAATCCGCCATTGAGTTTCCGCCTCGGAGTTAAAGCCTTCGTGATCGGCATCCGCGACCGCCAGATATTAATTTCGGCGGTTGCACGACAATATATTAGGGTGGTCCAAAAATTTGAAGATTGGATTTTCATTTCTCCACAAGCCTGCCCCTATTCCTATTGAAGAAAATAGATTGTGGTGAAAATTTGAGCTTGATTGGACAATATTTAGAGGTTGCTCAAAATGTTGACGAATTTTAATGAATAATATGATACAGAATTTTTAGCATCATACATCAATTCATAGATAATTATCTATTTTCAATTACTCAAATTATTTATTATTGTTGGCTTGCACTTGTCTTCAATGGTTTGACTAAGAGATTGTGCAAAAGCACTGGCCACAAACATAGCACGCTGATCTGAGAGATTTACTCTGTCCAGAGTTGCCACTATTCCTGGAGTGATCACCTTGATGGGAGCCTTTTTCGCCTGTTTGGCAGAAGATGGACTTTGGAGTTTGAATTCATTGTCCCCTGAATCGGAGCTTTCAATCTCAGACATCATCATCATCATCATCCACAGCCGATGTTGATGGAACAGATTGCATTGCTGTTAGAGTCTCAGCAGCATGTTTCTTCTTTCTTTTATCTTCATTCTCAAGCCTGATACGCTTTCTGTTCTCCTTCACTGCCAGAGTGTTGTCCACAGATCCCATACGTGAACTTGAGGGATCCTCACGCTGCATGATAAGGAATGCTTTGTCTTCTTGATTCGTCATTTTCTCAAGCGCATCATTTGGTGAGATATCGAAGAGGGATTTAAGATCATCTTTGAACATCTGCTCATTCACTCTATAGTTTTCGAATGTCTTGGTTCTATTTTTCTTTACCAGTTTGTAGGCATCATACAACTTCAAAAGTTGACGCTCACAGGAATCTACTCTCTGTACTGGAATTCGTGCTTTCTACCAGTATGCACACACAGCTTGTACACTAAGTTTGGCACTTTCACGAACTGTACGGTGTTCTTGTATGTGATGGTACACCATTTTCTGCAATGTGTGTCCTTTGGTTGGTGTCCCCCACATATTATTTCCTTTTCAGACTTGCCCAGCAACCAAACTTGGAAGAGCTGCGAGTTTCTGCCATCTGAAAAATACAGGATAAATTAAAAATGTTATTTTTTGAGCAACCTAAATAAGTTCCAATTGACCTCATATTTGGTTCATATGATCTTTATAAAAATAGGAACAAGGGCAGCCTTGTGGAGCATGGATTTTTAATAGTATTAAATATTACATATATCTGTGGACCACCCTAATATATTGTTACAGACGCGGTTTTGGATGTTAGTTTACCGAGCGGTTTGGTATGACCGCGTCTGCACAGTTTACCCGATTATACTCGAACGTTGGCCGAGTCGCGCTATGCTAAATCAATTAAGGAAAGGACACAACGGCTGAGTTAAATGACACGACACCAGGGGTACAGTTCTCAAGACCTCCGGAGGAGGTTATAATATTTGTATGCAGAACGTTTAGATTACAAGGACAAGAGGTACAGCATAGGAAGGTAGGCACTTAGACACACTTATCTTATTCCCGACAGACCACAGATAAACGGGACAAGACTGACTCACACAGGGATTGATGGCAAGGAAGGGCAGGTAGTCGATGGACAGCACAAGGTGCACCTTGGCTCAGGGACAGGATAGCGCGGTCCAAAAGATGCAGGGAGGTATCGTCGCGCTGGAGGTGGCGTCTGGTTCTCTTCAAGCTGGGGGCGCATCTGACGTCACCTCCGGTAAGTGGCTGCGTATATCCAGCGGGGAGTGACACGCCCTCGGCTCGTTAGCTCCGCCCCAGATGGAATCGGCCCGCCGCTTCTTATTGGGTGCTGGGGGTTACCGGGCTCCGCCCTTGACGAGGAGCTGGCAGTCAGCCCCTTCGTGGTAATCCCGTCGGAGCACATGGGCCATGGCGGCTAACCAAGCCGGAGTGAGGACGCCCACTCCCCGCACCGCGGTTGTTGTAGTTGTTGTTGTTGTTGTAGTTTCATGAGGAAGATGGGAGGAGGTATGGGGAGGTCCTAAACTCACTACTGGTGCCATACAATCACATTCTGGTGCAACGAAGAGTCAGAATTAATGGAAACGAGTCCTTAACTGACATAGACTAAGAATAACTAGCAAGATGTCCGAAAGTTGTCTACGTGAGATGCGGTGGACCTGGGCACGACATTTAATGGGGGAAAAAGGGGAAGGTCGGTTCTACAGAGTGTTGTTTACAGACAATGGGACTAGGGAATGGGGGATTGGGGATAGTTGGGGAGTATTGGGGAAATAGGGGAATGTTTACAAGCGGATATGGATGGAGGCCAAATCCCATATCCGCAACAATATATTGTTACAGACGTGGCTTAGATGTTATTTACCGAGCGGTTTTGGTATGACCACGTCTGCACAAGTTACCCGATTATACTCGAACGTCGACTAATCGCGCTACGCTAGGTCAATAAAGGCAATAAAGGAAAAGGACACACGGCTGGGTTTCAAATGACACGACACCCAGGGTTCAGTTCTCAAGACCTCCGGAGGAGATTATATTCGTTCGGAAGGTCAGATTACAGGGACGAGAGGTACAACATAGAAAGACAAGCACTTAGACACAATCTTATATTATTCCCAACAGACGACAGATAAACGGGACAAAGCTGACTCACACGGGGTTTGATGGCTAGGAAAGCGGGTATCGATGGCTCAAGGTGCACTCTTGGCTCAAGGACAGGGTCGACCCGGTCCGGTCTAGAGATGCGGGGAGGTCGCAGCGCTCGGATGGCGTCTTGTCTGCTCAAGCTGGGGGCGCATCTGACGTCACATCCGGCGCGGGGCCGCGTATATCCGGCGGGGAGTGACACGCCCTCGGCTCGTTAGCTCCGCCTCGTGGAATCGGCACGTTGCTTCTCATTGGGTGCGTGCGGGGGGGTTACCGGCTCCGCCCTTGACGAGGAGCTGACAAGGAGCCCCTTTGTGGTAACCCCGTGGAGCGCATGGTCTGGAGCGCGTTGTCTGGAGCGCATTGTCGATGGCGGCTAACCGAGCCGGTGGGAGGACGCACACTCCCCCCCCCCGCGCAGCGCCATGCCCCTCTGTTGTTGTAGACGGGGAAGAAGATGGGAGGAGGTATGGGAAAGGTCCTAAACTCACTACTGGTGCCATATAATCACATTCTGGTGCAACGAAGAGTCATAATTAATGGAAACGAGGCCTTAACTGACATAGACTAAGAATAACTAGCAAGATGTCCGAAAGTTGTCTACGTGTGGTGCGGTGGACCTGGGCACGACATTTAATGGGGGAATAAGGGGAAGGTCGGCTCTACTGATTGTTGTTTACAGACAATGGGACTAGGGAATGGGGGATTGGGGATAGTTGGGGAGTATTGGGGAAATAGGGGAATATTTACAAGCGGATATGGAGGCCAAATTCCATATTCGCAACATTGCACCCTTCTCTACCCTCGGGGCGTCCCGACCCGATAAATTTTTACCTACTTTAGTGTGGCACGCAATGTAGTTCCCTCTACTATTAACTCTACCCTGAGTGCGACAGTTTTACAGATATTCACAAATGAGTAAATATGTCCCCCTGCGACGTTGCACCCTTCTCCTCACAGAAACACACCCACAGGATAACCGAATCCGGAAAGAATCCTCAAACTAAACATACAGCCGGGGGGGAGCATTATTTACACAAGACTACGCTGATATTTACACTACGATCCAGGACCTGTTTTTGGAGGAACACATGCAGATGTTATGCATAGAGAGAGCACGCTTGCCAGCATCGATACACCAACCCACGAGTGCTCTGTGGCCGACGGCCTTTAATAACGTGCAGAGCACCCCTTCCAAGCATCAAGCACCACCCCATCACACAGTGAGCACCATCCGGTGCACCAATAAAGTGTTTATAAATCATTGTGTGGTGTCGCAGCCGGCCGATGTTCTGCCGCTGGTCTTGCCTTCGTGTGGTGCACTTGGCCTTCTTACTTCTTTTCAAAAATAAAGAAAGGCGCCAACCGCGTCCATTTCTGTATTTTGGCCTTCAGTGGTGTCAACTATAAGTGGTTCACCTGTTTGGCATAGGTGCCACGTTGACCCATAGGTCCTTCCACGGGTGGTGCTTGGCCGCAAAAGAACTGCGGTCCATTGTGGGTGGCCACAAACATTGCGGTCCGTATGGTGTATCGATCCAAGCAGCAAGCAGCGAAAGTGCAGGCCCACAACTGCGTAGCCAGCACCGCTCTCTCCTCTCTCTCTACCCCAAAGCCAGATCCTCGGAGGTGGGAGACAAAAGAAGAAGACAAGTGAGTAAGGTGGTAAGGGCGCAAAAGTGCACGCAATATAAGATGATGCACACTGGGGGCACATGGGAACCAGGTGAGACAGGTACGTTCCTATCGTACGCCCCCCCCCACCAGGTAACCTACATGGCCCCTCCCTTACCCCTTACTGTATCCACAAAACTCAACACTACCCATAAACATCTATTTTACAAATCAACAAACATCCCTACTGTCTTCCCCGTTCCTCCCATAAACCAAATTCGTCTTCTCTCCCTCCTAACCAATCAAATTTGCCATTTTCAACTTTCATCATAATTTGCCATCTCCAACTCAACATCATAATTTGCCATTACCAATTCATCATCAGTCCCTCCTAGGGAGGGAGAGATGGAATCACCCCAATGTCTCCTCCACGTCGTGATGCGTCTCACAATCCACACAGCAATTTCATTTCCTGCAACAAAACAAAGAAAACACAGGTGTGGAGTCATCATCATCACCACAGGTAAGTGGCTGCGTATGGTGCGACAGGTTCATCAATCCTAACTATTTCCTAAGTGACTTTAACAACTTTACACTACCCGGGGTCTTTCTCCGGCCAAACCATTGGCCCTCTTACACTATGGGTTCTAAAAAACCAATTCCCATCGGCCAGACTGTGGTGCTCTTCAATTTGGGGTCTCACTCCCCCGATTCATCTCCCGGTGCCCTCGCACAATTTCTGGGCTGTGGCGTGTACCTCTCCCAGTGGGTCTACCCACCTGCACACCTCCACCACTGCAGTTGCCTCTGAGCTTACCTGCTCCTCACCCTAACCTAACTACCTGGGGAAGGCCCTCTGGCTCTCTCCCCACTCGGTGCCCTCTCTGGCACTGGGCTACCCGGGTCCATCCTCCGGATCCTCGGGCCCCATCCACAACTCTCCCGGCTCCCAGAGCCCACCTGCGGCCTCACTTGGCCGACATCCTCACAGTGGTGGAGTGCCCAACCAACTACACACACTAACAGGCTACACGCCCAGCCATTTCCACAACACTAATGCACCCATCCACAACACCATTCTGCAACCGCACCACAGATGCCAATATCCAACCACAACTTACCTATACCCTCTACCTAACACTTACACTACCCGCCCCGGGTATCCGTGATGGGGGTCCACTCTTCCCCCATTCACACCTTCGCACCATGCACACCACTCCGTACCACTTACTCCAACTCTCTCCACACACCTGTACTTGCACACCTGTGCTCTCACACCTGGTGCCACCTGCACCCTTCTCTCCCCAAGCGCATTCGCGCTGATCCACAACACTCATTACTCACACACTGCTCCACACACCTGTCCAATTGCACACCTGTGCAATCACACCTGTTCCATCCTCACACACACGGCATCATCTCAGCTAACTACTCCCTTCTGAAACTTGCGCTTCCCAGTCGTCCCTTTAAACTATTGCGCTCCCACGTCATTATCATCCACACTAATCTACCTGCGTCCCCACTACAGGTATCAGTCACTAACTAAACTTAACGTTACCTAATGTCAATCTCTTCTAGATCCCTACAATATAACCTAACCCACCCGGGCTAGTTTTCACTGCCATACACCCCATAATCTAGTGCGCATTTGCCCCACACCATGGGAAGGGTGGCAGGGATGCCATCCCACCACATCGGGGGTCTCTCACTACCAATTTTGCACATCAAATTTCAACAAATTAAAAATTTGCCAATCACTGCCCATCATCTGCCAATCACTACTGCCAATCCCTTGCCAATCATCAAATTTTGTTTTTCTCCAATTTTGGGTCCAAAACACTAACCTCATCACCCAGTCGACTCACTAATACCTCTCGGTGCGCCAATTCCTGTCCAAAGCCCGGCTTCGTAAAGCCAAACAATGAATGCTGGTTGTTTTGTGCCAGCGGCTGGATACATCCCGCATTCGGTGCAGGGAAGGAGGTTTACCCGGGCCGAGATCCCACGCACCATCTCGGCACGGAGCCATCCAATGCCCCGATCTAGACCTGCCGGCACGTCTCAACAAAACGTGGTCGCCATAACGACCCTTTCTATCGGGCTGCCCGCTCCGCCTAGTGGAGCACGGACGCGGCCGTTCAAAGCGAGGCCCAGCACGCACCGAGGGCCCGATTCGGCTATAAGTCGTTCTAAACTCTACCCCGTCTAACGTCGATGCTTCACCTGGACGCTTACACCCCGCAGCCCGTTCCTTGCTCACACATCCAGCCGTGCCCATGCTCCTCGTACCTTTCCTTACACACCCAGGTACACCCATTCCACTCACAGCCTTGGTCACACACCTGACCACCGAACACCTTGGCACACATTCGTTGGTCGCACACCTCACCAAAACACCTCTTCGCGCCCCCTCCTCGGTCACCTCCTCTGTGACAATCACAGGTGTGCTCTCATTCGCACACCCAACCACGTGCCTCACCACCAACTCCAGCGTGCATTCCCACTCACGCTCTACCATTCCAGGTGTGCATCCTTCCATCCCAGGTGTACATCCTCGCTCACCTGTCACAACTAACTCACGCTCCATGTCACTCTCACTACTTTCACCTCCATTCCTGACAGCGCACTCACCCTTACTCTTGACAGCGCACTCTTTCCTCAGGCACCTGTCCGTTACACACCTTTCTCGCGCACACTCTCCCGTTACACCCTCTGTAACACTCACCACAGGTGTGCATTCTTCCTTACTTTTGACAGCGCACTCTTTCCCCATGCACCTGTCCGTCACACACCTTTCTCGCGCACACTCTCCCGTTACATCCTCTGTAACACTCACCACACCGCGCTTCCATGTGCCCCCTCGCACACGCGCTACGACCGACTCACTCTCGCCAGCACCCTCACTACTCCTTGGCACGCACTTTTTCCTCACACACCCCAGAGTCGGACTTTCTCGCACACCTCCTCTTTCGCACACCAGACCTGTCGCACACTTCACCAACGGCCTCTCACGAACACCCGGGTCTATCTCGACCCCCAAGCTTCTTAAATCCCCTGGCGCATCATACGCACGACCATATTGGTCACCACTTACACCGGGTCCTCTTCCTCTTCGCTTCTCCTCCATCACCTGCGAATCCCTCATCCGGTTAATGAGCACATCATCACGATCCAAACACAGACTTTGGACCAATTCTTTTATCTCCTCTTTTATCTCTTTCTTATCCCCTCTCCGTCGCTTCTTAATTTCGCTCATCCCTTCTTCCACTTCTTCGAATTTGTGCTTCACCTCTTTTATTCCCCGGTACGTCTCCTCAAGCTCGTCCTCCAAGGCTACCTTGACCGTTTCCATGTGCGTCCTCACCTGCCGGTCCTTCGTCTCCATTACCTCTATCACCTCGTCCAACCTCGTTGTCAGTCCCTCACGTACCATCTGACATTCCCTCTTCGTCGCCACCAAGTCATCTTTTAGTTCTCTCTGTGTCGCTTTTAAACCTCCTAATACCGCAGTGTTCCTTTGAACCTGCTCCACTAACTCCGTCTGTCCCACCGTCAGCTGCTCCACCTCCTGCGTCAGGTCCTCTATGCCCCCTTGTAACTTTACAGTCCCCTTTCTCACCTCCTTCTCCATGTGCTCCTTACAGTGCCTCACCTCCTCGCGCACTCCTCCGACCTCCTCACTCACTCCTCTTCTGATCTCCTCTCCCATCACTTGCATCTCCTGCCCAGCTGCCATCCTCATCTGCTCCATTTCCTCCCTGTGAGCATCCAGTTTGGTTTCTACCCCCATTCTGACCCCCTCTATCTGCTGCCCCATTTGGTTAACTTCCCTTTCCGCTTGGTCCCTCATGTCCCTCAATTTGCCTTCCATACTGTTTTCTAACCCCATTAACCCATTTTTCACCCCCTCTAACTGATTCTCCTGGGCAGCCATTCTGTTTTCCACCCCCGTTAACCCCTTTTTCACCTCTTTTATCCCGTTGTCTAACCCCTCACCGGTACCCCTCGCTTCGTCCCTCATTACCCCTATTTCGTTTCCCATTACCCCTAATTGGCCCTTCAATCGCTCACTCTGAGCATCCATCCGGTTCCCCATTACCCCCATCATTCTGCTTTCCATTTCTTCGCTATTCTGGGCCATAAGGGCCTTCATTTGTATGAAAAACAAGTTCCAATCCACCGGGGGCGCTGCCATGGTCGCGGGCGTGGACGCCGTGGCCATCTGCGAGGCGCCATTTTGCGCGCCCGCTACTTCGTGCGTGACGGCGCTATTTTGCGAACCTGCTACCCTCACTGCTTCGCTCTCCTCGCGTCCCTCAATTTGGTCCTGGACCGACCCTGTCTCACTCTCCCCTACCGGACCCCAGCTGTCTTGGTCTGCCATAGCGCGACTTTCAAAATTCGGGTTTTTATTTTCGTAAAACAAATTCAAATTTCGCCGTTATAATTTCGCGCGGGAAACGTGCTCCGAATCGATTCTACTTGTTACAAATTTGGGCCTAATAAATTTAGTCCCGGGTTCGAATTCCACTCCTCGACACCAATTGTTACAGACGTGGCTTAGATGTTATTTACCGAGCGGTTTTGGTATGACCACGTCTGCACAAGTTACCCGATTATACTCGAACGTCGACTAATCGCGCTACGCTAGGTCAATAAAGGCAATAAAGGAAAAGGACACACGGCTGGGTTTCAAATGACACGACACCCAGGGTTCAGTTCTCAAGACCTCCGGAGGAGATTATATTCGTTCGGAAGGTCAGATTACAGGGACGAGAGGTACAACATAGAAAGACAAGCACTTAGACACAATCTTATATTATTCCCAACAGACGACAGATAAACGGGACAAAGCTGACTCACACGGGGTTTGATGGCTAGGAAAGCGGGTATCGATGGCTCAAGGTGCACTCTTGGCTCAAGGACAGGGTCGACCCGGTCCGGTCTAGAGATGCGGGGAGGTCGCAGCGCTCGGATGGCGTCTTGTCTGCTCAAGCTGGGGGCGCATCTGACGTCACATCCGGCGCGGGGCCGCGTATATCCGGCGGGGAGTGACACGCCCTCGGCTCGTTAGCTCCGCCTCGTGGAATCGGCACGTTGCTTCTCATTGGGTGCGTGTGTGAAGAATCAGCTCTTCGTTTGCAAAAGAAGTCCACAATAGCCTGGAATGGCGCAGTTTTTTATTAAAGCCAACTTATACGGATCCGGAGGAGACCGACGTCTACAGCAATCTACAGCAAGAACATGCCACGTCAAGCCTTCCTGAAAACACATTGATTCCCAGTCCATTTATATAGGGACACGTTTTATCAGGAAATCTCCGAGGGAACAAACAACACTGGGAGAGGTTCCTCCCACCGTTATCATTCGGGGGAGTCAGCCCGTCCTTATCATTTGGACCAAATGTTTCTCTGGGCTCCGAGAAAACAGAACTGTAACTCACAAAGAGAAGAGTGTATGCTTAGCCAAACAAACCCATATATTTTATGGGTTTGTGTACATGAGTAATCCAAAGCATGTTTATACAGAGTCATGCGTTGCTGAGATTAAAACAAAATATATATAGTTAACGATAGGTTCATGTCATTCTACTTGCATTACGCAAAAACAAGCGCATGTGGGCGTGGTTTTATGACCAGCCTTGAAAAAAGCACACGTATACCATTGTCCGGCATGACCTCATTTTAAACCTTTCCTCATCCAAAACTAAAACGAAGCAAAAACCCTTTATTTACTTTATGAAATAGCATTTTTAGACATCATATAAATCATAACACATTAGCACCCAACGTCTATAACTGAACTTTAGGCAATAACAAATCTACTACTTGACACGTGCGGGGGGGTTACCGGCTCCGCCCTTGACGAGGAGCTGACAAGGAGCCCCTTTGTGGTAACCCCGTGGAGCGCATGGTCTGGAGCGCGTTGTCTGGAGCGCATTGTCGATGGCGGCTAACCGAGCCGGTGGGAGGACGCACACTCCCCCCCCCCCCCGCGCAGCGCCGTGCCCCTCTGTTGTTGTAGACGGGGAAGAAGATGGGAGGAGGTATGGGAAAGGTCCTAAACTCACTACTGGTGCCATATAATCACATTCTGGTGCAACGAAGAGTCATAATTAATGGAAACGAGGCCTTAACTGACATAGACTAAGAATAACTAGCAAGATGTCCGAAAGTTGTCTACGTGTGGTGCGGTGGACCTGGGCACGACATTTAATGGGGGAATAAGGGGAAGGTCGGCTCTACTGATTGTTGTTTACAGACAATGGGACTAGGGAATGGGGGATTGGGGATAGTTGGGGAGTATTGGGGAAATAGGGGAATATTTACAAGCGGATATGGAGGCCAAATTCCATATTCGCAACAATATATATATATATATATATATATATATATATATATATATGTCAAGTAGTAGATTTGTTATTGCCTAAAGTTCAGTTATAGACGTTGGTTGCTAATGTGTTATGATTTAAATGTTGTCTAAAAATGCTATTTTCATAAAGTTAATAAAGGGTTTTTGCTTCGTTTTAGTTTTGGATGAGGAAAGGCTTAAAATGAGGTCATGCTGGACAATTGTATACGTGTGCTTTTTTCAAGGCTGGTCGTAAAACCACGCCCACATGCGCGTGTTTTTGCGTAAACCTATCGTTGACCATATATATTTTGTATTAATCACAGCAACGCATGACTCTGTATAAACATGCTTTGAATTACTCATGTGAACCCATATATTTGCTCTGGGCTTATCTGGCCAAGCATGCACTCTTTGTGAGTTACATTTCTGTTTTCTCGGAGCCCAGAGAAACATTTGGTCCGAATGATAAGGAAGGGCTGACTCCCCCGAATGACAGGGCGGATGACGGTGGGGGCTTGGCCCACCGGGGAGGAACCTCTCCCAGTGTTGTTTGTTCCCTCGGAGATTTCCTGATAAAACGTGTCCCTATATAAATGGACTGGGAATCAATGTGTTTCCAGGAAGGCTTGACTTGGCATGAGACTGGCTCTTGCTATAGATGTCTTGGCTTCTTCCGGATCTGTATAAGTTGGTTTTAATTAAAAAGCTGCGTCATTTTTCAGGCTACTTGTGGACTTCTTTTCCAAACGAAGAGCTGATTCTTCACAGATGGTACCAGGAGTGGGGTCAGCACCGGACGACGGGAAACGGAGCCCGAGGGACAGGAGGAAGGCTGCCTGAGGCGCGCCGGCACGTGGATTTGATTAAAGGTGGGAGTTGTTTTATATCAGAGGGCTATTATTCCAAATTCGTACCTTCCTCCCTCAAGCGGGCTTAGTCTCCTTGTCTTCCGCGATGCCTGCACTCGAACAGAGATTGTAAGTAAAGGCTCATTTTAGGCCTCAGAATGACGTAGCTTTGTTAAAGCCAGGATAAACAAGTAAGGACTTAACAGTAAGCTTAAAGTTACAGTTAGCACCAGGAGGGGAAAATGAGGTCGGACAGCCATATAGGCTGAAGCCAGGTGGCCAAGATTTTTCCAGGAAGGAACAGCCCAGAGACAAGATGGGGTATGCCATTGCATGCCAGGGAACGAAGGACTGTGGCTAACTTAGATAGAAGGCCATAGGAACATAGAGGTCCAGATAGAAACAGGCCAGGACCTGGTGGACAAGAGAAAATAAATAAGCTCACAGGAAATGGGCCAGGTGGCCACAGGGTGAGAAGGACAGGAATGGTTTTTGAAATATTGAAATTTTAAGCATTGCAGCTATAGTTATTGAAGCTACAGGACAGAGGACAATTAAGTAAGCAGTTAAACAAGTAAAACAGCGAGTGATGCCGCTGGACCAGATACCAGACCAAGACCCCCCACCCCCCCAAGACCTGAGCTCAGTCCCGGGGCTCTAGGCAACACCCCCCACCCCCCCAAGACCTGAGCTCAGTCCCGGGGCTCTAGGCAACACCCCAACACCCCGCCCTGCCTTCCCTTTTTTCACCTCAACCAACCCCCGTCCAACCCGTCCCAAAAATCCTTTTCCTGGAATGAGAGACGTAACATGAATGAGCAAAGATTGTTTGGGAGTGGCTGGAGAAAGGCATGATTTGAGTCGATCTGAGTTTCGCGCGAAGTCTGGGAGACTTCTATGAGTATATGAATGAGGAATGAATGTATATTGGGATGTTAATTGACGTGTGTATCTAGCCAATGTATTTGTCTGTATGACATATGCAAAGCAGAGGGTTTCGGTGTGAAGCTTTGTAAGTGATCTGCTCGACGTGCGGGAAATTCAGGCCGGGAATGTCCATTTTAGCGTCTATCCGAGAGAACAGGCGAGGTCCTGAACTGAGTCCGGATTTTCATCTGTTTGGGAGTTGTTTGGGAAGCGAATTGATATAAATCGGGTCAGGAAAGCACTCGGAGTGCCCTTGTCGATCTACTGTTGATATGAAGCGGGTTCTTGGAGATGGTTGCAGGATGGGCTGCTTTGTCTTTCGAGCGGCAGCCGGACGGAGGTTTGGAGTTTGTGGAACTGGAGGTTCAGAATTCGAATCAATATGTGTGTTTTACTTGAATTGAAGAGTTCATTCAATGGCAGATATTGTGGATTGTATGTGTGGGGTAGGCCTATATTCCTGAGGCAGCTCACCTTTAGGATGATGATGTCACATAGTGCATTTTGGGTCAGAGAGGTGGAGCGTCGGAGATCCTGTTTTTTGCGATGTTTACGAGCTAGGGATGAGTTCTGACAGCTCAATGTTCTGACAGCTCACTACATGTCAGGTCGCAGATTTGTTATGACAGCTTTTCGCACTTTGTTATGACAGCCGACTGCATGTCCCAACGTGAGGTAAACCCCGCCGCGAACGCGAATAGAGCGGCGTGCAGGGAGTGTTGGGATTCGTGTGGAGGCACGAGGGTGCGCGCCAAGACGGGGGGCGGCGTGGCGTCGTCGCGTTGAGATGGTTGTGCCAGGTCGATCGGCGATCTCTGAATTTAAATCGGATTTTTGTCATGTGTGTTGTGAAATTAAACGTCTATCCGAGAATCCTGGCAATGTTCGTTTAATTAAAGTGTGGTACAAACCTGTGTTTCCGCCGTGCGGCTCCGTGGAAGTTAGAGTAGAGTTATTGGGTGTTCAGACAGGAGCCGAGCGAGCCGCGAGTCACGGGTATGCTGTATGAGATTTGCTCAGAGTGCCGGCGATAACTCGCCCACTCTCAGAGGAGGATGTGTGCCCAAATGCATTGTGGGTCATTTCGACTTTGCTGGATGTCGGACGTTCATGTCAGACGAGCCATGTCGGAATAGTGGCCGGCTGCGACATATATGCCAGGCAATGTCACAGGACGAATACGTTATTTATAAGATGGATAGATGGATGGATTTATTTAAGATGGCTAAAATAAACGATTTCAAGACAGAGTAATTAATTTCCGGAGCCAAGTTCCAACAGGAAGTCTTGTTCATACAGTAAGGTACAGTGCGGAGTGGCGGCTGGAAGATGCATCGATGCATTTGTGTTGACCAATTCGAAGTTTGACCTTTTAAAGTTTAGTTGACCTTTGTTCGAGATATGCAAGGGAAAGGTCAGAGGTAATTCACTAACCTTGGAAGAACGACAGGCGGAGTCAGTCTACAGGGTGTTGCTTTAACGACAGGATATATAGGACTTAAATCTGGAGAATATCGGGACATTATATTGTGGGTAAAACCAAAATCATGTACATAATTAGTGGACAGAGAATATCGAGTTTTTTGTTGTTGTGGAAGCGTCAGGTACAGTACGCTTGGAATTTAATTTAACCGAGCCGAGTACAGTGACGTGTTCGATCGAGCTGTGGGGATTTGAGATGGATTTGAGTCACGTTAAATGGAGGACATTTGGGAGGATGAAGAGATGCAAGTAACGTGGATTAAATTGTGGTATCACGAGTTGGGTGCCAGAGATATTGTGGTTATTATAACTCACTGATTATAGGGGGCGCCGGGCGCACCGAGTACAGATCGGGTTGCATGATGGAGCACGCATGCATGGATTTTGGCTTTGCGAGGCTCCGGATAGAAATTGGCATTTCGATGCTGTGGATTATATTGTGCCTGCCCGGAAAGGTGATGTCCTGTGCTGGGGCTGGCGACATGCCTCTGTTATTTGTCTGTCTGTCGGTCTGATTGTAAGTCTTTGGTACTGGGAGGGCTAATTGAGTGCTCAGGCGTCATTGTTCCATGGAGGCAGGAGCTGTGAGTCACAAAATGTAAACGGGAACTTTGTGTAACTTTGCACCGGATCCACAAACAGAGAGATGGACAGGACAACAATGGAGTTTATATGAACTGGGTGATGGGCAATAGTGTATGAGTGAGTAATTATGATCTGTTTAAGTGTAAGAGGCGGTGGAGAAGAAAGGGGTGATGAAAAGTTATTTGTTTTAGTGTGAAGTAGGTTGGTTGCTTATTTGTCACAGTAAGATGAGAGTTGTGTTTTTAAGCTTGGTCTTTGAATGAATAGTTGATTGGAAAAGTGATTTTTGATCGCTGATCCGATCTGGTTTTGAATTGTTTTATTTAATTTTGAATTGATTGGAGGTAATAAGGATTTGTGTTGATTTCCTGATTTGAGTTCATCTGGAAACAAAGACAGATGGGATTAATGTGTATATCAGGAACAATTTGGAAAAGAAATATGGATATATGACATTACTAAAATATAACCAAGCAATTGAGAGTTCTTGGGTTAATGGGATATAAATAAATGCATCTACAAGTTGATGGTTTATAAAAATTTAGTTCTGGATGATACTTAAACGATGAACAATGTTGGCAATATACAAAGAATGTGACTTGTTTTTTGGGGGGAAAACATGTGGTTTAAAATTGGTTGGCTAAGTTTTAAAGATGGAGATGTTTCGCAGAACTCTTATGATTATTTATATGAGTGGTGGACTATTCCATGGCGAAGCAATTTTCAGTTTATTGAAAGTTGGATTTATATATATATATATATATATATATATATATATATATATATATATATATTGTAACGGTTTTGAGAAGTGTGTAACGAATTTGAGAAGTGTAACGGTTTTTGAGAAGTGTAACAATTTTGGAGGGAGTGTAACGAATGTAAAATAATGGTTTAATATAACCACAGTAGAAAATAATATACAGATTTGGGACATTTTGTAAACTTTCAAATAATGAGAAGATTCAAAAAATTCATTTTATTTATTTCATGGAAAATATTTGGGTTGCAAGTGGAGAAGCATGGTATGGTATAAAAATAAAGAGGGAGTATCCAGGAAAAAGATGTTCAAGTGAACTTTGTGCTGTGAAAAGAATGTCGAGTTAATGGAAGTGTTTTGTTCGATTAATTTTGTTCAATTTGTGTTCAAATGACCATCGATGTTGGGGGCAAAGTTATGGGTGAATTTGGTGAGTGGTTGTGGGCAAACGAAGATTAATTTAGATTTATCATAGTTAAGTTCGAGGAAGTTGATTTGAAGCCAGAATTTCATTTGGATGCCAGAAAGGAGAAAGGAGATGCTGAAAGCCAGAAAGGAGATGCTGTTGTCTACTCTGAATGACAGGTGGCGGTATCCAGGGCGCTGAGGAGTTTGTTCACGTTGTAAAGTTTGTTTATTTAGTTTGTTTATTGTAGAGAAGAGTGCTTTTGGGATTCCGGAGCCAGAGTGGATAATTTGAGAGTAGTAGGTGGTCCATGTGAAGCTTGGGAGTGAACTGATTTGGGTTTAATAGGCACAAGCTGGTCTAAACAGGGTGAGGAGGATGGCGTGATTGATGATGTCAAAGGAGGCGTTGAGGTGAGGAGGATGAAAATGTTGAGGTTGCCGGCATCAGAGGAGAGAAAAGGTCGCTGGTGATTTTGAGGAGAACAGTTTCAGTACTGTGGCTGGAGCAGAATCCGGATTGGGATGTTTCATACAGGTTATTGGCAGAGTGGTGATGTTTGAGTTGAGTGGCCACAGCACGTTCCAAAACTTTTGACAGAAAGGGTAGGTTGGAGATGAGTCTGAAGTTATTTAGGGTGTCAGGGTTTAGTCCAGGGTTTTTCCAAAATGGGGGTGAAGTTTCACGAGTTTTTGGGGAAATCGGTATGTGAAGCTGGATTAAGTTGGAACTGCTTGATGAGCCATGGAGATGGATTGGGTTTTGTTGTTGGTTGTCTGGGAGTTCGGTTGTTGCATTGCCAAAGGTTTCTGTGTGGTGGACACACTCGTTGGCTGTTGTCTTGTGTGACGTGGATGGAGATGTATGTGGCTGTGTGTGGCTGCCTGGAGTCGGGAAGACGGCTACAGTGGTTGATATTGGTTGTGGATCGTCCGGGGTGCTTCGATTTGCATAGGGGGTGAAGATTGGGATATTACATTATTTTAAGTAAGTATTGGTATGAGTAATTACATAAGTAATTATGAGTTATTATGAGTATTAGTTATGAGTAAGTGATTATTTTAGTAAAGTTACATGTTTCGCTGTGTTGTGGATCTGGGGATAAGCTAGTTTGATGGGTACCCTGGGGTCTTCGGCGTGTCTATGTGTTTGGCTGTCTGTCACACCGGACTCTTGAATGGGTTTTCATGAGACGAATTTCAGATATAACAGTGAGAATCTATTTTGAGCGAATCACAGTGGGTGAGGAAAACATTGTGTGTGACCAGACACCAGAACTGACCAGAATTGAAATTGGAAGAAAACCAGGTTATTTCTATTATTTGTTTATTCGTGAAAATAAATAAATAATAGGGGGAGGTTAGGGGAGGTTAATGGTGGTTTGTTTGTGTTAATGGAGGTTAATGGTGGTTTGTTTGTGTTAATTCTAGTTGAAACTCTCGCTGAAGTAATTTTCGTTTATTTTTATTTTTTGATTCGATTTGAGAGTTGAGATGATTGATTTTTTATTAATTTTATAATTTTATTTTTATTGATGTTGGAAACAGGTAATGGGATGCTGAGAGAAGGATTGAATTTAATTTGAATTGGACTGGATTAAATGGGATTGAATTTAAAAATTGAATATTGGATAAAATTGGATCCACTTGAAAAAAAGTGGATTAGGAAATTGGAGAAAAGGTGTTCTATGAAACTATGAATTGAATGAATTGAATCTATGAATTGGAGACCTGTAGACCAGGCGCTCCCAGGAGACTTGTGGACCAGGTGTTCGTGGAGCACTTCACCTGCAAGAACGCCTTGGAACCAAGGTGGAAGGGACCAGTCCAGGTGTTGCTGACTACACCAACGGCAGTCTTTTGCGAGGGCAAGACCTCGTGGATCCACGCCACGCACTGTAAGTTGGCCATACAAGCACCAGACACTACACCACAGCAACCACAGTAAGGATGGGCCTAATCATAGGTACAATACTATTGATAGCGACAGCAGCTAGGGGAAACTCCGATTCCAATAGATGCGAAAACGAAACCCGACACCTCACCGTAACATGGGGACAAAGAGTATCACTACCATGTTTCGAACAGAAAGCCCTGCACACAAATTGGGTGAACATAAATTGGCTAGCACTGTCGGCAGGGCCTGGACGCGTTGGCATGGTACTACAAAAGCAACGAGAGTTCCGGGAAGACGGGCAAGCTAGCATTAAGACCTTGGCCCAACCAGGATACCAATGGGGAACCCCTGATTTTAAGCTACAAACACGCACACGCCTAGGGAAAGACATGACCATGCAGGTCCGGTGCAGCGTCTGGACCCCTGGCGCGGCCGGTGGCGAAAGGAACTACATACCATGCATCGAATACATACTCACGCCACAACCCCAGAATAAGGCCCCAAAGAAGGGTGAAAACACATATTGGAAAGTGGCCAGGGAAGTGGCAACAATTCAAAATAGGACACACTGCTGGTCGTGCATGCACTTTCCCCAAGCAGGCACCACAGGAATACACATGATAGTGCTACCTCTGTCCCTCAATGACCTCTGCTCACAACCTATCGATTCCCCATGTTTAGTCACCACGCTGGAAAGAGAAGGGGTTGACAACGGCAAGAGTTGCAATCGACAATTTAATTATCGCCCGTCAATGATTGCCCATGTGGCCGAGAGGCCTGCCCCCGTCTGGGTCAAACCACAGAAAGGGAGGGTCTGCCTCCAGGGTTCCGGCCACTTGCGTATGGGAGAATCAGAATGCGCCTACACTCTCCCCGGGAAGCTGGGACAAGGGAGCTCGGGGATTACATTACGAATAGTACTGCAAGATAAACACAACCACAACATAACGGCTATAACATTCTCTAGGGGGGTTAGTAGGATTAATGGGGTGGTAAAGGGACTCCAGTGCTTATCCACCCACCTGGTCCCACCCCATGGGACAATGTTTATATGCGGCGACAAGGCTTACCCCTATTTACCAAATAATTGGGGGGGCACATGTTATCTGGGTTCAGTTCTTCCTGACGTTGAGATACTGGATGAGCTAGACCCAAAGTCCTTGGACAGGCGTTATAAGAGGTCAGTCATGAACGAAGATGGAACCACTAAACTACACGGGAGTCTATGGGAAAAGGTGTTTGGTTTCTTCTTCCCAGGAGCGGGCACAGTCATGGATAGTTTCCGGATAGATAAATTGGCTTTGGCCCTAGAAAAGGTGGCAAACGACACCGCTACGGCTCATGACATACTATTGGACACGGTAATTCACATGCGTACAATGGTGATGCAGAAGTGAGACTAAGGGAAACTAGCCACGCCCTGACGATCGATCGGATCGCGCGCGAAAATTCTTATACATTTAGCTGGCTCACTGACTGGTTCCAGGGATGGACGGGCACCATAGTGAAGTGGTTATTGACCGCACTGGCTGTGATAATCGGGGTAGTAATTTGGGGGGCACTAATGAAATCTCTAGTCCTCCTCTGTATGAGAAAGTATTTTACAGGATGGAAAGTGAAGAAGCCGCCGACAACGACTATGGCTCTGACCACAGAGGCCGTCGACCTGAATGGGTCCTTCAACAAGGCAGTTGCGACCGGCGCTCCAGAAATTGCATTGAATTTTGTAATGACTGTGATACTTGTGCGGATCCCATGTGGGAACTGGCTGCTGCCTGTAACGGTGTATGTGATGACTGTGATACTTGTGCTATAAACCCCTTGCGTGTACTGGCTAACGCTGCTTATGTATTACAAGCTGACAGCTGCACGCCCCCTTTAAACCCAACTATGGATCTGATTGCGACGCTGGGTCTGGCGGTCGAGGGACCCGACGAGGATATCCTAGACCCGCAAGCCGACCAGGCGCCCAAGGGAGACTTTGACATAAAGGAAGTTCCTCTCTTTGCTTCATATGTATTAAGTTCAAATGCTTCAAGTGAATCGGATTTTTACGCTCTGTACCCTGACCAGGAAATTGAGACACAAGATACTGACAATATTATGTATTCCCCAGAACAGCAGCACGTGAGGGACCTCATGGGCATGATCGTTGATTAACTTCGAAGATCTGCAAGGACTGGGTCTGCAAAGGGTGGGGGGAGCAAGTTCCGCAGGGGAGGTGGTGGCCCTCTGGCGGAGCAGAACCTCATCTGGACCAGACCTCTTCGTTGTGGATCCGAAACGTTAATGGACTTTCATGTTCTGAGCCCTCAGGCTCCGAGCACGCACCACACGACACGTTCGCCAAATGCACGGGCGAGGCGCTTTGGGCGCACGATATGCCCTTGGGAGATACCCGCATTACACAATTATTTTTTCAATACCCGCATTACACAATTATTTTTCAATAAAGCCCGATGTGGCACGTTGTCTCTTAAGATACTTTGTCTCGACGAGACAAGAGGAAGGAATGTCAAGTAGTAGATTTGTTATTGCCTAAAGTTCAGTTATAGACGTTGGTTGCTAATGTGTTATGATTTAAATGTTGTCTAAAAATGCTATTTTCATAAAGTTAATAAAGGGTTTTTGCTTCGTTTTAGTTTTGGATGAGGAAAGGCTTAAAATGAGGTCATGCTGGACAATTGTATACGTGTGCTTTTTTCAAGGCTGGTCGTAAAACCACGCCCACATGCGCGTGTTTTTGCGTAAACCTATCGTTGACCATATATATTTTGTATTAATCACAGCAACGCATGACTCTGTATAAACATGCTTTGAATTACTCATGTGAACCCATATATTTGCTCTGGGCTTATCTGGCCAAGCATGCACTCTTTGTGAGTTACATTTCTGTTTTCTCGGAGCCCAGAGAAACATTTGGTCCGAATGATAAGGAAGGGCTGACTCCCCCGAATGACAGGGCGGATGACGGTGGGGGCTTGGCCCACCGGGGAGGAACCTCTCCCAGTGTTGTTTGTTCCCTCGGAGATTTCCTGATAAAACGTGTCCCTATATAAATGGACTGGGAATCAATGTGTTTCCAGGAAGGCTTGACTTGGCATGAGACTGGCTCTTGCTATAGATGTCTTGGCTTCTTCCGGATCTGTATAAGTTGGTTTTAATTAAAAAGCTGCGTCATTTTTCAGGCTACTTGTGGACTTCTTTTCCAAACGAAGAGCTGATTCTTCACATATATATATATATATATATATACATACATACATACATATATATATATATATATATATATATATATATATATATATATATATATATATATATATATACTGTATATATATATATATATATATATATATATATATATATATATATATATATATATATATATATATATATATATGTATATATATATATATATATATATATATATATATATATATATATATATATATATATATATATATATATATATATATTGCTACGGTTTTGAGATGTGTAAAGTGAGCTTAATAAAGGTTAAAGGTTTGCCCCCCATAGATAGTCACACGTGCAACATGTAGCCTCATTTGTAGTGTAGTTATGTCTTAGTATATGTGAGAGCAGGCCCCTTCCAGTGTTAATCCTGTGTTGTGTAAAGACAGGAGAATAGGTCCTACTCCGGCAAACCATCCTACCTTGGTAGGCGGAATCCATTTTGCTGCCCTTTGCTCACTCACTAGTCAAGTTAATACAATGTAGGCCTAAAAGGGTGGGGCCGGCGTTGAGGTCGGGGTGGAGTCGAGGCAGAGCGGCGAGGCGATGACGGTAAGCATGAGCTGCCAATCAGGGCTCACCGCGTGTGGCTGCAGCACTGCGTCACAGGGCGTGGTTGGAACGTTCGATCGGGCTAAGAGGGTTGGCAATAAAACCGATTGCGCGAAGCCCCCCACCTCAGTAATGAGAAGGGAGAGGCGCTTGGTCAGTTATGAGAAGGGAGAGGCGCTTGAACAGTTTTTGAGGGGAGAGGCGCTTGAACAAGTTATCAGCCCATAAGAGCAATTGAGCCACCAAGGACTCGCGTGCACACAGCAGTTGCAGAGGACTGGCAGAGGAGAGAGAGGACGTGCAGGAAGAGGACTGCATCGCTCGCACTGTATGAACTTGGTCACGAGAGGACTGGCAGAGGAGAGAGAGGACGTGCAGGAAGAGGACTGCATCGCTCGCACTGTATGAACTTGGTCACGAGAGGACTGGCAGAGGAGAGAGAGGACGTGCAGGAAGAGGACTGCATCGCTCGCACTGTATGAACTTGGTCACGAGAGATACGTGGGTGCATCCAGGGCGTTTATAACTTGCGCGGTTCAGCCAAAGCGAGTGAACGAAGCTGCGTAACCGCCCTTTGCCACAAAAGCCGTCCCTGCCGTTCACCCCGATATATCACCCTTGCTTGAGAGACACGCGGCGTGGCCTTGTCTTCGCCTACCTCCATCTGCGCGGACGTGCCGGGGACCATGGAGAGCCGGACGAGAACCACCCTTGGACGCGCTGGAGAACACCGGACCATCTGCAATCCCCATGTGAGTGTGTCAGATGGGCCCGTTGTCTTTGGGTATTAAGAATAAGACTGTATAAGGATTTCCCTGTGTCTCTTCGTCCTGAGCTGTAAATATGTGCAATAATCATTAAACCTATTTGTTCTTCCTTTCTTCTGAATTCGATCGTTCCCGTGATTTCTCCATTGACTAAGCGTGGCATGAATAAGATCGCTCCAATCGGGTTCCACTATCTATAACTGCGCGGATCACGTGTACGCAAACTGTTTGGCGTATTCCAACCACACATGGTTTGTGCGAGGCTTGTTTCCTCGCTTCCAGGGCAGCGCAAGTACTTAGGTACGAGCGAGAATTTGGTCCCGAAACCCTATTTGGCGCTGTCCGGAAGGGACGTAATAGGTCTCGGGTCGCGCCAGGTCAGTAAAGGCAAGGGGATTAATCCCCCTTTGATAAGGGAGAAGGCCGGTGACAGAACCATAACAATATATTGTTACATTTATGGGGGGTAGGCAATGGAATACCTGAGGCCAGGTAGGATTGTATAGGGTTGTGTGCTCCGTATGTCATGTAGTCCACCTTCATGTCCTCAAGTCAGGCCGGATGTCACGTAAGGTTGTGTATTATTAGTCTCCATGCGAGGGGTGGAGCTATGCTAATTAGTTAGGGTATAAGGTAAGTTTCCCTGTATGGAAATTGCCTCTTTGGTTTTCCCCTTGTTCCTTAGGACACTTGCAACACCAGCCATGCACTCAGAACCTATACTAAATACACTAATTAAAGCTACCAGATGCGGACATTCGAACGTTACCACTGACGCCACCAGCCGAGTCATCACAAGGGCCTGCCTGGAGGGGCCATGGGGCCCCGCCCCGAGAGGTGATGATTGGTCGTGGCCGTGGAGCGATGCGATGGCACTCGCTGATTGGAGCGTGTGCAGATGTCATCAGAGAACGTTCGAGACGAGGAACAAAAAGGACATGTCCTGGCATTTTCCCTCTCTTGACTCTGGGTTTCATAGCGTGCAGTCACACGTTTCTCTCTTGGGTTGGACATTCATAGTGAGCTGTCGCATTTTCTCTCTTCTGGTTCAGACATGCATCGCGTGCGGTCACAGTTCGTGCTCGCTCTTGGTTCATGGCTGGCATCGTGAGTGGTCGCGGTTTGTCTCCCTCTTGGTGGTGGCATTCATGCGCTCACTCTGTTCCTGACTGCATGGAGGGGCGGACACATCCCTTCTACTGATCCCGGGGGTGCTGGCTTCGTGACGGCTGTGTGCCATGCCATGTGTGCCGGAGAGACCTTGGTGCTTTGTGGAGCGTGGGATGAGAAAGGATCGAGAGCCTGAGCACTTCACGTTGACGGCTGGCGGTGAACGGACTTGTCGCCAAGCGTGTTTTCCCACGCAGGGACACGGGATCTTTGACCACCCCGGACAGTCATAGATGCCAGGTGGAGTGCGGGCAAACACATAACACACACATTTTTACTTAAGTTCATTTATTTCTCCCTGTGTCTGTAGTTGAGTCTATATGGAGGCACATCAAGTAGGAATTTAGTGTCATTCTTTTTATTGTGGAGCGTGGTCTCCCTCTTGGAGGAGCGTGGTCTCCCTCGCTCCTCCCCTCCTAGACTCCCCTCTCACCCCTCCTCTTCAAAGCATCCTCCCTGCTTCTTCCCCCTTCCAACTTTCACCTTCATCTCCCCAAACCTTCTGCCTCGCTCTTCCCCCTCCACAAATAACACCTCACTGTGCCTCACCCAATCTCCATCAAACCTTTTGTCCGCCCCATTCTTCCCTTTCTCCAAGCTATTCTGAAATCTCTGAAATCTCTGACACACCTTCAACAGCTCTCCCTACCTCTTCCTCCTCTTCCACATCTTACCCTACCCCTCCCCCCCCCCTGTTCTGGACCTGATGCTCCCCCTTCCTCTTCATTAACGGTATGGACCTCAAACATCCGGGGCCTTCGCTCAAACTTGACTGACCTCTCCATACAGGTTGCTTCTGACAAACCAGATGTGATCTGCTTAACAGAAACTTTCCTCCTTCATGATGTCTCTGATGCCTTGGTATCTCTCCCAGGTTACTCCCTCCTCCGGTATGATAGACCTGAGCCTCGTCCTGGAGGTGGGGTTGCTATCTTTATAAAAAAACTCTCTTCCTCACTCGCCCTCCACTGCCCTCTCTCCACCTCACCCCCAGGAATACCTTTGGCTTCGGCTTCCACTTCGCTCCCACCTTTTGTTCATATGTGTGTTGTACCGTCCACCAAACAGCGATGACTCCATCTACATCTCACTGTCTGATAATATGGACCAACTTCTATCTACCCATCCCAACTCTCTCTTCCTCATATGTGGTGATTTCAATTGTCACCATGCCAGTTGGCTGGGTGTGGGTACCTCTCTCACCAGCCATGGCTCTTCAGCAAAGGACTTCTGCGACTCACTGGGACTGACACAATCTGTCAATTTCCCGACCCGGATCTCAGTCAACGGAGCATCTTCTCTTCTGGATTTGGTTATGACAAACTTCCCTGAAAATGTCTGCTGCTCTTCTTCTGCTCCAATCGGCTCATCTGATCATGTGCTTGTCAAAGTGGACATCTCTCTGACCATTCTCAGAGAGCCTCCTCAGCGTCGACGAGTCTGGCATTTCACTCAGGCCAACTGGCACGGTCTTCAAGCAGCCATCAATTATCTGGACTGGTCTCCCATCTCTACCGCCTCTGACATCAACTCATCCTGGGAATTCTTTCAAAGTAAATTGCTCTCTCTCATGCACAGATTTATACCATCTCGTCTTCAGTTGTCATACCCTTCCTCCCATCCATGGTACACGGAATCTTGTGGTGAGGCTGTTGCCCTGAAACAACTTGCTTTCGTCTCCTGGAAAGCAAATCCAACGGAAGGAAATCTCATCTCCTTTCACAAAGCCCGAAACAAGTGTGTGTCCACCCTCAGGAGAGCCAGGAAACAATATCTCACCATTCTCAAGACCGAACTCTCTTATCTGTCTCCCTCTTCCAAATCCTGGCGGCGTCTGGTCAAATCTGTTTCTGGTGTTTGTTCCCCCTCCATCCCCTCCCTCACCTCAAACGGCTTAACAGCTGACTCCGCACGTGAAAAAGCTGAATGCCTCAACTCTGTGTTTGCCTCTAAATCTTGTGTCCCAAACCCATCCCTCTCTGTACCCACCGTACCCAGTCGTACCCAGCTGCTCCTGGACTCTGTGTCCTTTCCTCCTGACAAGGTGGAAAAGTTTCTGTCAACCCTCGACTCTGATTCTGCAACTGGTCCTGACGGCATCAGCCCACGGGTCCTAAAATCATGTTCTTCTGCTCTTTCACTCCCTCTTTCTGTTCTCTTCACCCTCTCTTTTGCTCAAGGTCATCTGCCATCTGCTTGGAAATCAGCCAACATCACCGGTTTGCACAAAAAAGGTGCAAAAACAGATCCCAGCAACTACAGACCAAGCAGCCTTCTCCCAATTATCAGCAAAGTCATGGAATCCATCATTGCTTCAGATATTAAATCTTTCCTCTTCTCCAATGGCTTGATCTCTGATCATCAATTTGGTTTCAGACCTGGTCACTCTACTCTGGACATGCTGCTTCTGCTTTCTCAACAATGGATGGAGGTCCTCAACGCCAAACAGGAAATTAGAGCTGTCTTCCTTGACATTTCACATGCCTTCGATACGGTCCGGCACCTTGCTCTGCTCACCAAACTCTCCTCCTTTGGTATCCATGGAAATCTCCACGCATGGCTGGCGGACTTCCTCTCTGGTCGTAGTCAACGTGTGGCCCTGAATGGGTTTCTCTCATCTCCTCTTCCTGTTCAGGCTGGAGTTCCCCAAGGTAGTGTTCTGGGCCCTGTGCTTTTTCTGGTCTTCATCAATGATCTCTCTGACTCTCTTGAAAATCCTCTCTATCTCTTTGCTGACGACTCTACTCTCTGTCGCTCCATTCCTCATCCCTCAGATCGGCAGTCTGCAGCCTCCTCACTCTCTCCAGACCTGGACAAAATCACAGACTGGTCAAACAAGTGGAACATGTCTTTCAATCCTGACAAATCTCACACTCTTACAATGTCTCTCCGAAAGGACCGACTGGACAACCCTCCCATCTACTTTCTCAACAATCCTCTCCAAGAAGTTCTGTCGCTCAAGCTTTTGGGTCTCACTATCTGCCATGATCTTTCTTTGGAAAACCACATTTCCAAGCTGGCCTCCAAAGCCAGTCGCCGACTGGGCATCCTCCGTCGTGCGAAGTCCTTCCTTGGCACACCTGAGCTCCTCACCACATACAAGGCTTTCATCCGCAGCTCAATGGAATACTGTTCCCCCCTCTGGGCTGGTGCTCCTGCCTCACACCTTGCTCGGCTTCACGCTGTTGAGGCCAAAGCTTTCAGAATCATTGGAATCTCCTGCGATGTAGTCAACACCGAGGGCCTTTCACTCACTCACCGCAGGCAGGTTGGTGGTCTTTCTGTCTTCTACCGACTCCTCTCCGGCCTTGCTCCCCCAGCTCTCTCTATGCTCTGTCCCCCCAATATTCCTTCAGGTCGCACAAGATCTGCCTGCAACCCTCTTATGGTTAAACTGCCAAAGTCTAGGCTCTCTGCTCACCTTCACTCTTTCATTCCCCTTTTCTCCCGCCTCTGGAACAAACTCCCCCACTCCCTTCAATCCCACTCCTCCCTCCAGGTCTTTAAAACAGCTGTTCACCACCATTTCTTATCTTCCCCCATCGAAAACCTTGATCTTTTCTACCCCCGGTAATTCACCCCAGAGTCCTTGCAGTGTTCATATGTTTTATTCCTCTCCCACCTCCCCCCAAGTCCTCCCGATGTCCCTGCTCTCAAATGTTGTGTTTGTGTCCTTCCCCCTCTTCCCCCTCTCTTTTGTGTCCTTCCCCCTCTCTCCCCATCTTGTCTGCCGCTCCCCTTGTTTTTTGTGTTTTGTGTGTCGGTTTGTCTTTTTGTGTGATTAATGTTAGCTCTTTCACGAGCCTCGATCTTGTATTCAAAAAAAAAAAAAAAAAAAAAATTGTACCGCATTATTTTCATTAAATTATCATTTGTGCCTTTTCAATTCAATTCCTTGTCTTGTCCGTTTATTTGTTGTGGGAATTGGATAACCCCGTGCCGCATCCGTCCTTCTGCCCAGGTCAGCTCGCTGCCCACCACTACACCATCGCGCGTATAAAAGGCACCGCCATAGTTTGGGTGAACGCCTCGGAGTTAAAGCTCGATTGGTCCGTCACCGTCACCCAATGGTGTTAATCTCGGCTAGGTAGGTATATACAGTCACGTGAAAAAGTAAGTACACCCCATGTAAAGTTTTGACTTTTTCAACATATTTCAACATACAGCTATTTGATCTTCATTTCAACAATATTGATAGATAAAGGTGATATAATATAACAAATATCATGAAACATTTACATTTTGTAGTTCATTGTATAATTTAAATAAACATCAATGCAAATTTCGCATGTGGAAAAAGTAAGTTCACCCTTGGCTCTAATAGGTGGTATTGCCCCCTTTGACAGAAACAACCTCAATTAGGCATTTCTTATAACTGTCTACCAGTCTCTGACATCGACTGGGGAGAAATTTTTGCCCACCCCTCCATGCAGATTTCTTTCAGCTGTGCGATGTTTGAGGGGTTTCTTGCATGCACAGCTCATTTCAAATCCCCCCACAACATCTCGATGGGATCTAGATCCGGGCTTTGACTTGGCCATTCAGGAACCCTCCATTTCTTTCTTTTCAGCCATTCCTTGGTGGATTTACTGGTATGTTTAGGGTCATTGTCATGTTGCAAGGTCCACCTTCGGTTGAGCTTCAACTCTCCGAAAGATGGCCTCACATTATCTTCAGGCAGCCTCTGGTACAATGAATAATTCATAGTGGATTATATGATGGTGAGCTTCCCAGGCCCTGATGCAGGAAAGCTGCCCCAAACCATAATATTTCCACCACCATGCTTTACAGTTGGTATCAGGTTCTTGTGGTGAAATGCTGTCTTTGGTTTTCACCAAACATGTCTTCTGGTACTGTGGCCAAATAGCTCTACCTTTGACTCATCTGTCCAGAGCACATTGTTCCAGAAGTGCTGGTCGTTGCCTAGGTGTTCATTGGCAAACTTCAGTCTTGCCCTGATGTTCTTTCTGGACAGCAAAGGTTTCCTCCTGGCACACCTCCCATGTAGATCAAATTTGTGCAGCCTCTTTCTAATGGTAGACTCGTGCACTTTGATATCAACAGTGGCAAGAGCTACCTTTAGGTCCCGTGATGACATTCTGGGGTTCTTAGAAACTTCTTTCAGCATCTTGCGGTCTGCTCTCCGGCTGAACTTGCTGGGGCGGCCTTGCCTGAACAAGTTGGCAGTTGTTTGGAATCTTCTCCACTTGTAGATGATCTTTCACACAGTCGAATGATTGATCTCAAATTGTTTGGAGATCTTTTTAAATCCCTTCCCAGACTCGTAGGCATCTATAACCTTCTTTCTGAAGGGCTCAGAGAGCTCTTTTGATCTAGGCATGGTGACGCCGCACACTTCAACAACAAAGAGCAATCCAAACTAAATGTCTGAGGTTTAAATAAGACAGGTTCCTTCAAGATCCTCTCTAACAATGTTCTAATCATTTGCACCTGAGCTGGCACACCTGATTCTAATTTTACGTATTTGAAGTAGTGATAAACGTAGGGGCGTACTTACTTTTTCCACATGTGAAATTTGCATTTATGTTTATTTAAATTATACAATGGACTACAAAATGTAAATGGTTCATGATATTTGTTATATTGTATCACCTTTATCTATCAATATTGTTGAAATGAAGATCAAATAGCTGTATATATATATATATATATATATATATATATATATATATATATATATATATATATATATATATATATATATATATATATATATATATATATATATAGTGAGACATATATTTATATACAGTGAGAGATATATATTTATATCGGTTAGGGTGCCGGCTTGGGATCCTAGGATGTCAGCCTGTCATCCTTCCGAGGTCGGCAAATTGAGTACCAGTTCACTGTTAATTCCCTGTGTGTCGCAAGAGGCGACTAACAGGGTTGGTGGCAGGAAGAGCATCTGGCCATAAAACATTGCTTCAAAAAAGGGAACGATGGTGACCAAAAAAGGCCAACCCCCGCTTTGTGGGGAAAAATGGCCTTAAAAGCTGGTTTGTATAATATGTGTATAATATGTGTGTATGTATATATATATATATATATAAACAGATGTTTGGTACTACAGAACTTTAATATACAGGTAAACAAAGACGACATAATGACAATAACACCGAAACTTTTCGTGCTGCACTCTTCAAGGTGATTCACAGCAAAGAGACCGGAAGTGATGATGACTAGTGCATTAATAAGCATGTCTAAGTCATTGCGACGCCGATTGGTTCTTCAGTCATGACATAATTGGTGTTCTGAACGCCCATTTGTTGACACAGCCCCCTCAGTTGCCGGACTGTCCCTGGCTCCTATTGGCTGGAGTGGAGTTGTCAGCAATATAAATGGTGCGTCATTGCTGACAACTCCACTCCAACCAATCGGAGCCAGGGTTGTGGTGACTGAGTCAACGTATAACCAATCAGGGTCAGGTTAAACCAAATCAGGTTAAAAAATATATCCAATCAGATCTCACCATCAGTTACAGCAAAGGGCTTACTTTGTGTAGCCTTTGGTGGTTGCAGTCGTGCAGCTTTCTTCAGCTATAAGAGCATGGGAGGATTCGATTTATTTAATCCTAGCCACCTGGGGTAAATTGGCATGACGATAGAAAATGTTCCATATAATTCACCAAATCCTCACAATGGACACGGTTTTGTTTAAGTCGATGATTTGTTCAATCATTGGCGGTCATTGCTTGAATCCATGTCTGCTTTTCTTTTTCTTTTCTTTTGTTGTATACAAGATCGAGGCTCGTGTAAGAGCTAACATCAATCACAAAAAAAACAACAAACGGACACACAAAACATACAAAAAAGGGAGCGGGAGACAAGATGGAGAGAGAGAGGGAAGCACACAAATACAACATTTGAGAGCACGGACATCGGGAGATCTGTGGGAGGGAGAGGGGTTGGGGGAGGAGGCATGGGAAGGGGGGGGAGGGGAAGGGTGGGGTAAAAAACACATGGAGTAAAAAAAATGGTTGTTGCTTGTTTGCTTTGTTGTTTTGTCGGCTTGTTGTTTTGGCTTGTTTTGTTTTGTTGGCTTGTTCTGTGTGTGTCATGTTTGTCGATGTGTTGGGATGACCGATGGACGATGGTAATGTGGTGACAGAGGAGTTTGTTAAATATGTCTGAACATTAAACAAGTACAAAAACAGAGAGTGTTGAGGTGCTGTATATGTATTTTGTAGCAAGTGAGGGAATTTTGACCGCCATGTTTGTTCTCACCCACCCCCATTCCTCTTGAGAATGCAATAATCGAGTATTTGTCATTTGTCTACTGATGTCTTATAAATAATGCAAAAATACACTGATGTTTGTGTGTGTATTTGTCCATCATGTGATTTATGTCCAAGCTTCGCCATGAGCCATGATCGATACGAAGTACAAATGTGTATACGAGTATATATATCATTAATGTCCAATAATTATTAGATATGTACATGCAATAGGACAATAAGGACACAGTGAGAGCGAGCATTGTCGGTGTCCAAATGTCAGGGCTCGGAGCCAGGTCCAATGGACGCGCGCACGGAACATCCTGCCTTGCTGACCCGAGTGGGAGAGCGCGACAGGCCGCCATTGAGGGCACACAAAGAATGCCTTTTGAGGTGGAAAGCTCGTGGAAAACTGGCTGCGGAACAGCGAACGGACACTCATCCATCTATCTGGTGTGTCTCTCCGAGAGAGGGAACCACATGGGGATGTTCCGAATACAGCGTTGACATTTATTTATTTATTCTACCACCGCCACACGCTTCTCCTCCGCCGCCATTTTGGCCCCCCATTCCCAAACCCCCATCCTCACGTCCTGTCACCCGCAAGGCCACGGGATCACAAACTATGGATCTTTCTCTTGTGTTGCGATAAGATTTCACCCGATCTTCTGCTTTACTGACTTCTGCACAAATTTCGAGGATAATCTATAAACGTTGGTTGTGTTTTGCTGACATTGATCTGTAATTGAGTCGAACCTCCCAAGATCGATAATCACGTGGTCTAAGCAGCCATTACTACTTATTTGAGCAATGACCCTAAGGATGGCTTGCTGGTGTTCCCAATTGAAGTTCTGGCTCCTTCATGATGCTCAGAACTCGGGTTCAAATCCCACATCCTTTTATTTTTTTTGTATGCAAGATCGAGGCTCATGAAGAGCTAACATTGATCACAAAAAGACAAACTGACACATAAAACATAAAACATATGGTAAAGGGAGCGGGAGAACAAAATGGAGAGCAGGGACATCGAGAGATCTGTGGGAGGGCGAGGGCTTGGGGGGAGGAGGCGTGGGAAGGGAGACGGGGTGGGAGAGGTAAAAAAAACACATGGACACTACTGCTAGGACTTCCAGGAAAGAAGTTGGTATTTAAAAAAAGTGGATCTGGGGTGAATTAGCGGGGGTAGAAAAGATCAAGGTTTTGGATGGGGGAAGATACGAGATGGTGGTGAACAGCTGTTTTAAAGACCTGGAGGGAGGTGTGGGATTGAAGAGAGTGAGGGAGTTTGTTCCAGAGGCGGGAGAAAAGAGGAATGAAGGAGTGAAGGTGAGCAGAGAGTCTTTATTTTGGCAGTATAACCATAATAGTCTACTTGCCAGCAATGTGAACCCGGAAATGTTGAGTACCCCAAAGTTTTAAGTTAGAAATGTACAGTATGGGTCCCCAGCACTTAGAAACTGCCGGATGCTAACTTGCATATGTTGGGCAATTAGCAAAATTAGCATTAATAGCATTAACCCGATCAAACATAGGCCTGGGACACGGAAATTTCTGTTTCGCTCTATTGCTCCACTTTTATTCACAGGTATTAGAGGTAACAAAGGCAAGTACCATACCAAACTAGAATAATATGACTATGGGTAAATAATATCCTCAAAATTAAAACACAAGTATACCCAAAATTATCAGAGCTGAAAAATATGTGCACTAGTTACACAACATAAAACTTCCATCAAGAAAGAGCGTCTTGCACTTCTACTACTCTGCACTGTTATAAAGCATATCCTCATCATAAAACTCATCCTCATCGTCTTCATCTTCTTCTCCTGACTCTACATTCTTGTCATATTGCTCTTCTTGCTGTGAGTGTGTGAGTGTGTTGCAACCACTGAACTATAACACTACGTGGAACGGACGGTGCCCGTGATCCGCTGAAGCCACCGACATGTATGGCGCCCCCTATCGTATGCACCCAGAACAATGAATGCCCCCATAGCCTTTGTGGGTAGGTGTAAGTTTTCCAAGATAGATTTTGCCATTATTTTCATCGCAAGAACGTACTAAAAATATTGAATCCATGATTATCAATGTTACACACATGACTAATACTGTAATGTACACTGTACTTGCACAAAATACAAGGCAAAACATGGCTATCAAGGTCGAGTTTAGGTAATTTTGTGGCATACTGTCCATAATTCACACACAAAGCAAATTACAATAAACATGTCAAAAAAAATTAAAGGAAGTGTAGCACAACAAAGCGCTTAAATTGTATCATATACTTCATACATGTACACATACATAGATATAATAGTGAGTAAACATGCATAAATGTCCATGATAGGTACATGAACATTTTCTGTACAGTGTATACAGTAACAAATATGTTGCATTTCAGAAATGAGCTGATGAGAGTGAGGCAAGAACTTTCAACTGTAGTTATACAAATAACAAGGCAAATTACTGTACACAGTCAAGTGTCAAAGCTTCATACTATTAAAAAAATTACCAGTGACAATAATTTTCACTATCATTAAGATCATACATGTCTTTGAAATATCTGGATGTTGTATGCTAATAAAAAAAAAAATCCAATTTATTATCATTTTCTACATAATATAAAGTCCATGTCTACTGATGACGAAACAAAATTGTTTTGGCTAGGAGCTTCCTTACTTTGGGCCCGGTAGCAGCATCTGTTTTTACCCTTCCTAAGTGGTAGAGCTTGATCTGTCCATACCGTGATGCAATTTTCTTGATCAGGCTGTGAATGTGGTTGTTGTCAATTGTAGTATCAAACTGGTGACGGTGCAACTGAGGAAATAAGTTCATGTGGCTTGTGTTCTCCAGAACTGAGGAAGAGATAGCAGATGTCACTCCACGGCCTTGAGGAAGCTTTCCTTGAGTTATTCTTAGAAGTCGCTGGAAACATTTCTCTGTTTCTCTACATACAGATACTACGCTAGCTGATGGCCTCTGCAGCCTCCCGCGATCTTTCATGGTGACAAAGTCATGAGCATTGCCATCAGAAGATGACATTGCATTGGCACATTCCATACAGTCCATATGCAGCCTAAGAGATTTCACAATGTATCCACTGATGTAGTTGACAGCCGCATCCTTATATTCTGATAAGGGCTCAATATGTGGCATGTCACTGTCGTCATGATCTGTCTTGCTGGGTTGTCTGGGAATGAGATCATACTTTCGAGTAATGTTCATAGTTGTGACATCATTGACGCTCTCAGTGTGAAGAATGGCTGTGTCATCACGAAGAATACAGTTCCCAGTGCCATTTTTTATGTGATGTCTCATCAACAGGCGTTTGTATGCAGCTTTGAACTGTCTTGCAGTGGGGTTGTTGTTGAATCCTCCACGTGCTCTGAGGGCGGAAAAGAACAATTCAATGTGATCCTGAGAGAATTTATACGTTAGTAGGTATTTGAGTGGGGCATCGGTTGGTGCGACAAGTTCTTGATACATGTTTAAAATGCTTCTGATGCTAACAACGAAGCCAACAAAACCAGTCTTTCTTGGTCCTTCACACATTTTCCTACCAGATCCATCTTTGAGACCGAGAAGGAAGACTTCAGCATCATGCAATCGTTGTTGAATGGATGCATGGTTGTCCCCTTTCAATGGTGCTTTCAGCCCCCTTCCAAACGGATTTCTGCTGTTTAAAGCATCGAAGGCTGAATCAACATGCCGAAGAAACTCTATAGTTGCACTGCAGCCCTGGAATTGTGGAAGTTGAAGTTTTTCTTCGCAATATTGCAGAGCATCAGCAACACTGGCACTGAATATTTGTGCTGCCAGGTTCACTTTCATTTTCTGCGTTCTCCACTGAATGTGGGCATTTTTTACCTTGTTCCCAAGTCGGAGTCCTTCAGATCCTTGAAGTTTGTGAAGCTCTTCAATGTATGTCCATTTCACACTTTGACCATCCTGCGTTCTAAAAATCCCACCATCTGCAAATGAATTGCGAAGTAGTTTCAGCATATGGCAGACGTCAAGTATCACATATACGCGCACGGAAGGGTCAGCTGGGTGTGGAAATGAAGGATCCATTCCATTGATGTTCACGTTTGCTCCTAGTACCTTCATCATTGCAATATGGCAGGATGGCCCATCGCACGTTAATGACACAGCACGTACACCAATGTTATTCAGTCGCAACAGACATTCCAGAACCAAATTTGCCCTTTCTGCTCCCGTCATTCCATCTATGAGGAAATATGCTAATGGTATTTTCCAAGATTCATTCACTGAGACTGCCATGAGAACAAGGGCATCTTTAGCTAATGGGGTGGCATCATCTGTTGCACCATTTCCAACATCTACATAGCCATGATATTTGCCTTCAGCAAATTCCACATGCTTGTGAATAGACATCTCGTCCAACATCAAGGCGATGATAGTCTCCTTTCCAGTTTCTCTGTTTCTGGTCACTTTTCCTGCTAGTGAGGAGAATGCCTGTTTCGTGAAACCTGGATCACCATCAATCCTACTGTACCATCTCCGAAGTTGGCGTGGGTGGGGTATGCTCAAGTCAAAAGTTTTTCTGACATATTCATAAGCCTTTGCCGAGTAGAATTGTAGTGTGAGTGCAAAGGACTTCAGCTCCTCAGGATAAGCAGATGATCCCTTTCCCTTTTTGCATTCAACGATTCTTGTCATCAAATCTTTAGGTATGCCATCAATGGTGCCATCAAGCAAGTCCGCGCAATTGGTGGAAATCAGGTTTTCATTCCGTAGCTCATTGATGACACCTCTCAGGGTCTCTACCTTCCGCTTAAAACGGCGTGTTCGTTGATGCACTACTTTCATTTTCTTTTGACATATTTCCAGTCTCTCTATGGACTTATCTAACTTGTGCTTCAATTTCCTCGGAGAGTCCATTGTAGCATAATTGTGCTCAGCCAGCGGGTCAACAGGGGCATTTTGCTGTGGCAATGGGCAAGAATGAAGATCTGGTTCCCTTAAAGGTGGTGTAGAAATGCGGACTGCTGGGCATTTCCGGTTGTTCACTTTCTGAAACAAAAAACAAAAAACAAAATTTCAAAGGGTAATTCCATGCAAACAGTGATGTACATTGCAGAAGCTAATAATTAAAATTGCTGTAATCACTATAGGAACTAGTAAATTTCATAAATTAGTATTTTAATCACAAAGTACCAGAAGGTCTTACATTGGTTGCCCATTTGTGTGCACACAAACAAAATCAGAATTTCTGCCAGTGTGCATTAGCAGGTAACATAAATGTTCCCAAAATGTGATCTCTTTCAATACATTAGTTGTCTAAGAGACTAAGACAATCAAATAGACAATGTCATCAGATATAAAGATAAATTCTTTAAAACTATTTTATTGCAGCCGTCTAATGACAGGTGCCTCTTTTGGTGAAAATTGTCATCCCTTAAACAATGGCTTTATTCCAAAGTGTTACTAAAATTCATTATGAAATTTAATTTTGTTTTACACCTCACCAATTGCATCAATTATTTCTGATGTGAAGGATTGTCTTAGTACCTCAAAACCTGATCAAGACACACAATATCAAAGATGGAATCACATGTGACATATATACTGTACATGTCACAATGTACTCTACCTGTATTTCTTAGTCTAAGTTTGATATAATTATTAATAATAGAACAGTGTACACTCAGAGCAACTTGGATTTAAATGTACAGATGTGAATACAACATACCTTTTGGAGATGACGAGGGAGGTCAAATATTGTTGGCACAGCAGAATCACGGAGCTTTACACGCAGTCCAAACGTGTGGAAGCTTTGTGCTGTGAAGTGCTTGGAGCATAGCACAGACCTGGCTGTTGGCATCCATCTGTCCCTCCGCATGTTTATCAGCCATTGCCTCAACCGATCTGGGTTGCATCGTGGAAACCTGAAAAAAAAAGTGATTACATGTAAGTGACAAAAGGGTGACAAGGGAAAAAAATGGAAAAAAATTGGCGTTTCCTTACCTGTGAAATGTCAACCCTTTCTCGCGATTTTCACGAACATCTCGATTCGTGCAGTTGATTGCAGAACAGGATGGCATTCTGTTTTACTCTAGTATCATGTCACCGAAGTGAAACAACTAAGAACAAATGTGCAATTATGAAAGAAATCTCTATATAAATCTTGCAAGATGTGTACGTCGTTCAATCACAGCGATACAAAAGCAATACGCTTTTTGCGTGACTAAATCCCATAATGCATTGCGATCCCGTGGCTTCATGTAAAACTCACTGCCTATGGGCCTTTTGTGTGTGTGTTCGCAGACTGTCCGTTCCACGTAGTGTTATAGTTCAGTGGTTGCAACATGTACTACCAGAGCCTTTGCAGAAGCAGTAGCTGGTACAGGCCAGGCCTGCAGCTACGCAGCTGCACTTTGCTGTTAAACAGGGCTTTAACCCAGCTTTGCAGCTACAGCTGATCATTTCCAACACGGCAGGAGGAGCAACGGGGCTTGCATCCAGGATGGGCATGATGACTTCCTCTCCCTTCTCGCCTTCCTTCTTATTCCATCCAAAGTCTGTTATGTCCACAGCTGGTGGGTCAGGGCAGTCTGCTGCTTTCCAAAGCAGCACCTGTAGATGGGCACGCCGTCCATGGAGGAGAGCGTTGCGCTCTGTAGGAGGCAGTGTCTTCAGTGCTGGGGGGGTTTTGCGCTTTCGGTAGATGTCATATCTGGCGACGTTCAGAGATGCCGACTCCCTCTCGTTGTACAGAGCCAGGAAGAAACCACTCACTGCCTCTGTAATCTGTAAATCAGTGGCTCCCTCCTCTCCGATGAAGTGAAGCAGGTCACCAGGTACTACTCTCATGGCCTTGAGTGCGGACACCTTCCCTTTCCCCGCGGGATAGGAGGTGGTGTCACATCCAGAGAGAGCATGCATAGCCAGGATGGAGCGACACTGCTCACCGAGATTCTCTACTGTCGAATTGATGTTGAGAATAGTGCCATCCCATCTCTCCATCTGCAGGTTACATGTGATACCCACCTTCCAGCACCAATAGACCATGAGTACGAAAACATCAGTGTCGTCGCTGAGAATGCGGACAGTTTCAGCTCCGCAACTGGCTGCATCCAACATGTATGAGATGAGGGAGACGTCAGCCTCGTCATGAGTGACAATACTGTCTGCTTTGCTGACCATCTTGATGTGATCTCCTATGCTGTGTGTGCACAGGAGCTCACCCAGTCTCCGTTTGTTTGTCTTGTTCTTCATCACTTTGTCGCGGCTAGGTAGAGGGGTTGTCAGTGAGAGTCGGTACTCTGTTGAGCTCTCCCCAGCTCTTCTCTGCCTCTCGTGGTCTTTGGCAGAGACTTGCTCATACCGGTCAAAGATGACAAATGTTTCGGTGATGTAGCGATTAAGCCGGCGCCCCATGCTGGCTGCGAGGTCAGCCACAGTGCCTGACGATGGCCACACCACGTGGTAGATGAGCTGCGATGTATCAACGAGTACAACATGTGGTGGGTGGGGATTGGGGGCAAGGATTCCAAGACGCTGGACGATCACAGACTTGTTACCCTTCCTGAGGCATCCATACTCATCGATGATGGATGCAGGGACCGGGCCGAGCTCGTAGTCAAAGAGGGCAGAGAGCTCCATTCTTCTCTTGCTCCCCACCACCAGCAGCCGAGCAAACAACGCCTCAAGGTCACATATGATCTTCGCATTGACCTTCACTCTTTTTTTGGTGAATGTCATTGTCACCACCTTATTTGTGATGGGCGCATGAAATCTCTCAGGAAGTGATGAAGAGAACAGTGTGCTCATGTCCTGTCCGATCTTCAATGCATCTTGCACATTCACCTTTTCATCTGCCACCTGGCCATTTATGATATGGTGGAGGGTCGCGGTCTCTATGGTGAGTGGATGGGAGTTTTCCTGTAGCACTCTCAGGATTTTAGCCCGGTCCTCCGCGTCCAATTCCCGCCGTCCTTTACCCTCTTCTTTGTGTCTGTTGGGCTTCATTGTCTTATCCGGTGCTTCAGCATCGTCGTAAATCTCATCCAATGACCTGGAGAGATAGGAGCAGATGCCGAAAGATTGGATCCACACGGCGACCTGCTCAGGGTTGGTGGAGATGCCCTTCATGCCTCCTACTCCCTTCCCTTGCTTGATGCATGTCTGCTCCCCAAACATGTCTCCACTCACTGCAGCTGCACCATCAGAGTGGCGGCACACATGGCTTCCAGCGTAAAGGTCATCCTTGGCAGTAGCAGGAAGGTACTGCATGTCGCGCAGATGCCATGTGATCCATCTTGCGTAGTGGTGATGACCGGCAGCAAAGAAATAGGGCAGCATCTCTTCAAGGCAGTGTTGTCGCAGCATCCAATCACCCTCTCTTTCTGCTCGCCAGAACCTGTGAGCTATTAGGGTAGGGGTGATGAAACAATCCACCCATAGCCGGACTAAAAATTAATCTAAATACTCAATATCTCAAAAACGATAGCAGCTAGCGAGATGGGGCTTAGTGCGTTGAACGTGCCAGGTTACGATCTGTTCAAATAAACACGAACATGGAAACTGTAGCTCAACATGAGAGTAGGGGCACTAACCGCGCAAAAAAATGTTGGGTGAAAAAAAATCCACGGCTTTTACATCCCTTTTTTCACATGAAATTTTGATCGCAGGAAATTTTTATGAGAACACTCACGGAAAGCATATCTGTCTAAGTGTATTATGTCCAAATTTCATACGGATCCTTCAAATAGTTTGCTCACACGAAGCATTCAAACGGAGCAATAGAGCGAAACAGAAATTTCAGTGTCCCAGGCCTATGTTTGATAGGGTTAATGCTATTAATGCTAATTTTGCTAATTGCCCAACATATGCAAGTTAGCATCCGGCAGTTTCTAAGTGCTGGGGACCCATACTGTACATTTCTAACTTAAAACTTTGGGGTACTCAACATTTCCGGGTTCACAAGAGGGCTCCATCGACTTGGCAAGTAGACTATAAGAGGGTTGCTGGCAGATCTTGTGCGACCTGTAGGAATATTAGGGGGACAGAGCACAGAGAGAGCTGGGGGAGCAAGGCCGGAGAGGAGTCGGTAGAAGACAGAAATTGTATTTATTTGTCTGTCAATTGTTGTTTACTGATGTCCTTGTATTGAATGTCGTCTATGAATGCCCTTAATTATCCAACACGTGATGTATATGTTGTCAAAACTTTATCATGAGTCTTAAATCGTTATACAAAAATTAAAATGATCAGACTGTTGTTGTTTAGATTTAATGTTAACAAAGCCACCGAAGGGGGATGGAGGTTATGTTTTCACCCTTGCCTGTTTGTCTGTCTGTCTGTCTGTGAGCAAGATATCTCAAACCATTGTGGACGGATTCGGACGAAATTTGGTGGATATGTTGGGTGTGTGACAAGGACAGATCTCGTCTATCAGGGGGTGATGTATGGACAAGGACAGATCTGGTCTATCAGACCTGGTCAATGACAAGGACAGATATGGTCTATCAGAATGTGACAAGGACAGATCTGGTCTATCAGAAAGTGACAAGGACAGATCTGGTCTATCAGAGGGCTACAAAACGTAAACTGCTCAACCTGGCGCAGGTATGGTCTCTGGTGGAGTAAGAATCAAACTTTTGGATCTTTATTTTGATCCCCGTTGAAATCTCATTTGACCAAACTGCCATTTGGTGCAGAGGCATCAGGGGGGTGCTGAACCTCGGGGCACACACCACTTTCAGGTGACATAATTTTTTAAGAAGGCTGTCTTCTCTGCAATGGTGTTAAAGATGCAGCTGTTCTTCTCTGAAGAGTAAGACGTGCTCGTAGAAATTTCCGGTACAGGTGAAGCATACAGTTGGCTAAGTTGTCTCTCAAGGGTCCATGATCTATATATCATGAAAGAACAACCCGGGGAGTGCGGCACGTATTAGCAATTACCTCCATCTTTGTGTATGTAATAAACAATTAATTGGTACCAAAGATCTCGATAATCTAAAATCACCTCGGCGACGACAGGACATTTCTTTTGGTAACCTGCAGTGTTGGATGAAATGTATGATTATTGTTTGTGTAAAAAAGAAAAAAAGAAACAACGTTGTTTGGCGTTAGGAATTCCGAGCAAGAGAAAAAAAGATTTCCTTTTATTTTACCGCCATCTTGTGTATCCATAATAAACTGCATCACAAGGACGAGAAAGAACCTGATCATTCGTTTAAATAACGATGGCGATTCACAATTGATGAAATAATGATGACGATTCACCATTGATTAAATCATGATGACGATTCACCATTGATTAAATCATGATGACGATTCACCATTGATTAAATCATGATGACGATTCACCATTGATTAAATCATGATGACGATTCACCATTGATTAAATCATGATGGCGATTCAACATTGATTAAATCATGATGACGATTCAACATTGATTAAATAATGATGACGATTCAACATTGATTAAATCATGATGACGATTCACCATTGATTAAATCATGATGACGATTCATCATTGATTAAATCATGATGACGATTCACCATTGATTAAATAACGATGACGATTCACCATTGATTAAATCATGATGGCGATTCACAATTGATTAAATCATGATGACGATTCACCATTGATTAAATCATGATGACGATTCACCATTGATTAAATAACGATGACGATTCACCATTGATTAAATCATGATGGCGATTCACAATTGATTAAATCATGATGACGATTCACCATTGATTAAATCATGATGGCGATTCACAATTGATTAAACTAGGGCATGCCCGTACTATATCTATATCTAAAATTATATCCCCCCCTCTATTTACATGAAATGGTTTGGTTCATGAAATGTTTTGGTTCATTCGCAACGCCAAAGCGAACGGCGAACGCTTTACATGAAATGGTTTGGTGCATGAAATGTTTTGGTCCATTCGCAACGCCAAAGCGAACGGCGAACGGCTTGCGAGTACAGTGACAATCCCCCCGGGGTTTTTATTAGTTTTAAAACATAGTTTAACGCCAACATAGCGCCAACATAGTTTGCAAACGTGAAATAAATGAATACGCTCTCAAATGTGCCATCCGAGGCAGAGTGTGTCCGCCACGTTCGGCACACGCGATAGCTCGCTGCTCTCTGATTGGTTGAATCGTTTTTTGGACATAGCTCGGTAAGTAATTGTCCGATTAATATGAAACCTTGAAAAGGCACATCCTCGGGTCCCCAGCAATATACCTGGCAAGTTTAAAGTATATCGGACCCGTGGTTGTCGAGAAACAGCGGTCACAGACAAACAAACGTACAAACGTACAAACGTACAAACAAACACACAGAGATTACTGCAATTATAGATAGATAATGATGACGATTCACCATTGATTAAATCATGATGACGATTCACCATTGATTAAATCATGATGACGATTCACCATTGATTAAATCATGATGACGATTCGCCATTGATTAAATAACGATGACGATTCACCATTGATTAAATAACGATGACGATTCACCATTGATTAAATCATGATGGCGATTCACAATTGATTAAATAATGATGACGATTCACCATTGATTAAATCATGATGACGATTCACCATTGATTAAATCATGATGACGATTCACCATTGATTAAATAATGATGGCGATTCACAATTGATTAAATAATGATGACGATTCACCATTGATTAAATAATGATGGCGATTCACAATTGATTAAATAATGATGACGATTCACCATTGATTAAATCATGATGACGATTCACAATTGATTAAATAATGATGACGATTCACCATTGATTAAATCATGATGACGATTCACAATTGATTAAATAATGATGACGATTCACCATTGATTAAATCATGATGACGATTCACCATTGATTAAATAATGATGACGATTCACAATTGATGAAATAATGATGATGATTCACCATTGATTAAATAATGATGACGATTCACCATTGATTAAATCATGATGGCGATTAACAATTGATTAAATAATGATGACGATTCACCATTGATTAAATCATGATGGCGATTCACAATTGATTAAATAATGATGACGATTCACCATTGATTAAATCATGATGGCGATTCACAATTGATTAAACTAGGGCATGCCCGTACTATATCTATATCTAAAATTATATCCCCCCCTCTATTTACATGAAATGGTTTGGTTCATGAAATGTTTTGGTCCATTCGCAACGCCAAAGCGAACGGCGAACGCTTTACATGAAATGGTTTGGTGCATGAAATGTTTTGGTCCATTCGCAACGCCAAAGCGAACGGCGAACGGCTTGCGAGTACAGTGACAATCCCCCCGGGGTTTTTATTAGTTTTAAAACATAGTTTAACGCCAACATAGCGCCAACATAGTTTGCAAACGTGAAATAAATGAATACGCTCTCAAATGTGCCATCCGAGGCAGAGTGTGTCCGCCACGTTCGGCACACGCGATAGCTCGCTGCTCTCTGATTGGTTGAATCGTTTTTTGGACATAGCTCGGTAAGTAATTGTCCGATTAATATGAAACCTTGAAAAGGCACATCCTCGGGTCCCCAGCAATATACCTGGCAAGTTAAAAGTATATCGGACCCGTGGTTGTCGAGAAACAGCGGTCACAGACAAACAAACGTACAAACAAACACACAGAGATTACTGGAATTATAGATAGACTAGGGCATGCCCGTACTATATATATGCCCGTACTATATATCTATCTAAAATTATATCCCCCCCCCCCTCTATTTACATGAAATGGTTTGGTCCATTCGCAACGCCAAAGCGAACGGCGAACGGCTTGCGAGTACAGTGACAATCCCCCCCCCTCTATTTACATGAAATGGTTTCGTCCATTCGCAACGACCACAGAACCCCCCCCCCCTCTATTTACATGGAATGGTTTGGTCCATTCGCAACGCCGGCACACGCGATCGTTCGCTGCTCTCTGATTGGTTGAATCGTTTTTTGGACATAGCTCGGTAAGTAATTGTCCGATTAATATGAAACCTTGAAAAGGCACATCCTCGGGTCCCCAGCAATATACCTGGCAAGTTAAAAGTATATCGGACCCGTGGTTGTCGAGAAACAGCGGTCACAGACAGACAAACGTACAAACGTACAGACAGAGATTACTGGAATTATAGATAGATAATGATGACGATTCACCATTGATTAAATCATGATGACGATTCACCATTGATTAAATCATGATGACGATTCACAATTGATGAAATAATGATGACGATTCACCATTGATTAAATAATGATGACGATTCACAATTGATGAAATAATGACGACGATTCACCATTGATTAAATAATGATGACGATTCACCATTGATTAAATAACGATGGTGATTCACAATTGATTAAATAATGATGACGATTCACCATTGATTAAATCATGATGACGATTCACAATTGATTAAATAATGATGACGATTCACCATTGATTAAATAATGACGATGATTCACCATTGATTAAATCATGATGACGATTCACAATTGATTAAATAATGATGACGATTCACCATTGATTAAATCATGATGACGATTCACAATTGATTAAATAATGACGATGATTCACCATTGATTAAATCATGATGACGATTCACAATTGATTAAATAATGATGACGATTCACCATTGATTAAATAACGATGGCGATTCACAACTGATTAAATCATGATGGCGATTCACAATTGATTAAATCATGATGGCGATTCACAATTGATTAAATAATGATGACGATTCACCATTGATTAAATAACGATGGCGATTCACAATTGATAAAATAATGATGACGATTCACCATTGATTAAATCATGATGACGATTCACCATTGATTAAATCATGATGACGATTCACCATTGATTAAATCATGATGAAGATTCACAATTGATTAAATAATGATGACGATTCACCATTGATTAAATCATGATGACGATTCACCATTGATTAAATCATGATGACGATTCACAATTGATTAAATAATGATGACGATTCACCATTGATTAAATCATGATGACGATTCACCATTGATTAAATCATGGTGATGATTCAACATTGATTAAATAATGATTCTGATTCATCATTCATTAAATAATGATGACGATTCACCATTGCTTAAATAATGATGAAGATTCACCATTCATTAAATAATGATGCCGATTCACCATTGCTTAAATAATGATGACGATTCACCATTCATTAAATCATGATGACGATTCACCATTGATTAAATCATGATGACGATTCACAATTGATTAAATAATGATGACGATTCACCATTGATTAAATAATGATGGCGATTCCCAATTGATTAAATAATGATGACGATTCACCATTGATTAAATAATGATGGCGATTCACAATTGATTAAATAATGATGACGATTCACCATTGATTAAATAATGATGACGATTCACCATTGATTAAATCATGATTACGATTCACCATTCATGAAATAATGATGACGATTCACCATTGCTTAAATAATGATGACGATTCACCATTGATTAAATCATGATGACGATTCACCATTGATTAAATCATGATGACGATTCACCATTGATTAAATCATGATGACGATTCACAATTGATTAAATAATGATGATGTCACCATTGATTAAATAATGATGGCGATTCACAATTGATTAAATAATAATGACGATTCACCATTGATTAAATCATGATGACGATTCACCATTGATTAAATCATGGTGATGATTCAACATTGATTAAATAATGATTACGATTCACCATTGATTAAATAATGATGACGATTCACCATTGATTAAATAATGATGACGATTCACCATTGATTAAATAATGATGACGATTCACCATTGATTAAATAATGATGACGATTCACCATTGATTAAATCATGGTGATGATTCACCATTGATTAAATAATGATGACGATTCACCATTGATTAAATAATGATGACGATTCACCATTGATTAAATAATGATGACGATTCACCATTGATTAAATAATGATGACGATTCACCATTGATTAAATAATGATGACGATTCACCATTGATTAAATCATGGTGATAATTCACCATTGATTAAATAATGATGACGATTCACCATTGATTAAATAATGATGACGATTCACCATTGATTAAATAATGATGACGATTCACCATTCATTAAATAATGATGACAATTCACCATTGATTAAATAATGATGACGATTCACCATTGATTAAATCATGATGACGATTCACCATTGATTAAATCATGGTGATGATTCAACATTGATTAAATCATGATGACGATTCACCATTGATTAAATAATGATGACGATTCACAATTGATTAAACAATGATGATGATTCACCATTGATTAAATCATGATGATGATTCACCATTGATTAAATCATGATTACGATTCACCATTTATTTATTAATGATGATGATTCACCATTGATTAAATAATGATGATGATCCACCATTTATTAAATCATGATGACGATTCACCATTGATTACATAATGATGATGATTCACCATTGATTAAATAATGATGGCGATTCACAATTGATTAAATAGTGATGACGATTCACAATTGATTAAGTAATGATGACGATTCACCATTGATTAAATCATGATGATGATTCACAAATGATGAAATCATGATGCTGATTCACCATTGGTTAAATCATGATGCTGCTTTACAATTGGTTAAATCACGACAACACACCCTTGATTAAATCATGATGATGATTCACAATTGATTAAATCATGATGATGATTCACAAATGATGAAATCATGATGATGATTCACCAATGGTTAAATCATGATGATGATTCACAATTGGTTAAATCATGATGCTGCTTTACAATTGGTTAAATCACGACGATGATTCACAATTGATTAAATCATGATGATGATTCACAATTGATTATATCATGATGATGATTCACAATTGGTTAAATCATGCTGATGATTCACCATTGCGTAAATCATGATGATGATTCACAATTGGTTAAATCATGATGATGATTCACAATTGATTAAATAATGATGATGATTCACCATTGATTAAATAATAATGATGATGATGCACTATTGATTAATTAACGATGATGATTCACAATTGATTAAATAATGATGACGATTCACAATTGATTAAATAATGATGACAATTCACAGTTGATTAAATCATGATGATGATTCACCATTTATTAAATAATGATCATGATTCACCATTGATTAAATAATGATGACGATTCATAATTGATTAAATAATGAATGATGACGATTCACAATTGATTAAATAATGATGACGATTCAACATTGATTAAATAATGATGACGATTCACCATTGATTAAATCATGATGATGATTCACCATTGATTAAACATGATGATGATTCACCATTGATTAAATAATGATGATGATTCACCATTGATTACATCATCATGATGATTCACCTTTGATTAAATCATGATGACGATTCACCATTGATTAAATAATGATGACGATTCACCATTGATTAAATCATGATGATGATTCACCATTGATTAAATCATGATGCCGATTCAGCATTTATTTATTAATGATGATGATTCACCATTGATTAAATAATGATGACGATTCACAATTGATTAAATAATGATGACAATTCACAATTGATTAAATGATGATGACGATTCAACATTGATTAAATATTGATGACGATTCACAATTGATTAAATAATGATGACGATTCACCATTGATTAAATAATGATGATGATCCACCATTGATTAAATCATGATGACGATTCACCATTGATTACATAATGATGACGATTCACCATTGATTAAATAATGATGACGATTCACAATTGATAAAATAGTGATGACGATTCACAATTGATTAAGTGATGATGACGATTCACCATTGATTAAATCATGATGATGATTCACAAATGATGAAATCATGATGATGATTCACCATTGGTTAAATCATGATGATGATTCACAATTGGTTAAATCATGCTGCTGCTTTACAATTGGTTAAATCACGATGACACACCCTTGATTAAATCATGATGATGATTCACAATTGGTTAAATCATGATGATTCACAATTGGTTCAATGAGGATGATGATTCACCATTGCTTAAATCATTATGATGATTCACAATTGTGATTAAAACATGATGATGATTCACAAATGATGAAATCATGATGATGATTCACCATTGGTTAAATCATGATGATGATTCACAATTGGTTAAATCATGATGCTGCTTTACAATTGGTTAAATCACGACGACACACCCTTGATTAAATCATGATGATGATTCACAATGGGTTAAATCATGATGATGATTCACCATTGCTTAAATCATGATGATGATTCACAATTGATTATATCATGATGATGATTCACAATTGATTAAAGCATGATGATGATTCACAATTGATTAAAGCATGATGATGATTCACAATTGGCTAAATCAGGATGATGACTCACCCTTGATTAAATCATGATGATGATTCACAATTGATTAAATCATGATGATGATTCACAATTGATTATATCATGATGATGATTCACAATTGGTTAAATCATGCTGATGATTCACCATTGCGTAAATCATGATGATGATTCACAATTGGTTAAATCATGATGATGATTCACAATTGATTATATAATGAGGATGATTCACAATTGATTAAAGCATGATGACGATTCACAATTGGTTAAATCATGATGATGATTCACAATTAGTTAAATCATGATGATGCTCCACAATTGGTTAAATCATGATGACTCACCCTTGATTAAATCATGATGATGATTTACAATTGACTAAATCATGATGATGATTCACATTTGGTTAAATCATGATGATTCACAATTGATTAAAGCATGATGACGATTCACAATTGGTTAAATCATGATGATTATTCACCATTGGTTAAATCATGATGATGACACACCCTTGATTAAATCATGATGATGATTTACAATTGATTAAATCATGGTTAAATCATGATGATGACTCACCCTTGATTAAATCATGATGATGGTTTACAATTGATTAAATCATGGTTAAATCGTGATGATGATTCACCATTGATTAAATTATGATGATGATTCACAGTTGGTTACATCATGATGATGATTTACAATTTGTTAAATCATGATGATTATTCACCATTGATTAAATCATGATGGGGTTTCACCATTTATTCAATCACTATGATCCACCATTTATTAAATCATGATGATTATTCACCATTGATTAAATCATGATGATTTATTTACCATTTATTAAATCATGATGGTGATTCACCATTTATTCAATGACTATGATCCACCATTGATTAAATCATGATGGTGGTACGTCTGTAGCATGAAAGTAGCCTTAGGCTCGGGAATGATCGCGACACACCCTTTCAGTGAGCAGCCATGATGGATCTCCCGTACTTTATTATACATACGTCACAGGAACGCATCATCAGTCCCTCATTACCTCTGCTACCAAAGGTGGATGGAGGTTGTGTCTTCACCCCTGTTTGTCTGTCCGTTTGTTACTTGCAAAATCGAAGATTTTTCAAGTATATTGGTCGGTTGCGTTTGTGGTTCTGTCTGTTTGTCTGTCTGTTTGTTTGTCACCGGCCTACAGGTCACAATTCCAAACCGATCGTCACGAAACTTCAGCAAGTTGTCTAGGTCGTCCCAATTGAGAAGCCTATTGATTTTGAAGTCAAAGGTCATCCTGAGGTCAAATTTCTAAAATCGCTATTTTAAATCCGATTGACTTGAAAATTGAATAGCATTTGTATATTGAGTCACTAAATTGGGAAATGAACTATTTTTGAGGTCAAAAGGTCAAAGGTCAACTCAAGGTCAATTTTTTTTAAATAATCCATTTTCATCTGAAAAACCGTCAATTTTCATCCGATTGACTTGAAAATTAAACAGCATTTGCACATTGAGTCAATAAATAGGGAAACCAACTATTTTTGAGGTCAAAGGTCAACTCAAGGTCAACCTTCCAAAATCATCATTTTTCTTCTGAAAAATCGTCACTTTTCTTCGTATTGACTCGAGCTTTGATCACGATTGTCAATTTTAATCTTGATGAAACAGACAATTTGCTGTATCAATGGAATTTTATTTCTTGGGGAGGGGGGTGGGGTAGCGGATTTTGCAAGTATCGTGCTCCACATGACGCCTTCTTGTTTGTTTGTCTGTTTGTGAACAAAATATCTCAAAAAGTTAAGGACGGATTCGGACGAAATTTGGCGGAGATGTAGCGTATGTTACAAGGATGAAATAATTAGATGTTGGTGAAGATCCGGATTCGGATTCGGATTCGGCTACTATAATTTTTAAAGTGATTCTTCACCATTGGGAGATAGGGCCAAAAACGATATAGCAGGTTATCTCAAAAAGTTATGGACGGATTTTGACGAAACTTGTTGGACAGGTTGTGTGTGTGACAAGGAAGAATCGATTCGATTTTGGTGAAGATCTGAATATGTATTCGGATAGGAGAATTATTTGTTTTTTAAAGTAATTCTTCACCATTGGGTGATGTGGCCAATCAGGCGGAGGAATGCTGGAAGCTTTCTCAAGTGATTCACTATTGTGATCCATCGTGCAGGCGATCGGTGGCTGCTCCCAATCGCTTAATGATTTGCAATGGGTCCTACCATCGAGGCTGCAGCTTGTTGCGACGCAGAGGCAGCCAAACACGCACCCAGTCCAGCCCCTATAATGTCGGTGGTCTGGCCCTTTTGGACTGGTCGAACCTCAACTTCATACGCTGCTGCTGAGTCTCTACCTGCAACCGTTTAGCTGGCAATGTGGGATTACCTTTGGCAAGCTAAGGCGATCGAGCGGGAGTTGTAGTTCCCTTCCCAGCATCAGTGACGCTGGAGATATCCCTGTAGTTATGTGCTTCGAGGCATGGAAGTGTAGGAGCGTTTGCAAACGTAGAGCTGCTTCAAACTGCCAACCTTCGGTCAGGTAAGCACGGATGCCATTCTTTAGCGTCTGGTTGAGGTGCTCCACACCTCCATTAGCTTGAGGATGGTATACGGCTGTTCTCATGTGATTGATAGCTCTCTCTGCCAGGTAAGTTGTAAAGTCAGTGGAAATGAATTGGGGCCCGTTGTCTGTGATAATGATATCCGGGAGACCCCACTGGGCAAACAATGAATCAAGCCTTTGAATAACCGATTGAGTGGTGACTGACCCCAGCCACAAAGCTTCAGGCCACTTTGAATGGAGATCATACACCATGAGAAGGTAACGGGCATGGGCTTGTGCACCATGAGGTTCTCCACAGAGGTCCACCTGGAGGTGTTTCCAAGGTGCGGATGGCCACTGCACCGGGGATAGAGTGGCCGGAGTTGGTTGGAGAGGATTTTCTGCTGAGGAGACATGTAGTGCAATCCTTGACCATCAGTTCGATGTCGTGATCGATGGTGGGCCACCAGACAATGTCTCTGCAGCACTGTTTAACTTTCACTACTCTAAGGTGTCCCTCATGTGCCATTCGCAAAACCTGCACTCTAAGAGACGCTGTAATCAAGGTGCGGTGACCCCTGGCAATACAGACATCCTCCGAGCAGGATAAATCTGCCCTCACTCGGTAGTAGGGTAACAGCTCCCCTTCCACGTTGGACGGCCACCCCCCTCTAATGTAGGTACGGAGCGTGGTAAACAGAGTGTCATCCTGGGACCCTTTCCAAAGCGATTTCATGGAGTCGACAGTGGACAGGGGTGCCTGAAGCAGTTGCACTAGATCAGGTTCGGTGTGTGTTACCTGCTGAACCGTTGATGATGGAACCACTGCTCTTGACAGAAGGTCCACAACTGTGTTCTGGCAGGCCGGCGTGAATTCTAACGTAAAATTGTACTGATTCAAGCGGTCTGCCCACCTGAGTAATCGTAGTGGTTTATGTCCTGAGCCGCTGGTAGTCAAAAGTGCTGCGAGAGCTTGATGGTCAGTTCGCATCATGAAGGCTCTGCAATAGAGGTAAAGATGCCAGATCTCCCATGCCCAAATGCATGCCAACGCTTCCCTCTCACCCACCGAGTACTTTTGTTCAGCCGGAGTGAGGGAACCAGGAAGCAAATGCCACTGGTTTCTCAACACCAGCATGAAGCTGTGACAGTACAGCACCCAGTGCCACCCCGGAGGCATCACAGGTAACCATTGTGGATGCTGTGAGACTGAAGTGCGCTAGCGTGGGGGCAGAAGTGAGCTGATACTTAAGCGTCTGTACAGCGTGACTACTAGCCATGGTCCATTCCCAAGGTGCATCCTTTTTGAGGAGGTGGCGTAGTGAGGCTGTAGTAGAGGCAAACTGTGGCAGGAAGCAGAGGTGGGAATACCCAGAAATAATGTGTGGGCATTGCCAGTTGAGATAATGACAGTAGTTCCGGAAGAGTATGGATGGCATCAACATGTGATAAGATAGGAGTGATTCCTTGCCCTGAGAGCTTGTACACCACAAACTCTATCTCTGGAACTCCGAGGAGGTATTTCGCAGCATTGAGTGTGACGTGATGGGCAGAGAGCTGACAAAGTACCTGTTGTAGTCGAGCATCATGTTGAGGCTGGGTGGCACCATGCACCATAATATTGTTGCGGATATGAGATTGGCCTCCATCCATATCCGCTTGTAAATATTCCCCTATTTCCTCCATACTTCCCAACTATCCCCAATCCCCCATTCCCTAGTCCCATTTTCTGTAAACAACACTCTGTAGACCCGACCTTCCCCTATTTCCCCCATTAAATGTCGCATCCAGGTCCACCGCATCTCACGTAGACAACTATAGGACATCTTGCTAGTTATTCTTAGTCTATGTCAGTTAAGGACTCGTTTCCATTAATTCTGACTCTTCGTTGCACCAGAATGTGATTGTATGGCACCGTTAGGAAGTTTAGGACCTCCCAATACCTCCCCGCAGCTTTTCCTCACGGTTCAGCAACAACAACAACAACAGCAACAACAACGGTGGCGGCGCGGGGAGTGCGCATCCTCACTCCGGCTTGGTTAGCCGCCATCGAACATGTGCTCGACGGGGTTACCACGTAGGGGCTCGCTGTCAGCTCCTCGTCAAGGGCGGAGCCCGGTAACCCCCCGCACCCAATAGAAGCGGCGGACCGATCCCATCTGGGGCAGGGCCAACGAGCCGAGGGCGTGTCACTCCCCGCTGAGCATGCGCAGGAAGAGGGAGGTGACGTCAGATGCGCGCTGGACTTGAAGGAAGAGAGACGCCACCTCCGAGCGCTGCAATACCTCCCCGCATCTCTGGACTGGACCGAGCTGTATCCTGTCCCTGAGCCAAGGTGCACCTTGTGCTATCGACTGCCTGTCCTTCCCTGCCATCAATCCCTGTGTAAGTCAGTCTTGTTCCGTTTGTCTGTGGTCTGTCTGGGATAGATAAGATTGTGTCTAAGTGCCCATCTTTTCTGTGCTTTACCTCTTACCTTGTAATCTACCCCTTTTCTGCATCACCAATTATATCCTCCTCCGGAGATCTTGAGAACTGTACCCCTTGTGTCGTTTCATTTATCCCAGCCGTTGTGTCCTTTCCTTCATTGATTTAGCATAGCGCGATTTGGTCAACGTCGGGTGGAATCGGGTAAACTGTGCGAACACGGCGGCCATTCCGCTCGGCCCATCATAACATCTTAATCCGCGTGTCCGTAACAATTGGTGTCAGGAGTGGGATTCGAACCTGGGACTAAATTTATTTAGCCCAAGTTTTGGACACCAATTGTACTATTGGCCGTAACAATTGGTGTCGGGAAGTGGGATTGGACCTGAAGCGCGCTTCACGCGCTCGAAATTATTAACGGCGAAATTTGATTTTGTTTTACAAAAATAAAAACCCGAATTTTGAAAGTCGCGCTATGGCAGATCAAGACGGCTGGGTTCCGGTAGAGGAGAGTGAGGCAGGGTCGATCCAGGACCAAATTGAGGGACATGAGGAGAGCGAAGCAGTGAGGACGGCAGGTTCGCAAAATGGCGCCTCGCACATAGCTACGGCGGCCGCACCCGCTGCACAAGTGGGAGGGATGGCCCAAATGCAGGCCCTCATGGAGCAATTTATGGCGCAAATGCAGGCGTCCCTCAAACTGCAGAGTGAGCAATTGGGGGTAATGGGAAACCAAATGGGGGTAATGGGGAACCGGATGGATGCTCAGGGTGAGCGATTGGAGGGCCAAATGGGGGTAATGAGGGACGAAGCGAGATAAACCGGTGAGGGATTAGACAAGAAATTAGAGGGGTTAGACAATGGGATAGAAGGGGTGAAACATGGGTTAATGGGGGTGGAAAATAGAATGGCTGCCCAGGAGAATCGGATAGAGGGAGTGAAAAATGGGTTAGAGGGGTTAGAAAACAGTATGGAAGGCAAATTGAGGGACATGAGGGACCAAGAGGAAAGGGAAGTTAAAAAAATGGGGCAGCAGATAGAGGGGGTCAGAATGGGGGTAGAAACTAAATTGGATGCTCACAGGGAGGAAATGGAGCAGATGAGGGTGGCATCTGGGCAGGAGATGCAAGTGATGGGAGAGGAGATCAGAAGAGGTGTGAGTGAGGAGGTCGGAGGAGTGCGTGAGGAGGTGAGGCACTGTAAGGAGCGCATGGAGAAGGAGGTGAGAAAGGGGACTGTAAAATTGCAAGGGGGTATAGAGGAGTTGACGCTGGGAGTAGAACAACTGACAGTGGGACAAAAGGAGTTGGGGGACCACGTAAAGAAGAACACAGCGGTAATAGAGGGTTTAAAATCGACACAGAAGGAGATGAAAAAGGACGTAGGGGTAATTAAAAAAGAGTGTCAGACGGTACATGAGGACCTGACGAGGAAAATGAACAAGGTGGTAGAGGTGATGGAGGTTAAAGAGCGGGAGGTGCGGGAGCACATAGAAAAAATAAGGTGGAGTTAGAGGAAGAACTTAAGGGGGCGCACGAGGAGATGAAGGAGGTGAAGCAGAAATTAGAAGAGGTGGAAGAAGGGGTGAGCGAAATTAAGAAGCGACGGAGAGAGGATAAGAAAGAGATAAAGGAGGAAGTAAAAGAATTGGTCCAAAGTCTGTGTTCGGATCGTGATGATGTGCTCATTAACCGGATGAGGGATTCGCAGGTGATGGAGGAGAAGCGAAGAGAAAGAGGACCCGGTGTAAGTGGTGACCAATATGGTCGTGCGTATGATGCGCCAGGTGATTTAATAAGCTTGGGGGTCGAGATAGACCCGGATGTTCGTGAGAGGCCAAGAGTGAGGTGTATGGCTGGTCCGGAGGGTATGGAATGAGGGTGCGAGCGAGAGGATCCGGTGATGGGAGAGGTGCGAGGTGTGAGTGAGCAAGGTTGTGGTGGTATGGAATGGGTAGCGGGTTGCGGAAGTGTGACCCATGCATCGACACCAACAGGGGTAGTTTTTAGAGGGACAGGGGAGGCACGAGAGCCCCTTGGGGGTAATGTACTGTGGGGGCCCGGCCGGTTCGGCCCCGCGCTGACCCCGCAAGGGGCGACGCACGGGGTCCGGCAGGCGGGCAACGACTCGCATACGAGGTGGTCCCACAAGGTCCCACTCGCGCCGTATGACGGCAAGAGTGATCTACGCGCGTACCTGGCGCATTTTGACTGTGTGTGTAAGGGCAACGGTTGGGGTGAGGACAAAGGTGGAGTACACCTGGTGGCCGCATTGCGCGGCATGGCGGCGGAGGTGCTGACGGCATTACCACCGGGTGCTCTCACCCTGCCAGCCCTCCGCGACGCCCTAATTAATCGATTCGGCGTTGAACAGCAGAGCGAGCTTGTTAAAGCTCAGCTCGCGCTGCGAAAACGCAAGCCCCAGGAAGCCATCGGGGAACTTGCCCACGACATTCGCCGCGCAGTGGGGATCGCACATGCTAGCATGGCAGCGGATTCCCGGGAAAGCCTGGCGCTGGACCATTTTATCCAGGCCCTCCCGGATATTGAGCTCCGGTAACAGCTCGCCATGTGGCGCCCGCAGACTCTGAGCCAGGCGGCTGACGCTGCGGCCCGTTGGGAAGCAGCGAGACCCCTGGCCCGGGGGAGCGAGCGTCACGCAATGGCGGTCCGCCAGGTGGGACCCCCGATGGAGGGCGGACCCCTTAGGGGGCCCGCCCCCGACGTGAGTCCTGACCTGGCGGGCATGGTCCGGAGGCTGGTGGACCAGCGCCTGGCGGGACCTGGACCATGGCAGGCGGCCCCGGAGGTGGCCCGCGGTGGACCACGAGCGGGTAATCCAATTCGGACCTTCAGGGGGGGAAATTTGGAATTCCGGAGAAAAGCACCTTATCAGGTGAGGTGCTATACTTGCAACCGTCTGGGTCACCTGGCGCGGCACTGTCGAGCCACGCGCCGGGATGATCCCCGGCCGTTGAGGTCCTCAACTCCGCCCAGGGGGGAGCGGGTTAGCCGACCCCAGACACCCCCCCGCCAGACCCCGGGAAACTAGAAGGCCTTACACCGGCGAGCAGGCGCCCCCGTGGATTGCCTCGGCTTTAGATGCCGAGGCGGGACCCAGTACCTCTGAATAAGGGGGGCTTATTAGTGCCAGAGGACTGGGGGATTGATGAGCGATGGGCCCGGTGGGTAAGGGTGGCATCCCTGCCACCCTTCCCAGGAGTGGGGGCAAATGCGCTATAGTTTATGGGGTGGATGGCAGTGAAAACTAGCCCGGGTGGGTTAGGTTATATTGTGTGTAGGGACCTAGAAGATGACATTAGGTGACGTTAAGGTTAGATAGTGACTGATACCTGTAGTGGGGACGTAGTAGCTTAGTGTTTGATAATGACGAGGGAGCGCAATAGTTTAAAGGGACGACTGGGAAGCGCAAGTTTCAGAGGGGAGTAGTTAGATGAGATGATGCTGTGTGAGAACTGGACAGGTGTGTGGAGCAGTGTATGAGTAGTGAGTGTTGTGGATCAGCGCGAATGCGCTTGGGGGAGAGAAGGGTGCAGGCGGCACCAAGTATGCGAGCACAGGTGTGCAAGTACAGGTGTGTGGAATACATGGAGTATTGGAATGAGTGGTGTGGAGAGAGTTGGAGTAAGTGGTACGGAGTGGTGTACATGGTGCGAAGGTGTGGATGGGGGAAGAGTGGACCCCTTTTCACGAGTACCCGGGGCGGGTAGTGTAAGTGTTAGGTAGAGGGTATAGGTAAATTGTGGTTGGATATTGGCATTTGTGGTGCGGTTGCAGAATGGTATTGTGGATGGGTGCATTAGTGTGGTGGAAATGGCTGGGCGTGTAGCCTGTTAGTGTGTGTAGTTGGTTTGGGCACTCCACCACTGTGAGGATGTCGGCCAGGTGAGGCCGCAGGTGGGCTCTGGGAGCCGTTAGTGTCAGTGGGTGCCTGAGGATCCCGGGTGTGGATCGGGCAGCCCGTGCCAGAGAGGGCACTGAGGGGGTGAGAGTGCGAGAGGGCCTTCCCCAGTTAGTTAGGTTATGGTGAGGAGCAGGTAAGCTCGGGTGGCAACTACAGTGGTGGAGGTGTGCAGGTGGGTAGACCTGCTGGGAGAGCTACACGACCCAGCCACCGAAATTGTGCGGGAGCACCGGGAGATGAATCGGGGGAGTGAGACCCCAAATTGAGAAGCACCACAGTTTGGTCAATGGGAATTGGATTTTAGAACCCATAGTGTAAATTGGCCAATGGATTGGCAGGGAAAGACCCCGGGTAATGTAAAGTTGTTAAAGTCATTTAGGAAATAGTTAGGATTGATGAACCTGTCGCACCATACGCAGCCACTTACCTGTGGTGATGATGACTCCACACCTGTGTTCCTTTGTTCTGTGTTGCAGGAAATGACAATTGCTGTGTGGATTTGTGAGACGCATCACGACGTGGATGAGACATTGGGGTGATTCCATCTCTCCCTCCTTAGGAGGGACTGATGATGAATTGGTGATAGCAAATTTTGATGTGGAGTTGGAGATGGCAAATTTTGATGAGAGTTGGAAATGGCAAATTTGATTGGTTAGGAGGGAGAGAAGACGAATTTGGTTTATGGGAGGAACGGGGAAGACAGTAGGGACGTTTGTTGATGTGTAAAGTAGATGTTTATGGGTAGTGTTGTGTTTTGTGGATACAGTAAGGGGTAAGGGAGGGGCAATGTAGGTTACCTGGTGGGGGGGGGGGGGGGTGTACGGTAGGAACGTACCTGTCTCACCTGGTTCCCATGTGCCCCCAGTGTGCATTACCTTGTATTGCATGCACTTTTGCGCCCTTACCACCTTACTCACTTGTTTCTTTTGTCTCCCACCTCCGAGGATCTGGCTTTGGGGCGGAGAGAGAGGAGAGAGAGGTGCTGGCTCTGCAGTTGTGGGCCTGTACTTTCGCTGCTTGCTGCCTGGATCGATACACCATATGGACCGCAATTTTTGTGGCCGCCCACCATGGACCGCAGTTCTTTTGCGGGCAAGCACGACCCGTTGATGGACCTCTGGGTCAACGTGGCACCTATGCCATACAGGTGAACCACTTATAGTTGGCCCCCCTGACGGCCACAATTTAGAAATGGATGCGGTTGGCGCCTTTCTTTATTTTTAAAGAAGCCAGAAGGCCAAGTGCACTCCAGGAAGGCAAGACCAGCGGCAGAACATCGGCCGGCTGCGACACCACCGGTGACTATGAACACTTTATTGGTGCACCGGATGGTGCTGACTGTGTGTATGGGGTGGTGCTTTTGGTGCTTGGATGGGGTGCTCTGCACATTATTAAAGGCCGTAGGGCCACAGGGCACTCGTGGGTTGGTGTATCGATGCTGGCATGCGTGCTCTCTCTCTATGCATAACATCTGCATGTGTTCCTCAAAGAACAGGTCCTGGATCGTAGTGTAAATATCAGTCTTGTGTAAATAATGCTCCCTACCGGCTGTATGTTTAGTTTGAGAATGCTTTCCGCGATTCGGTTATCCTGTGGGTGTGTTTCTGTTAGGAGAAGGGTGCAACGTCGCAGGGGGACATATTTACTCATTTGTGAACATCTGTAAAACTGTCGCACTCAGGGTTGAGTTAATAGTAGAGGGAACTACATCTGAGTGCCACACTAACGTAGGTAAAAATTTATCGGGTCGGGACGCCCCGAGGTAGAGAAGGGTGCAATGTTGCGGATATGAGATTGGCCTCCATCCATATCCGCTTGTAAATATTCCCCTATTTCCTCCATACTTCCCAACTATCCCCAATCCCCCATTCCCTAGTCCCATTTTCTGTAAACAACACTCTGTAGACCCGACCTTCCCCTATTTCCCCCATTAAATGTCGCATCCAGGTCCACCGCATCTCACGTAGACAACTATAGGACATCTTGCTAGTTATTCTTAGTCTATGTCAGTTAAGGACTCGTTTCCATTAATTCTGACTCTTCGTTGCACCAGAATGTGATTGTATGGCACCGTTAGGAAGTTTAGGACCTCCCAATACCTCCCCGCAGCTTTTCCTCACGGTTCAGCAACAACAACAACAACAGCAACAACAACGGCGGCGGCGCGGGGAGTGCGCGTCCTCACTCCGGCTTGGTTAGCCGCCATCGAACATGTGCTCGACGGGGTTACCACGTAGGGGCTCGCTGTCAGCTCCTTGTCAAGGGCGGAGCCCGGTAACCCCCCGCACCCAATAGAAGCGGCGGACCGATCCCATCTGGGGCGGGGCCAACGAGCCGAGGGCGTGTCACTCCCCGCTGAGCATGCGCAGGAAGAGGGAGGTGACGTCAGATGCGCGCTGGACTTGAAGGAAGAGAGACGCCACCTCCGAGCGCTGCAATACCTCCCCGCATCTCTGGACTGGACCGAGCTGTATCCTGTCCCTGAGCCAAGGTGCACCTTGTGCTATCGACTGCCTGTCCTTCCCTGCCATCAATCCCTGTGTAAGTCAGTCTTGTTCCGTTTGTCTGTGGTCTGTCTGGGATAGATAAGATTGTGTCTAAGTGCCCATCTTTTCTGTGCTTTACCTCTTACCTTGTAATCTACCCCTTTTCTGCATCACCAATTATATCCTCCTCCGGAGGTCTTGAGAACTGTACCCCTTGTGTCGTTTCATTTATCCCAGCCGTTGTGTCCTTTCCTTCATTGATTTAGCATAGCGCGATTTGGTCAACGTCGGGTGGAATCGGGTAAACTGTACGAACACGGCGGCCATTCCGCTCGGCCCATCATAACATCTTAATCCGCGTGTCCGTAACAATATCATCCAAGTAGATTGACACCCCAGGTATGCCTGCTTGGAGAAGAGACATTATTTTCTGAAAAGGAGCCGAGCAAAGGCCGAAAGTCATGCGATTGTAACGGAAAACCCCCATGTGCATGACAAAGGCTGTGAGGCTTCTGCTGGCTGGTGCCAGGAACACCTGTAAGTAACCTTGCTTTAAATCCACTTTGCTGAAAACAGTGGAGCCATGGAAATGTGTGGTGAGGTCTTCTGTGGTGGGCAGGGGATATTTATCCGGGTCGCACCAAGTTGACTGCGCAGGGTAAGTATTCTATGAATACTATCTGGTTTATTTATTTGTTTATTTTATATCTGTACTTGTTACTTGGCAAATGAAAAAAAAAATTGACAGGTCTGTTGATCACTCTGGTTTGTGTGTGTGTTTGTTTGTCTGTCCGCTCACTTATACTTGCCTACAGGTCACAATTTTAAACCGGTCTTCACAAAACTTCACCAAATGGTAGAGTTCGTGGTCCGACAAATTCCTATATATTTTTGGGGTCAAAAGGTCAACATAGGCCAAAGGTCAACCACTTTTTTTCAAATATCTAAAATCCTCAATTTTCATCCGATTCACTTGAAATTTGAATATAATTTTCATATCAGCAAACTGAATTCAACCACCAACTATTTTTTAGATCCAATTAGGCCAGAAGGTCAACATAGGCCTGAGGTCAACCACTTTTCCGGAATTTCTAAAATCCTCAATTTTCATCTGATTGGCTTGAAATCTGAAGAGGATTTGCATATCAGCTAACTGAAACCAACCACCAACTATTTTTGAGATCAACATCGGCAAAAAGGTCAACATAGGCCAGATTTCTAAAATCCTCAATTTTCATCCGATTGACTTTAAATTTGAATATAATTTTCATATCAGCGAAATGAATTCAACCACCAACTATTTTTGAGATCAACATCGGCAAAAAGGTCAACATAGGCTAAAAGGTCAACATAGGCTAGACTTCTAAAATCCTCAATTTTCATCTGATTGACTTTAATTTTGAATAGGATTTTCATATCTGCTAACTGAATTCAATCACCAACTATGTTTTTAGATCAAAATAGGCCAGAAGGTTAACATAGGCCTAAGGTCAACCACTGTTCCCAAATTTTTAAAATCCTCAATTTTCATCCGATTGACTATAATTTTGAATAGGAATTTCATATCCGTTAACTGAATTCAATCACCAACTATGTTTTTAGATCCAAAAAGGCCAGAAGATCAACATAGGCCTAAGGTCAACCACTGTTCCCAAATTTCTAAAATCCTCAATTTTCATCCGATTGACTTGAAATCTGCATAGGATTTTCATTTCAGCTTACTGAAACCAACCACCAAATATCTTTGAGGTCAACATAGGCCGGATTGATAAAATTGACAATTTTCATCCGATTAACTTAATTTGAAGAAGATTTGTATATGAGGTCACATAATTCAACCACCAATTATTTTTGAGGTCAAAATGATGCTCTACCGGGTGCCATTCTACTTTGTTCTCTTTTGCCAAGTGTCGTTCAAGAGTGATTTTTCATCTGTTTGTTGTTAACCTTTGTAGACCTACACTTTTCTGAAATCCCCATTGTTAGCGTACGTAATATAAATATACGGGCGCACAGGTGGATCAAGTGGAAGTCGTTGAGCAGATTATAAAATAATGAACATTAGAAAACACGTGTAAGTGTGAATGATCAGTCTTTTTAGGAATTTTTATTTCAAATATCGAGGCAAAACTTGGACAGTTAACTAATTAATAGTGTGAAACTTTTGAAACAAAAGGTGTGAAGGAAGAGCAGGAGAGAGCGTAAGGGTCGATTAATTGCGAGTGCAGTGAACTCGGAGCAGGAGGGGGAAGAGGAGGAGGGGGAAGAGGAGGGGGAAGAGGAGGAGGGGGAAGAGGAGGAGGGGGAAGAGGAGGGGGAAGAGGAGGAGGAGGAGGGGAAGGAGGAGGAGGAGGGGGAGGAGGAGGAGGAGGGGGAGGGGGAGGAGGAGGAGGAGGAGGAGGAGGGGAAGGAGGAGGAGGAGGGGAAGGAGGAGGTGGGGAAGGAGGAGGAGGGGGGAAGGAGGAGGGGGGAAGGAGGAGGGGGGAAGGAGGAGGGGGGAAGGAGGAGGGGGGGAAGGAGGAGGGGGGGAAGGAGGAGGGGGGGAAGGAGGTGGGGGGGAAGGAGGTGGGGGGGAAGGAGGAGGGGGGGGAAGGAGGCGGAGGGGAAGGAGGAGGAGGAGAATGAGGAGAAGGAGGAGGAGGGAGAAGATGAAGGAGAGGAGGAGGAGGAGGAGGAGGAGGAGGGTAAGCGCACGAGACGACTATATGGTTGTTGCATCGGACGTGTTGAATTCATTGCGCTTCAGACTTTTTGCGCAGATCGACGGAGAAACATGTCCGAGGGGGACGATCGCATCTCGGGAGAGGTAAGCTACGTGCTGTCCACGGCGTCCGGAGGCACGACCACGGTGACCGGGCACGGAGAGCCTCGCGCGGCCATGAGAGTCCGGCAACGCTTCGTGGAGAAGAACGGGCGATGTAACGTGCAGCACGGCAACCTGGGCTCCGAGTCCGGCAGGTACCTGTCCGACCTGTTCACCGCGCTGGTCGACCTGCACTGGCGGTGGAACCTGCTGCTCTACGTGTCCGTGCACGTGTGCGCCTGGCTCGGCGTGGCGCTCCTTTGGTGGGTCATTGCCTACGGACACGGAGACCTTCGGAGCCAGGCTCCACCTGGCTCGCACACCCCGTGCGTCGCCAACGTTTACGGCTTCCCGTCGGCTTTCCTCTTTTTCCTGGAGACGGAGGCGACCATCGGCTACGGGTACCGCTACATCACGGACGAGTGTCCTGCGGGGATCATGCTCTTCTTGGTCCAGGTGCTACTGGGCTCCATCGTGGACGCCTTCCTGGTGGGTTGCATCTACATCAAGGTGAGTGCACAGTGCACACCTGTGGCACTTCTGGTGCCTCCTGCCTCGTTTCTTTGTTCGTGGCTTTCCCTGACGATCACGCTCCTTATAATTAATTATTACAAAGCAATATTGTAATCATTATATTATTATTTAAATTATTTCCCACGTCGTCATCTATATTTGCTTCATCAACCTATCATTAATGTATGTGTGATCATGAAAAAGTTCACGGCTAAATAATTAATAGGTAGGGCAAGAGGGGTCATCCGTTTATTTGTGCCTATGGGGTGGGTATACCAAATAGGAGAGGATCAGGTATGGGACTAAGCTTGGGAGGGGAAGGAGTAAAGATGGAGGGGATGGGGATGGAAGTGGCTGAATTATCCAATCAATTTGCATATATAATATATAGATAGATGGCCCTTTAATGATTTTGTCATCCGATTCATTCCGCTGAACTTGATGCTTAGCTCAAAGCGTTCCAGACACTTTGGGCCGAGATGCCCAGATTGAACCACCTTGAGAACCACCTTTAGAGGCCATTTTTCCCCGCTATAGCAGGGGTTGGCCTTTTTTGGGCACCGTGGTCCCCCTTTCTGAAGGGATCTTTTACGGCCGGATGCCCTTCCTGCTGCCAACCCTGTTAGTCGCCTCTTGCGACACACAGGGAATTACCAGTGAACTGGTACTCAATTTGCCAACCTCGGAAGGATGTCAGGCTGAGTCAACCCCCTGGCGTTAATTTGGCGAATGACCGGGATTCGAACCCAGGATCCTGGGATCCCAAGCCGGCACCCTAACCGCTAAGCCATCACCAGGCTGGCTCACATTAGGATGAGGTGGCAAAAAACAATTTTTTTTGTGGCTGCGCATAAAAGGTGACCATATATTACTATAGGCAATAAATAATGTGCATAGTTTCGGTCTTTTATTCGCAATATGATGCATCACGCGTGTGCACCATAGATGATGATGGGCGTAGATGCCCAGATTGTTGGAGGCACAAAGGGGCCATGCCAGCGTGTGCCATATAATCTATGGACAGGTTTAGGGGGCGAGGAGGAGCGGTTGAGTTGGGTTGGGTTGGTGAGCAACGTGAATTGGCACTGATCAATGGCTGTCTGGCCCACTGCTTTACCCTATGGAACTGCTGGCATGGCCTCTTCCTATTCCATATCAACATCCATCCGGTAAGGCTACCCTCTCGTCTACTCTCTCAGATAAAAATGTACAATCTTCTAAAAATGTCGAAAATTTTGCGTATGGGCTTTTGTAGATGGATTACTTTTGTACATGGGATATTTTACATGATATATATTCAGATACTTGCCAATTGTGTCAACCTATTTGGGACTAATGCCATTGTGTCAGGAAAATGTTACAAAATGTTCGCAATTTAGATCCAAATTTCAAATTAGAAACAAGACACCAAATTGTAACGTTTGTGCCGAGGTATGATTTCAAATTTAAATGAATTTTTTTCTCCTGGTTGTGTTTTAGATTTGAATCCCATTCCTGATGCCAATTTGTGATGAGTAAGGATCATTGGTGGATTACGTACATGCTATTCCCCAAAATCACCAAACAGTTTTGTACTGGGGTGAATTTGAAACTGAGCAAGAATGAGGTCACGTGACCCGAGTTTGCTCCAAATCCAACGGTTATGTGTATGTTTCCAAAGATGAAAACAAATTTCATTGTATATTTTATACACACGACAATAATTATTTTTTTTATTTTTTATTTTTTTTTGTATACAAGATCGAGGCTCGTGAAAGAGCGAAGCACAGGTAGTGCGAAGCAGCGAAGCGAATTTGAATCGCTTGATTGAAGCAGCGAACTTGATTTGAATCGTGGGTTTCCTCATCATGGAGTGCAGACCAAGATGGCAACTCCATGCACTAATTTGAAACAATTTGATAACGAACATAATATTGGCACTTTATACGACACTGGTGTTGGGCTAGCGGCTAGGGTGCCGGCTTAGGATCCTAGGATCCTGGGTTCGAATCCCGGTCAATCGCTGAATTAACGCCAGGGGGGTTGACTCAGCCTGTCATCCTTCCGAGGTCGGCTAATTGAGTACCAGTTCACTGGTAATTCCCTGCTTGTCGTTAAAGGCGGCAAAAAGGGTTGGCGTCAGGAAGGGCATCCGGCCGTAAAACATTGCTTCAAAAAGGGGACCGAAAAACAACAACAACCACAGTTCCCGAAAAAGGCCAACCCCCGCTTGCGGGGAAAAATGGCCTCTAAAGGTGGTTTTTTTTTTTTTTTATACGACACACATTTCAATAATGTACTGTAGCGCATAGTAGGCACAAAACTGACAGAGCCTTTGCACCTGACAAAATATAACACTTATTTAAGAACACTACCTGTGCTGTGATCCAGATCCGCATAACGAAGGGCGTTAGCAGGAATGGCCGGGTGATGGTAAAAGCACAGAGGAATTATTAAAAGACAGATGAGAGAGACACACACAGAGACAGAGAGAGAGAGAGAGAGAGAGAGAGAGAGAGAGAGAGAGAGAGAGAGAGAGAGAGAGAGAGAGAGAGAGAGATAGATAGATAGATAGATAGATAGATAGATAGATAGATATAGATGACTTTTAAGGTCTTTTATTACAAAAGTATAAAAAGCAAAACAAAACAAGTAATACAATAGCAGTCAACAAAATAATTAAATCAAGGAACTGAAAAGCATAATGTTCATTAGAGCATCAAAAAAAGTTCATCTCCCTCCACCTTACACATGAGTTCAGCTTTGCACCATTTTTTAACAAAGTGATCAAGCCGAGAAGTCTCTTGGTAAAAGTTAAATTCAATTTTAAGGCGGGCAGACACAAGGCCTTTAAAGGCTAACAAAATACTGCATTCCGGTGGACTTGTCCCAGAAACCCTACTCTGCCGTGTATTATATATCGCGAGTTTCGCCTCAGCAAGTAAAAAAATTAACAATTTGAGAACCGACATTCTCATTAGACACAGGCATGCAGTACACAAAATGATAAAAGGAAAAACAAAAACCGAAATTCTGGAAGGTATATTTCAAGAATTGAAAAAGTGGAGCCAGCCTTTGGCATCCGACATATACATGGAAAGTGTCCTCGGAATGATGGCAAAAAGGGCATTCATCAGATGTCACGAGATTCAGTCTTTTAAGAAACGCGTTGGAAGGCAAGGAATAGTGTGCAAGCCTCCACTGTATATCTCCGGCACGTTTAGACACAGGTGACGCGTACATCGACGACCAGGTAGGAGAGGATGGAGCCCCTACAGGCAGAAGCTCTTTCCAGTGGGTGGTCAGTGGGCTATTGGGGTTAGCAGAGATGACAACATTAAGACATTGCACGTACAGAGTAGCCTTTGCACAGGCTTGTAGAGGCTTTGTGGAGGGAGCACCAAAAAAACAAAAATCAGGGAAGTCAGGGTGCATCGTTTTTGTGTTTTGAACATCGTGCAGTAGAGGCCACGATAAGTTAAAAGAGTTAAACACTTTAACAATATTGAACGAAGAAGGTGTCCAATTAGTCGAGCTGAGGTAACATTGCATACTTCCAAAATCTGGTTATGGGTCTGCCATCCAGAATAAGTGTGGTTGACAAAATCCTTGACAAGAAAAAAACCAGATTCAATAAAAGATTGAATTAGGGACCTACTTTGGCAGCCATGACAAAATAGGCTATTGTAGAAAACAGGTTCACACATTAAGTTCCAAAATTTGTACGTATCCTTGTTTCGTACTGGAAGGAGGCACTGACCGGCATTCACGAGACTTCGATAAAAGGAGGGCAGCAAGGAGATGTCTATTCGCTGCAGATCGAGTAGAAAGAGCTCGGGGCCATACCTGAGCTTACCAGCTTGCTGCAACAAGCAAGAAGCCAGGGGCCGCCAAGACAGGACTTCCTTGTAGAGAAGTTGGCGCAAGGTGGTTAGTCGAAAAGCCAGTATTTTACTGGTAATGTCCACACGTCCTTGACCCCCTTTATCCAAAGGGACACTTAGAAGATCAGCTCGAAGCCGGTGCATGCCGTTCCAGAAAACATTAACAAGGATACGCTGCAAGTTAATGACTAGCGATTTGGGCGGTTGTAAGACAGCCATCCGATGCCAGAGTTTGGAAGCAGCCAAGTTATTAATTATCAGCACTCGACCTCTATAAGACAGTAGGCTGGACAATCTTTTCCAACAATTAAGGATATGGGAGATTTGATCGACCATCTGATCCCAGTTCTTCAAGGAAAAGGTCTCATTCCCAAGAAACACACCAAGATGTTTAACACCATCATACCTCCACTGCAAAGCATTAGGCAGGGAAGGTGGGATAAATAACCCAGAAGGACCAAGACACAAGGCTTTACTCTTACTCCAATTGACAGTAGCAGAAGATGCCAAATTGAATTCACATAGAGCACTTGTGAGGGCAACAATGTCAGACTGAGTGTTAACAATCACACACAAATCGTCAGCATATGCAAGCACCTTAACAGGATTAGCAAGAGGTGTCACCAATAACCCAGAAAGTTTGTGGCAAAAGTGAATCAACAAGGGTTCAATGGAAAGTGAATACAGGTACCCAGAAAGGGGGCAGCCTTGTCTAATACCTCGCTGAATAGGAAAAGGTGAACATAGACTGTTGTTGATGTTCACCAAACTAAAGTTGTTGTGATACAGCAGCTTGATACAAGAAATAAAGAAGGAACCAAACCCAAACCCCTTCAAAACTTCAAGTAAATACGAATGGTCAACACTATCAAAGGCCTTTTCCTGATCTAAAAAGATCAGCCCGGTGTTAACATTCTGACAATGACAAATCGAAATCAAATCGCGAACAGAAAAAATATTGTCAAATATCGATCTGCCGGGAATACAATAAGACTGGTCGGGGGATACAACGTGCTTGATTAAGGTTTTTATGCGATTAGCGAGTAACTTAGACTGGATTTTGTAATCAGTAGAGAGATCGGGCGCCAGTTCTCAACAAGTTGAAGATCTCCCTTTTTAGGGATTAATGAAATGATGGCACGTCTGTAGCTCAAGGGAAGTTCACCAGTTTGTATGCTTTCTATGAAGACAATTAGTAGACATGGTCCCAGCAAATCCCAGAAGGTGCTGTATAATTCCACTGGCAACCCGTCTAAGCCAGGTGCCCTGCTGGTGGGCAAGGTCTTTAAAACACTAGTGAGTTCGTCCAATGTTATTTCGCCTTCAAACAGCAGTCGAATTCTAGGCCTCAGTAAGTGTAGGCAAGGATGCGGTGAATGAATGTATATGGTTTGGGAAAGTGTGCTTGGAGGAGTAGAGGTGAGAAAAGAAAGTCTTAATAGTGAGTTTAATGTCACTTGGATCAGTCAATAACCTTCCGTCAGCAGAACGCAAGGACAATATTTGTTTTTGTTTTTTTGAGGCAGTTTCCAGCTTGAAGAAATGTCTGCTCGGGTTATTTAGTTGTTGCAAATGAGTCATTCTCATCCGAAGGAGTGCGCCCTTTGCACGTTCGGCCAGTAATTCATTTAACAGGGCTTTCTTTTCATACAACGTCTGCTGCTGCCCATTATTACTAGAGGAGGACACTTTGTTTTGCAAGTGAAGCATTTGTGTCTTCACCAGATCTATATTTACATCGTGATC